>NC_092744.1:117045613-117391560 GCF_047496795.1 Chiloscyllium punctatum
GTTTTTCAATTTCTTTCTTACTGTTGGAGAGTATTCGGTACAAAACCATTGACGTGCTCTTTCCTTTCTTATTTTTAAGTTCTACCAATATATTTTCACTGGTCGATTTGTCACAAATGAGCATTTAGTGGAATCTCTTCAAACAGATCTCTGCTTTCTTATTTTTAATGCTACCCGTATATTTTAACTGGATGAATTTTCACAAATATCTTTCTCAGTTGCAGCATTAATTGATTCCTTAATCAAAATGTGTAGAACTCCCCTCAGAGTCAAATGCATGATTTTTCTGTCCTTTCTGTGACAATTAACACCTGGAACGTTGAATTGTCAGTCTTGAAC
This sequence comes from Chiloscyllium punctatum, assembly GCF_047496795.1. Taxonomy (NCBI): domain Eukaryota; kingdom Metazoa; phylum Chordata; class Chondrichthyes; order Orectolobiformes; family Hemiscylliidae; genus Chiloscyllium; species Chiloscyllium punctatum. Next base: position 117,045,953 of record NC_092744.1, read on the forward strand.
ATCTCTCAGGTGAAAGTGACTACTGCAAATGCTGGAGATTGGAGTCGAGAATGTGGGGCTGGAAAATTAAGCAGGTCCGGCAGCATCTGAGGAGCAGAAAAATCGCCGTTTCAGGCAAAAGTCCTTCATCAGCTCATTCCTGATGAGGGGCTTTTGACAAAACGTTGATTTTCCTGCTTCTCACATGCTGCCTGTCCTGCTGTGCTTTCCCAGCACGACACTCTCGAATTGAACTTCTCTCAACCAACTTTCTGTAGTAAATATGATGTCCCAGTCCCATGCTCTTAAACATGCTCTGATTTCATAAGCCTTCCCTGTAAGACCCCTTACATTTTAATAAATGCAATTGAGTGCTTCAGAATTAATGTATACTCTTGAATCTCTCGTCTTTTTTTTTCTGATTGTCATGCTCTCCTCACATTCATAAACTTCTCCATCCATCCTACAATTTGTTATGCGACTTGGAATATCCCCCTTGCTGTCTCTATCCATTTAAAGTCTCCCTACATAGAATGAGCAAATCTCTCTGCGAAGATATTGGTTGCTTTCCAGTTTTGATTAGACCTTTCCTTTCTGAACAGGTCTTTCATATTCTAAAATACATTCCTATTTCACAAAAATCGAAATCCCTCAACGTCATAATACTTCTTCAGCAATTGTTTTTTCTCCTTTAACCTTGTGTTCCTTGCCGGTTAGAGTTGGCATTGGGAGTAAATCAGAAATAACAATTTTTATCACTTTATTTTTAATCTTCGACCTCCCCTCTTAAATTCATTCTGTACTGCTTTAACCTTTCCCAGAAATATCAATCCTACCACTATGTACAATAATTTCTGGCTACTCAATTTCACCTTTAACAATGTGCTTGAAAAGTTTAGAGACGTTCTTAATGATAACACAAGGAAAGCAACAAACCATCCTAAATCTATGGTCACTGTCATCGAATATCCTGTTGATGCCCCTGACAGAAGAGGTCACTGCAGCAATAATTCTACTAAATCTTGTCAAACGCTGCTGAACATAAGAATCATTACAAGTGTCCAATAATTGATGACTCTTCCATTTTCCTCAGAGACACAATTCCCTTCAGCAGTTCTAAAAACTGAAAATCGTTTCGATAGAGATATAGCCACAAGAGAATTTTGAACTATATTCCTATCATTGCTGACTGCGATCCATCTATCTGACTGATTTAATGGATTTGTTTTCTAAATCTACCAGCCATCCTCTCTGTCTCTTAAATGTGACCTTAAAAGCAGGATTTCATTTTACCACACATTATGTTACCTTTCATGATCTACAGACAATGGAAAAATATATACTTATACTTTTCAAACATACAAAAATTAAATAAAATCAACCATTTAGCTAATTAAATCAATAAAAGTATTCCCCTTCAACAAGTTCTGAGAAGAAAAGTCTTCTCCGGATTTGAGTACGTGTAGAACTCTCCGGAATGAAGGGACAACTCCTTTGCTTAAAAAAAACTGATTAACTTTTCAAAACTAAAACATCCATTGCTGTGTAATAAAGGAAACATTTTAAAAGATAAATAGACTTTTCTTTTTTCGTAAACCACCTTAAAAAGATATTTTTTAAACATATTCGTTTGAAAGAAAGTCGTGAGTTGTTTTGCTTTTTTGGTTGCATTTGAATGTTAATAAAACAAAATAGAAAACATAATGTTAAATTAATAAACTATGATAACTATATCATTTGCAATATAAGACTACATGAAATATTTGACTGCCTGCAATCCCAAGAGCAGCTGTAAGATCCATGCTACTCTAAAACACTTTTTTGGACCTGTTTTTACAATATGAAGAAAAGTGGGCGTATGTTTTAATAATTTTTTTCCAATTCAAGGTGACTTACAATATACCTTGATATCCTGCCGTGAGGCTATATATGTAGAATTTAATTGAATCTTTATCATCATCTCTCTAGCTCTTTCAAACAAAATTATGAAGCTGCGACCATCGTCCAGACAGAAAGTTCCTTCAGCTCTGACTGTTCCAGGGAACGATAGAAGGAACATTATCCAGGTCCACGTGAGAAACGTGCTGAAGTCTTCTTTATTTCACTTCAAAATTTGGCTTGGCAGGTGGAGTGGTCCAAGGATCTATGGGTAATGCTCTTTAGGACTAAGCTGGCAGGCAGGGCTAGTGAGGTATTTGCTGCGCTGACAGATGAGGGTTCAGGAGATTATGAAGACGTCAAACAAGCTATTTTAAGTGCTTACGGATTGGCACTGGAAGCATATAGATAGCAGTTCAGAAAATTAAGGAAGGAACCGGTCAGCCTTATGTTAAGTTTGAAAGAATTACACATAGGCATTTTGATAGATGGGTGCGGGCTTTAAAGATAGATAAGACCTATGAGGTCTAAGGGAGATTATTCTGCTGGAGGAGTTTAAAAACTCACTTCCAGAAATGATAAGAATTCACGTGGAGGAACAGAAAGTTCAGGAATTGAGAAGGGCAGGAGAATTAGCAGATGAATACATGTTGCTACATAAGACAAGTTTCCAGCCAGAATTTCATCCTGAGAGGGATAGAATTTGGGAGAAGGTGAGATGCAACACTATAAAAGAACGAGTAGAGAATAAGAGATTACCGCAGGTTAAAGAAGTTGCCCAAGAGAGTGGAAAGGAGGTGAAAGGTCTCAGGTGTTTTCACTGTAATGGAGTGGGACACAGAAAATTACAGTGTCGGTGGTTTCAGAAGGGCACTAGGAAAATGATGTTTTCACTGCCATAAGGAGGGATACGTATGGTCACAGTGCTGGTTTTTAAGAAAGGCACTGTGGGAAAAGATGTGGTAAAAAAAAAAGCTAAGCCAGTGGCATTAGTGAAAGTTTTAAAGGAGACCCCAACACGAGCTGAGGAGCTGCAGGAAAGTGCACAGCCTCGACTGGGGCTGGGTGTGGAGTTAGTACCTGATATATATATATATAAAGAATTCACCTCTGTGAGAAACGTTTACTCAGAAATAACAGGGGAAGAAGGGCAAGAAGTTATAATTTTGAGAGATACAGAATCTAACCAGTCTCTAATAGTAAGGGATGAGAAAAATTGTAATATTTCTGATCTGTTACCTGAGAGTGTGGTGATTTGTGGAATAGATGGACAGAAATTTAGCATTACTCTATGTAAGATCAGATTGGAGTGCCTACTGATGACTAGGGAAGTTACAGTAGGAATGATTGACAGAGTCATTTCTAGCAATGCAGTATGTTCTTGAGAATGATTTAGCGTGGTCCAAGTTGAGAGTGGCATCCCTGGTTGTGGAGAAGCGCAAGAAAGACCAAGAAACTGTGGAGTTAAATCAGAAATATCCTGGTATTTTCCCAGGCTGTACAGTAACCAGATCCCACTGTCATAAGTCACAGCACGAAGCACAGCTAAAGACAAAGATGAAGGAGTTGAGGTTCAGTTACCAGACACCGTGTTTGCCGTAATGATGCCATGAAAACCTGAACAGGCAGTGGATCAGACAGACGTGTTTAGTCCTGAAAGACTATGGGACTTGCAACAGACTCAGAAGATGATAAAACATTTATTTGTGGATGTGTATTCTGAAAATGAGGCAGAGGATATTCGTGAGGGTTATTATCTGAAAGATCGAATTTTAAGACGGAAATGGAGACCACGTCAAGTTAGTGCGGAGGAGAAATGTGCCGAAGTGCAGCAGATTGTGTTGCCGATAGCATACAGACAGGAAATGTTTTGGGTAGCACATAAACTACCTGTAGGAGGTCGGCGAGGGGTACGAAAAACTCAGTCTCAGGAAAAAATCATTTTTATTGACTAACTTTTGGTTAACTTTTGACATACATATCATACATGCCAAATGGTAGGTAGGACAAAGGCAGTAATGAAACTAAAACCTCTGTTGCCAATTCCCGCATTTGAAGACCCCTTCATGTGCGTTATAAATGATTGTGTAGGTCCCCTCCTGAAAAGTAGAGGAGAAGAAGAACTGGAGAAACAGGTGTCAGTTACTGCCACGCAGAGTGAGGAATGAAATTCTAATCTTATGGATTTTGGTGTTCCTCAAAGTATGTTAAAAATGCAGAAGTCCTTGTGCAGTCGGAAAAGTTCGTAAACTGTCTGTCTCAGGAATATAGAACAAAGTTGAAAGGTTTGTTATTGCAGTATGAGGACATATGTAAGAAGCATATGGGGAAAACTAATGCTATTGTACATAAAGTAGATGTAGGGAATACTGTTCCGATAAAACAGCATCCATATTGGCTTAATCCTCTCAAAGCCAGACAGGTCCATGAGGAGGTGGAGGCCATGCTCAATGACGACATCATCAAACTCTGCCGGAGCGAGTGGAGTTCGCCAATCCTCCCAAACCGGACAAGAATCAATATTTTTTCGTGAAAGGTCAACACTATTATAAATTCAGAAATATCCAATACCAACATTGGAAGACTGGACCGAGAAATTTCGACAAGTCAGTTGCATCACCAAGTTGGATTTAATCGTGGTGACTGGCAGGTACCTTTATCAGAGAGGGTGAAATAAATTTCAGAATTTTAACGCCAAATCAGCTGTATCAATTAAAACTAATGCCCTTTGGAATGAAGAACGCAACCAATACATTCCAAACACTCAAGAACAGATGTGTGGCTGGGTTAACAAACTGTACAGTCCATTTTGTCGACGTAGTGATCTTTAGTAAGACCTGGAAAGATCACTTGGTACAGTTGGCAGAGCTCTTTGAACGAATTCAAGAAACAAAACTGGTGGTAAAATTAAAGAAAACTGAATTTATGAAAGCAGACGTGTTGTACTTGGGACATGTTCTTGACTCCATGGAATGCAAAGATAAAAGCTACCAAGGCATTTCCACGACCAACCTCAAAGGAAAAAATGCTTCATTTCTTCGGGCTCAAAGGATTCATTCAGAGGTTAATTCAAAACTTGAGCAGTGTAGTGGCACCGTTAACCGATTTGCTGAAAAAGAACACAAAGTTTTGGTGTACAGAAGAATGAAAGGAGGCCCTCGACCATTAAAAAGAAATATTGACCACCAACCCAGTTTTAGATACACCAAACATTACGAAATCTTTCAAAGCTGCAATTAATGCTCGTGACATAGGAGTTGGCGCTGAATTGCCACAGGATGATGAGATGGAATTGTACTTTTCAAAGAAACTCAACAGCCACGAGAGGAATAATTCCATGATCGAGACAGAACTATTGAGTTTGGTAGTAGTCTTATGTCATTTTAATGTGTAAGTCCCGAATAATGCATTGGAGACATTTGAATGCATCAATCCCAATCTACTTGCATTATTAGAATGCTTTAAAGAGTATTTCATTGGAGACTCTGTTACAGACTTTTAATTTTAAGATTGTACATGCTGCGTGTCATAAAAAATGTAACTGCAGAGGCATTCTCACGGATTTAACTGATAAAGTTTAGGTGAGATTTGTATTTATCCAATGTTAAATATAGGTATATGGGAAGAAGTCAAGGTGAACTTGGATTTAAGTTATCAGTATGTTATAGTAATCTGTTTAAAGAATACAAAAAGAAATAAGATCAAGTTTTCATTATGATGGTTCTTTTTTGAGAGGGAAGGTGTTATGAAGGTGTAAAGGGTATTGTACCTTTAAGAGAGTTGAAGGATTTACAAGCACAGTGAGTTCTGGAAAATTTATAATGTAACACTTGGTCCAGAAGCTGGCAGTACCTGGATAGCTATGAGACAAAAATGAAATGAAATTCGATCAATCAGTTTACATTATGCCCCAATATTTTAAACTCCAATCGAGTTTGAATTTTGCATTTTGACAATGTTAAAAAAATGAAATGACCCGATTCTTTGGGGTATAAAACGAAAGACAAAAATGAACAGTTGGGTAGAACTACCAAACCACCAATATCTGCAGATTGCCCGGAGAATAGCTCTCCTAAATGTACCTTTATTTGTCAATGACCTGTGAAAAAGAAATCCGAAGGAGAAGAAAAGATAACAGAGAAAAATACAAAGAGAAGATTTGACAGCGATCTGGTTCTGAAATTTGAATGCTTTAGGAAAACTTAATTGGGTTTTTGTCTCGGACTAGTATTGTAGAAGGGAAAATAAAAGATAGTTCAGAGAAAGGAGTAGCAAATACTTGTTAGTTAATCATTCTCTGTTAGACTTCTTTAAAAAAATTTTGTTAATTTTTATTTTAAATAGTGACCTTTAGGATGGTTCTTGGCCTCCCGAATTTTAACAGACTACAGCACAGGTTAAACCTTTTTGGTATTGCAGGTTTAAATTAACAGGGGTGGATTTACCCCGTGTTGTAACACATTAAGTCTGAATTCTCTGCACATATGCTGCCAGACCTGTTGCGCTTTTCCAGCACGTTCTGTCTTTGTTTCTGGTTTACGAAATCTGCAGTTCTCTTGACTTTCTTGTGTGTATCATTGACAGCCACGTTTGAGGTGCTGGATGACAGGAAGACAGCTAATGTCGTTACATTATTTGTAATTTGGCTGCAAGGAAAAGCCAGGGAACTACAGACCAGTGAGTTTAATGTCAAGGGTGGGTGAGTATTTGTAGGAGATCCTGAGAGGCAGGATTTGGAAAGGCAAGGACTGATGAGGGATATTCAGCATGGCATTATGTCTGGGAATCCACGTCTCAAAAACTAGATTGCAGTTTTGAAGAGGTGATGAAGAAAATAGATGAAGGTAAAGCAGCAGACATTGTCCAGGTGGATAGAGTGAGGACCAACAGGCTCCACATGCTACCCTGTTTAACAAGGTTACATCACAGGGTATCAGGAAGAGCTATCCAATTAGATACAAAATTAGCTGGACAGTAGGAGGTAGATGTGCTGGAAGAGATTTGTTGTTCCAATTGGAGACCTGTGACCAATGGTTGCCACAAGGACCAGGCTGCTGCTGTTCATTGTTTCTGCAAATGAATCGGATCATAATATAGGAACATTGATACTAAGTTCGCAGATGAAACCCCAAAAATAGTGTTAACAGTGGACAGTGAAGAAGGTTATTTTGGAGAACAATAAGATCTTATCCAAATGGGAAAGTGGGCTGATGTTTGGCAGATAGAGCTTCATGAGGATAAATGTGAGGTGTTGCATTTTGTTAGACAAGCCAGGACAGGATTTATTCAGCTAACCGTGGGGCATTGGTGAATGCTGTCAAACAAAGAGATCCAGGGTGCAGGTACATATTTCCCTGGAAGTGGAGTCACAGGTCGACATGGTGGTGAAGAGGGCATTAGGCATTGTTACTTTCATCGGTGAGAGCATTGATTAAAAGAATTGGGATATCATGTTGCGGCTGTACAAGAGAATGGTAAGGCCACATTTAGGTACTGAGTACAATTCTTGTCGCCGTGCTATAGGAAGGATGTTATAAACTGGAAAGGGGACAAAATATTTTAAATGGTGTGAGGGAGATTGGAGGTTTTGAGGTATAAGGATAGGCTATGATTTTGTTCCTTTTGCGTAGGAGGCTGAGGGGTGACCAAATTGAGGTTTATGAAATCATGATGGGCATTGATAGGATGAATAGACAAAGTCTTTTCCCCAGGGTGGGGGTGCCCAAAGCCAGAGAGGATGGGTTTAATGCGAGAGGAACGAGATTTTAATGAGATCTAACGGCAGCTGTTTCTCACAGAGAGTGGTGTGGACATGTGCCGAGCTGTTAGAGGAAGTGGTATTAGTGAGTGCAATTACAACAATTGAAAGGCAATTTGATGTGAACATGAATAGGAACGTTTTGGAGGGGCATGTGGCAAAAACAGAAGAATGGAACTCGTTCAGTTTCGGAAACCTGGTGAGCATGGATGAGTTGGGTCAAAGCTCCTTTTTTCATATTGTATAAGGATAAGAGTCTATTAGTTCTTCATTGCCCTCAATTCATTTCTAGTCAAGATGTCCTCTGTAAATACTTTCAGTGATATAAATCCCTGAACTTTCTTAAATACAGAATTCCTGACATTGATGTGGTGCTGTCGATCACAGCAGCAACATCAGCAGAAGCAGCATTATATTCAAGCACAATCTGTAACTTTTTGAATGGGATAATCCCTCAGTCTAGCACTACCACCAAACTGACAACTCTGACATCTCCCTGGCAATGCGGAAAATTACTCAGCTGTCTCCAGTTCCCAAAGAGAGGGATAGTGGCAATCTGATCAATTACCACACCCTCAGTGCCATCACAAAAGGCAAATTAGTGGTCGTTTTTTCTGACAGAGCTGTCAAGCAGCATAAGAATAAACTGCTCAGTGTGGTTTCCGACAGGTCCCCATGTGGAGATGGTGCTGCTGTGGAAATGGCACTGAATTACTAATCCAGACCAGGTTAATGCACTGGCAGCTGGGGGAAGTTAAAAACAATTTTAAAAACATTGGGCTGTAAAATCTGGTGCCGGTAATACTCACATTGATACCAATGTTGATTGTAAACACCAATTTCCTTCCCCAATGTACTTTCAGGAAGTGAATCTCCCGTGTTTTCCTGGTCTGTCCTAAAATTGACTCCAGGTAAACAGATATGTGATAAACTCTTCAATGGTCTAGGCAATAGAATATATCAAACTGCTCCGAGGTTTGGAAGGATAAAACCGACAGAAAACTCGAAAACTCGATATTGGAAAAGGGAACGGGAAACACAGTCCTGTTGACACTGCAGAGATCTCCTTCCTAACATCTGAGAGCATGTGACAGCTGTACTCCAGCTGTCTGCTGATCCCTTTAGTGTCCGCTAATCCTTTTTATATTTAGTGTCCTGGCATCCTCAGGAGGTTCTCCCTTATGTGGGAGAGAACTCCCCAGGTTCACCAGTCTCGGAGTACAGACATTTATTTTCATCTCAATACAGAGTGACCTGCCCATACTTAATATTGTTGCCCATTGTTTTGGACGTCCCAGCCAGGGGAATTATCATCCCTGCTTCCAATCTGTCTCGCCCTGTCAGAGGGTTATATATGTCACTGAGATTTTGACTCATTTTTCGAAAGCCCATGGAATACAGGTCCAATCACCCAAAACTCTGCTCCCACAACAAGCTTGTCAACCCAGAGATCAGTCTGGTCATCCTTCACTGCACTTCTTCAATATCAGGTTTGTCTTTTATTAAGTAAGGAAACCAAAACTGCACACAATACTGCACAATGTTCAAGATGGGATCTCACCAACCCCCTGTACAGCTGCAGTAAGATACCCTTACTCCTGTACTCAAAATTCCCTGATATAAAGGTCAATACATCATTTATCTTCCTAACTGCTTACAGCTCCTGCAATATTGCTTTCAGTGACTGGTGTACAGGGGGAGATCCAAATCCTTTTCAATGTTACATCTCGCCACTTAGTGGGTCTGCGTACAGTGGGCAGCGTGCCAATGCCATTCTCAGTGTTGACTTCTAGGTTCAGAACTTACTGCCTTGCATGGACATTGGAGGTCTGCAGAGAAGAAACAAAGTAAGAACATAAATCTCTTTAAAGATCAACATGTTTCAACTAATCTCTTTTCAAATGATAGGTTGCTGTTCTACTATTCCCACAAACGTACATGCCATCACACCCACCCCATCGCTGTCCATCTGCCATGTATTTGCCCAGTCACTCCAATTGTCTCAACCACCTTGGAGCTTTTTTACATCCTCCTCATCCACTCACAATCCAACCTCGTTTAGTGCTGTCAGCAGGTTGGGAAATATTGCATTTGATTCCCTTAACTAAACGTTTGACATGCATTGGGATTCGCTTGGTCCCAAGCACCAAACCCTGCGACACTCAATGATCCTTGTACTTCAAAACAGAATGTTTTATTCCTGTTCACTGTTTCCTGTCATCTCTCATATTCTAAAGCCATAATGATATTTTAAACGCAATCCTGTAACATTTGACTTTGAAAACTAGGCCAGGGTCTTTACCAAGATTTTTCTGAAAATCCAAATGCATTAAATCCATTGTTTCTCTGTATGTATCAACCAGTCAGTGTCTCAAATGTGATTCCCATTTCATGTTGATCCATTACGTAAGAACTAGGAGCATCAATAAGATCATGGCGGATCATTTCATGGCCTCAGCTCCACTTACCCGCCCGTTCACCATAACCCTTTGTTACTTTACTGCCCCGCCCAAAAGATTTATCTGACATTTAAAGGCATTCAATAATAAAGCTTCAACTATTTCATTGGGCAGGGAATTCCACAGATTCACAACCTTCTTGGTCAAGAAGTTCCTTCTCAAAACAATCCTAAATATGCTCCTCCTAATTTTGAGATTTTGTCCTCTTGTCCTATTCTCACCTGCTACTGGAAATATCCTCTCTATTTTAATCTTATCTATTCCCTTCTTAATTATATCTCTTTCTTCCAGATTCTCCCTCATTCTTTCAAATTCCAATCAACATATAATTCTAGTCTACTCAGTCTCTCCTCATAAGCCAACTGCCTCAACTCCGGAACCAACCTTGTGAACCTCCTCTGCATCCACTGCAGTGCTATGACATACTTTCTCAAGTAGGGAGACCAAAACTGCACGCAGTATTACCGGTGTGACCTCCCCAGCACAATGTACCACAGCAACATAACCTCCCTGTGTTTAAACTCAATCATATTTGCAATTAAGGACAGCATTCCATTTGCCTTGTTAATTACCTGCTGCACCTGTAGAGCAACTTCTGTGATTCTTCTTCTGCCAGGCTCCTTCTGCCAGACCTTTGCCCACTCACTTCAACTATTTTTGTCGCTTTGAAAAGTTTATCAGGCCTCTGCACATTCGCTCTGCCACTCATTTCCGTATCATCTCCATTCTTTGAGATATTACACGTGGTCACCAACTCCAAATCGTCCATCTAAGCTGTGAATAATTGCGGTTCCAGCACTGATCCCAGAGGCACACCACTAGTCACTGATCAGGAATCAGAAAATCACTCATTTATTCCTACTCTATGCTTCCTGTTAGTTAACCAATCCTCTACTCATGTGAATACATTACCCGTAACGCCACACATCTTTACCTTAATGAACAGCTTTTGTGGCGGCCCTGTGTCGAATGCCTTTTGTAAATCTCAGTACACCACATCCACTGGGTCCCCGTGTCATAAGTTCTTCATAGCTTTCCAGTAAATTACTTAATCATGACCTGCCTTTCATGAACTGATGCTGTGTCTGTCCAATGGAACAATTTCTATCTAGATGCATTGCTATTTCTTCCTTGATTACAGCTTGAAGTATTTTCCCCACTACACATGTTAGGCTAACTGGTCTATAATTCCCATTTTTTTCTACCCTTTATAAACAGTGGTGTCTGATTTCCTGTTTTGTACTCTGCTGGAACTGTACCAGAGTCCAGTGAATTTAGAAAACAAATCATTTGCTATTTTTTCCACCAGCTCTGTTAGTACCCTAGGATGCATTCCATCAGGCCCAGGAGACTTATCTAACTTTACATCCATGAACTTGCCCAAAAGTATCTCTCTCATGGGAATGGCTGTTTCCTCACCTTCCTATCTTTGACAATTCTGGCATCTTATTAGTGTCTATCACTGTGAAGACCGACTAAATATCTATTCAATTCTTCGGCTATTTCCTCACGAAATAACCCTTCTCACCCTCTAAAGGACCAATGCTTCCTTAGCCATTCTTTTCATTTTATGTATTTTTAGAATCGTTTGATATCTGTCTTTATATTCTGAGGTAGTTTGCTCTCATAATCTATCTAACTTATGTTTCTTCACAGATTTTTTTGTTGCTTTCTTTTAACCTTTATAGCTTTCCCAATCGTCTAGTTTCCCACTGATCTTTGCCATTATTTATGGCATTTATTTTATTTTGATAGCCTCCCTCATTTCATGAAACATTCATGGCAGATCACCCTTTTCTTACAGTCCTTTCATTTCACTGTTATATGCTGTTGCTGACCATTTGCAAAATAAAACTGCTTTGAAAGCCAGCCATTGTTCATCAATGGTTCCACCTTAAAGTCTTTGCTTACAGCCAACCTTAGCCAACTCCTCCCTCATCCTATTTGTGTCTCCTTTTTACAGCTCAGGACCCTGGTATTGGACTTTATCTTTTCCCCTTCCATCTGTATTCTAAATTCAACCATACTTTCTGTCCCAATAATTTCTCCCAAAGCAATAATTTACTAATTTCATTCTTTTTCCCTCGAGACTTACGCTTTCCAGTCTTGCTGGGAAGATTTGATTTGTTCGGTTTGTTTCCTTCTGTGAAGATTGAACTGAAGTAGTTGCTTCATAGTTTTGTTATTGCCCTGAACTCTATTCTCTTTCCTCTGGGTTCAGACTGTAACGAAGCTGCACTTATTTTCTCTCACCTTTTCCATTGACAGTTCACCCTTATAATTCTTGTTAATATTCTGTTCAGGAACCCATCAATTCATGTCCACATCATACAATCTTAGGAGCATAGTCTTTGTACCGTGAGACATACAGCACGGTCTACACTCATCCCACTCTCCTAAATGAGGCCTGTAGCCGGGAATGTTATGAAACTTCAAGAGCTCGTCCAAGTCCGATTTAGCTGTTATGTGTTTACCAAAACAGCTCCCCTCTCAGGAAGTATAGTCCAGAACCCAACACCCTCTGTATGAAAAACAATCCTCAAATTCTCAAACCCTTCACTTTAAAAGTGTGTTTCCCCGGTTTTGCCCTTTGACTAAAAGGAACAACTGCTGTCTATCCACGCCCCTCGTAATCTTATCCTTCTGAATCACACACCCCTCAGTCTTCTTTGCTCCAAAGTAAACAAACCAAGCTTTTACAGCTTCTCTCCACAGATGACATACTCCAAACCAGGGAAAATCCTGGTGAATCTCCTCTGCACCCCTCCAGTGGAATCACATCCGTCCTGTAATGTGGCTCCCAGAACTCCACACAGTATTCTACCTTGGCCGAACTAAAGTTCTGTATAGCTCTAATAGTCTATATTCCGATGTGTAAAAGCTATTTACGATTTCGAATGCCTTCTTAACTCAAATATTACCCTGGCCAGTCACATTCAGGGATGTGTGGAGAAGCACTCTCTGAGTTTCCTAGTGTGCTGCCATTCATTGAGTCCTACCCCGGTCTGATTCCTTCTCCCAAATTGCATCACCTCATATTTATCATGGTTACATTCCATCTGCCATTGATCTGCCCATCCAATCATTCCACCTGTATCTTCCTGTACCATAAGGCCTTCCACCTCACTGCCAACTGCCCGGCCAATCTTTGCGTGAAAGATACACTGATTTCTCACACACACCCCACCCCTCCACATTCACATTTACATTCTTTATGAATAACGCAAATAATAAGGGATACAGCACTGTTCCCTGGGGTGCATCAGGGGTCACTGGTCTCCAGTCACATGAACAGCCTTTTCCCACCATCCTCTTTCTCCTGCCTCTAAGACAATTTGAACGTCATTTACCTAGTTACCATGATACCATGATATTGTACTTTCTTTATCAGTTTTGCATGTGAGGCTTTGTCAAAGGTGTTGCTCAAAAAGAAAACATATCAACGACCTCCTGTTATTATTTTTCTGTTGTTATTTCTCTGAAGAATAATAAATTCTTTCTCATATATTTGCATTGACAAATATTTCGTTTTCCTCCGAGCTGTTCCTCACCACATGGCGGCTTGTGTAACACTGCATCCACCACCAGTAATATTTACTCCCAGCTAAACCAGCACATAAGACGCATAGCTGGCACTCCCTCTCAACAACCACTTGGATGGACCAACACCAACTGGACTGGAACGTCTCAAGGGAAATTAATGATGGTGTAACTCCATTAAAATCCAAAATAAACTAAAAAGACAATTCGATTTTTTAAATAATTATTAAACAATGAGGACATCTTATTGATCCAATGAGTTTGTCGCTGTCGTTGAAGTTATGTGATCTATTTCTGTGAAATCATTTCGTGCATATATTGAAAGAGAAAAATCTCAGGACACAGAAACAAGGTAACGCAGAATTTAACCGCAAAATGCCAGGGAATAGTCGGCTATAGATCTGCAGGTAACTGAGAATAATGTAGTTTGGTGTTTTCTGGCTGGCATAGATGTATTGGGCTGAAAGGCCTGTTTGTAAGCTATATGAGTCTACCACTTTAATTGTTGAAAACAGAGAATGAAGTCTCAATATTTCCACAGCTTGTGAGCATCAAATAGTGAGGAATAACATTTCCAAGGGCACACAGGATTTGAAGCTATATCATTCTCCCTTCACTATCAAATTGTTAAGAACCCCGTTTCTCTCTTTGTAACATACCTGTAAGTGTTCCTGCACCACAAAAACCCCAGGGGTCTATCACCATATTCTGAATAGAAATTAAACAGTGTAAAAAGAAACGCACCTCACAAGAACAACTGAAAAGAATCTGCTGTATTAGAGTTATCCATTCGACCCAATCTGATTTCTAAAGTAGTTTCAAGCGAGGCTTTCCCTTTGTCCTATACTCCTGACCTCTCTACGACTTCACGAATCTTTCCTCAGTACTTTTGAGTGCCGTTTGAAAGTAACATATGGAAAGCCGAGCCCAATAATTTGAAAGGAAAAGTCTTCATATTCAAGACAATCTTGTCATAATTTTTTCAGTATCTAAAAACAACAGAAATGTAGAAACTAACATCAGGAGTAAGGAATCAATGCAGCTCCGTCATGCTAAAAGGTCGTGGATGGTCTGATTGTGACCTCAATCACACATTCCTCCTTTGCCCTTACAACGTTAGTGCGTCATTCTTAGTCAAGAATCTGCCTGCCTCTGCCTTAGGAATATTCAATGTCTTATCCTTCATTGCTATCTGGGAATAGAATTTCACAAAGACACAACATAATGAGATGATTGCATCAAATCACCATCTTCTTAACAGAGACATCCTTCAGTCTTATAATCCATCCACTCATGGTAATCTCTCATACAAGCTGAAACATTGTTTCAGAATTCAACTTGAAAGACTACTTGGAATATTCTGTGGTTAAACAAAATCACATGTTGTTCGCCTAAAGCCCAGCAGATCCAGGGCCAGTCAATTCAAGATTTCCTCCATAAATAAACGCTCCTCCCAGGAGTCAGCTGAGTGAATCTTCTGTGTATTGCATTTCATATCATTGTGGCCATCGCACTCTCGATGTGGTTACACCACAACCTTGTAGATCTGAAGAAAATCGCCCCGACTTTTAAATGTGTTCTGTTTCAGAAAGTTTCAATATTTACCTTACCTCCCGAAAAACTTTATGAACATGTAAAGATTTATTTTGTTAACCAAGTGCCCGGTTTCTTTGTGCCTAACGCCAATATCTCCACTGAAAAAATACATTACGTTTCCATTCAACCCGCCAATATCTTTGAGCACAGGCACATTTTTCCTACTACGTTCCACACACCAATACTTGCCTGTTCACTTGTTCCAACCTATACCTCTTTATAGAGTTGTGTCCATTTCATATCTTCCTTCTCGATCAGTTTCAAAAGTTTGTATTCTTCCCTAATACAGACAGACTCTTTGGTCAAAGAAACGCACTGTGGCGACATTTCAAAGTAATTAAAAATGAAATATTTTTACTCCATGCCTAAACTACAAATTTGAGACAAAGCTAAAGTGTTTTGCAGTCCCATCACTCAGTTCCCATTACTCAAAGTAGGGTCAGATTGTGTGGAATGTCTGTGGGTAGAATTGAGGAACCGCAAAGGTGTAAAACCATAGTTAGAGTAATGTACTGGCCTTTGAATCATAGTCAGGGGATGGGGCGCATGATAGACCAGGAGATAGAAAAAATATGTAGGAAAGGCAAAGTTACAGTGAGTGGAGGGATTTCAATATGCAGGTGGATTGGGAAAATCAGACTGGTGGTGGTTTGCAAGGAAACGAATTTGTGGAATGTCGACGAGATGACTTTTTGGAGCAGCTTATGTTTCAGGCAACAAGGGAACGGGCCGTTCTGGATGTAGTGTTGTGCAATGAGGCAGGCTTGATAAGGAAGCTTAAGGTGAACGCACCCTGTGGAGGCAATGATCCTAATATGATTGAACCTAAACTTCAATTTGAGAGGGAGAAAGCAGAATTGGAGTTAATATTACAGCTGTATAAAGACACTGACAAAGACATGAGGGAGGAGCTGGGTGGAATTGACTGGGAGAGGACCCTAGCAGGAAAGACAGTGGAGCAGTAATTGCGGGAGTTTCTTGGAGCGATTTAGGAGTCACAACAAAGATTGATCCCGAGGTAATAGATGCATTGTACAGGGAGGATGAGGCTTCCATGGATAACTGAGGAATGCATGTCTAGGGTAAAAGCAAAAGAGAAAGCAGATAACATGGCAAATGATTATGGGAAACCAGAGGTTGGGAAGCTTAGAAAGACGAACAAAATAAGAAATAAGGACGGAGATTAAATCTGAGGATAAGCTATCCAGAGATATAACGGACGGCTGTGAGAGTTTCTTTAGATATATAAAGGGCAAAAAAGAGAAGCAGAAGTGGATATTGGGGCACTGGAAAATGACGCTGGTAAAATAGTAGTGTGGAACAAATAATAGATGAGAAACTGATAATTATTTCATGTCAGATTTCACGGCAGAAGACATGAATGAAATCACAAAAATTCAAGAGAGTGAGGAGGCAGAGGTGATTAGGAGATGTTGCTCGAAAAACTAAATGGGTAAATAAGCTGGATGGAGACATTAATGGTGATCTTCCAGAAATCTTTGGAATCAGGGAGGGACCCAGGAGACGAGAAAATTGTGAAAGTGACACCTTGTTTTTTTTTAATAAAAAGAAGATTTTTGAATTTTTTTACAGAATTATAAAAATAGTACAAACTAGTGTATTCTACTTTATAATATAATAACAACGCCAATATAGAATTTAAAGACAAACTACTAATCTATTCTCCAAACTAGCAAACCATAAAATAGGATATCCTATATTACTAAAAATAAACACAAGTAGAAAAGAAAATAAATAAGT
This sequence comes from Chiloscyllium punctatum, assembly GCF_047496795.1. NCBI lineage: Eukaryota > Metazoa > Chordata > Chondrichthyes > Orectolobiformes > Hemiscylliidae > Chiloscyllium > Chiloscyllium punctatum. The sequence goes on from NC_092744.1 coordinate 117,062,924, forward strand.
AAATAAATAACTAGATACATATGTTTAAAACATTATATTAAGTCATAACAGAACCCGTATTGATACAGGATTCCTCCTCCCTGGGGTTCCCGAACCAGCTGGAACCATGTCCACGGCGAAGCAAAGGCCCTGAACAATGTGGCTGATATATCTGTGTCGATGTAGTTCAAAAAGGGCTGCCATGTTCTATAAAATATTTCCGTCTTTTGGTTCACCATATTCGTAAGGAAGTTAAGGGGGATATATTCCATGACTATCCTGGGCCAAATGAAAAGTCCTAGGGGACCTTCGGATATCCAATTCACTAAAATGTTTTTCCTCAGACAAAAGATAGGATAATGAATAATATCCGTCTCTATACATCCTAAGAAGCGAAATTTGGGGAGCCCAAAAGTAGAGGCACTGGGCCCCACCCAATCTCTGTACGCAAAATCTTTGCCAAGGCATTCGCTACTCTGTCCGAATGCATGCGGATCTTACGACATGTCCTCAGAGAATACATGAGAGTAATAATTTCTATTTTGCATGTAGGACACATTGGAGATGCTCCTGCCTTGAACTTTGTAATTCACTCAGGTACCAATTGAGCCCAATGAAGTATCTTGAATTGGATAGCCTGAGTTCTTGATACAGATAGACATGTTCCTGGCTTTTTCCCAGACGTCCTCTCACGTCTCTAAGGAGATTTCCATCCCCAATACTTGACTGTAGGTTTTATATAACCGTTCCTTGTCCTTTGATACCTTATTAAATAGTTTGTGGTAGAGAGTACTGACTGCGGGCAAACCCATCGGTCGAAGGACTCTCCTTTCTGTATCCGATTTATATGGATTAATTATCAGTGTGGTCTTCTTTTGTATAAAGTCTCGTATTTGAAAATATTGAAAAAGATAGTGACGAGACAGCCCAAATGTCTGACGCAGCTGTTTGAAGGACATCATGACCTCCCCATCGAACAGGTCTCCCAAACAGAAGATACCTTTGCACTCCCAGGTTCTGAATATGCATCAGTCAGCCCTGGCTGGAATTCCAACGTTCCCACTATCAGGGTATAGGAGGAGGATTTTTGTAGGTTGTCCTCATCCTGTCACATTATCCTCCAGCCTTTGATTATATATAATAACGTAGGATTTTTACAATGATCGTAACAACTGTCACCTTGTCCATAAATAGTAGATTGATGAGGGGATATTTGCTTGGGAGGCATCATATCTAACCAGATTGTTTGTGGGTCACAAGAGGGCCAATAAGCTACGTAGGACAATAGTGAGCTCAATTGGTACCTCCTGAAATCCGAAAAGTCCAGCCCACCCTTTACTTGTGGAAGCTGCAGCTTTTCTAATGTAATAAGGGCCGTCTATGACTCCAAATAAAGGAGCCGAGCGAACCATAAAGCTAACGCAGCGCCTGTCTCGGCAGCATCAAGGCGAGCATTCTTACAGCGTATAACAGGCGAGGTTGGGTATTCATGTTGACCAAATCTATTCTATCAAGCCAGGATTTCGGGAGATCTTCCAAGCGTTGAAGGTCCTATCTTATTTTCTCTATTAAGTGTGTATAATTGGCTTTGTATAGCTGACCAAATGCCGGAGTATTAAAAATACCTAAGTAAAGAAAACCTCCCAATGACCACTGAAAAGGGAAACAGGATGCGTCCGGAAAATTAGATATACTGGCAAGTATATCCCAGTGGCATGGCCTCTGATGTCATAAAATTGATTTTATAACCTGAGAACATGCAAAATAAGTTAACCACTTGAATTAAGCGGGGCACAGATATCAATGGATCATTTAAGAAAAAGAGGTCATCATCTGCATAGAGAATAATTTGTGCTTGCCCGATCCAACTCGAGAGCCGTTATATTAGGGTCAGCTCATATCGCTTCCACGAACAACTCAATTACTGGCGTAAATAATAATGGTGAGAGAGGGCATCCGTGATGACAACGTCTCCTAACGCTAACACTATCCGAACTTAAACCGCTGCTTTGGGATCATTAATTAATACTGTTACCCATTTAGTAAAAACCTCTCCAACACCAAACCGTTCCAGTGCATAAAAGAGATATGGCCATTCTAATCGATCGAATGCCTTCTCTGCTTCAATCCCAGTCTCACTCCCTGCTGGGAGGCTTATAGCATATTTAAGATTCTTCTGATGTTATTAGTTGATCTGTGACCCTGTATAAACTCCGTCTTGTCCTCTTTTATAACGAATGGTAAAACCCTCTCCAGTCTTAATGCCAATATTTTTGTGAGAACTTTAAAATCCACATTCAACAAGGACATAGGTTTATGCGAAGAGCAGTCATCTGGGGCCTTTCCCTTCTTAAGAATGAGAGTGATATTTGCTTCTCTCAGAGAAGGCGAGAGGCAGCATATGTGAATAATTATACATATTTATAAGTGGCCCGGCTAATTCCCCAATAAATTCTTTATGGAACGCATCCTGGAATCCATCTAGTCCGGGCTCTTTGCCACCCTGGAGCTGCGTTACCTCCTCCTGTATTTCCTGGGTTGCCGGAGGTGCATTCAAGAACAATACCTGCTCCAAGGTTTGGCCCGGCAGGTCCAGATTTTTTAAAAAAGACTCTAGCTTCCTCTTTCTATCCTCACAGCCCTTTGACCTATACAATTTCAAACAGAACTTTCAAAGGCTGCATTGCTAATTTCAAGATCACAATCTGGGTTCCAGCACTCTTTCCAATAGACGTAATGGCTCGGGGAGCCTTTATTTCCTGGCACGGTATGCTAGATACCTGGATTAGTGGTGCTGGAAGAGCACAGCAGTTCAGGCAGCATCCAAGTAGCTTCGATATCGACGTTTCGGGCAAAAGCCATTCATCAGGAATAACAGGCTTGTCACCGTATTCAAATAATCTCTGCTTCGCAAATAATATCTCCCTCTTTGCTATTTGAGTAAGTGTGGAATTCAAAGTTTCCCTAAGGGCTGTGATCTGCTGTAGTTTAGGAATGGGGGGTCTATCCACATACGCTGTCTCGTCCGCCTTCAGGCGAGCCTCGAGCCAATGCTGTTCTCTCTTTTGTCTCTTCTGGTCACAGAATATGAGATGACCAAGCCTTGCACGTATGTCTTACCAGTCTTCCACATCACCGAACAGTTACTGGCCGTGTTTGATTTGATATCCCAGAAGGTTTTAAATTCCTGCGAGAAATATTTTATGAACGTACTATCCTTCAATCGGAAAGGGTCCATATGCCAATGTCGGGAAGCTATCTCGTTGTCACTCGTCCTAACCTCCATATATACTGCGGTACGTTCGGAAATAGTTATATTACATAATTTACAAAACAATATTGAGTTCAAATGTGTCGAGGGGACACAAACATATTGCTTCTTGTATGGCACTTGTGTGGGTTAGAATAAAAAGTAAAGTCTCTACCCTGAGGGTGAAGACACCTCCACACATATACCAGCCCCAACTCCCTACTCAGATCTGCCAACTGCCTAGATCTCATAGATATGCCCGCAGCGATCTTAGGTATTCTGTCCACCCCTGGTTCGATGATACAATTAAATCTCCCCCTATAATTGTGAGGCACACCCCAAGAGCCACCAACTTGGAGATCACTTCCATGACAAATTTAAATGGTGCAACAGCGGGCAATAGTGATTCAAAGTCGCATATTCCTCTCCATATATTAGGGTTTTAATTAATATATATCATCCAGACTCTTCTTTTATCTGGCTTAGCATTTGGAAGGGAAGATCCTTCCCGGTAAGACTGGCAACTCCCCTACTTTTTGAGCTGAAAGATGAAAAGAACGCCTGGCCAAATGCACCCTGTTGCAGCTTCGAATGCTCCTTATCAAGTAGATGTGTCTCCTGTAGAAGGGCGACATCCACCATTTCTTTCTTTTAAGACTTGATAATATATTTTCCCTTTCGATTAAAGAGTGGCTCCCCTTGACATTCCAGGTGCACCACCTAAACGAATGACTACCCACGATAGTCCAAGCAAGTCCGAGAAACCCCAATAGGAAGAACCCCCCCCAAAAGATATTGAATAAAAAGCAAAAATGATTCAAACATAAAACACTCTTTAAAACAGCTAAATCAAAACAACTAAGAACTATTCCTAAAAACAAATAACATAAAACATACTCAAAAGGAGGCTTTCCCCCTTGTTCACAAGGGGCACTACTACCTTCCAATAATCCCATCACAACAGCTCCCAGCCAGAGGCATGCCCTCGTCCTAGGCATTACAAATTAGAGTAAATAAATTCCAACACCTTATAAGTCAGAAGTTAAAGGTGGGCGACCTCCCACAGCAACACCTCGATACACTTAGCAAAACAACAAGATGAAAATATATAAAATAACAAAATTACAATCCCAGCAAGTAATAAGCAACTGAATAAAAAAAGAACACTCCGAAACGTCTCCCAATAATCAAATAAACTGCACGAGCTATAGAAAAGAGAACATAGAACGGATAAGGAATGAACACTCCCCCTCCCCCACCACCACGGAAAGATAGAGAAGAGGAAAAAAGGAAGAAAGGACGAGGGAATAAAAGAAGAAAAGAGGGGCAAAATAATGTCATTATCCATATCGTTCAAATTCTGCAGTCTATTTGAGAGCATTCAGGAATTCTTTTACTTTTTTTCGGGTGATCTGAAGTCATATACAGTTCCTCCATGACTGCAGCATAGCATTGCCGGATATTATGTAGAATATTCAATATTCAAATCCCTCAGATGCTTCTTCACCTCATCAAATGCCTTCCTATTGCGGAGCACAGGCAGAGAACAACATTATCCAGGAGCCCCTGTATATCTTGGCGTGGGGATCCTTCCCCGAATCTGTGGTGGACTCCAGCAGCATCTGTTTTTTCCTCGAATATTGAAGTCGAACTAGGACCTGGCGGGGGCGCTGGACTAACCCGAGCCGGCGCACAGCAACCCGATGGGCCTGCTCAACCGGCAACCAGCCCAGCTCTGACTCCAGTTCCAGCAGCTGTGGGAGCCATTTCTCCAGGAAATGAACAAGCTGCCCTTCCTCCTCCTGTTCGGGAAGGCCCAGCAACCGAATATTTTTTGACTGAAAACCTCGATTTTCGAGGTCGTCAATATGTTCATCTAAGGTCGGGACTCGATGTTCCACAGCCCAGACCTGACCCATGGATGACTCAGCGGTGGTCTTGGAGGCTGTGGTCTGTTGCCCCGCCCCACCCCGACACGCTGCCTGAGTTTCTCAATCTCTCCGTCATGTTTCTTCAGCATGACTGAGATCGACTCTAACCTGGACTGGTCTCATCATTGGAAGCATCAATCATCTCTCGGTGTTGAATAAGCTCTGAGATAAGGCTCGCCCCAGCAGGTCATGCCCCCGTCTCTGTTGCTAAGGGGTAGTGGGAGAGAAGTCCTTGTCTGTTGTGAAAAGCGAGAGCCTTTATCTCTGGTCATTTTGAAAATCATCAGACTGCTAAAGTCTGATGTAGAATGGCCAAGGATGCTGGGCAAAAACTATTTTAGCAATTTAGCAGGTGAGGTGAGGGGGGACGGGGGGTTCCCACATTGCCTGAGTCTTGGGCAGAGCTCTGCACAATCAGACCTACTGGGTCGCCGCCATCTTGGATCTCACTGACACCCTGTTTAAAAGGGGAATAATGATAAAGACAGAAAATTACAAACCAATTAGCCTACCCCGGTCATGGGTACATTCCTGGAATCCATTGCGAAGGATGAGATTTCTGAATAATTGCCGGTGCATGATGAAGTAGGGCAAAGTCAGTTTGGTTTCATCAAGGGGAGGTCATGCTAATGAATCTGTTACAACACTTTGAGGATATAAAAAGCCGGTTAAACCAAGGAGAGCTAATGGATACGATGCATCTGGACTTCAAGAGGGACGTTGACAAGGTGCTTCACGGAGGCTGCTGAGTAAGATAAGGGCCCATGGTGTCAGAGACACGGTACTAGTGTGTACAGGAACTTGACTGTCTGGCAGAAGGTAGAGAGTGGGAATAAAAGGCTCCTCCTCAGGATAGCAGCTAGTAACAACTGGTGTTCCGCAAGGGAACCACAACTTTTTACTTTGTACAATAACAATCTAGATGACGGAACTGAGGGCAATCCAGCGAGGTGTTTGGATGACGCAAAGGTAGACATAGGGACAGGTGGCACGGTGGTACAGTGGTTAGCACTGCTGCCTCACAGTGCCAGAGACCCGGGTTCAATTCCCACCTCAGGCGACTGACTGTGTGGAGTTTGCACATTCTCCCCGTGTCTGCGTGGGTTTCCTCCGGGTGCTCCGGTTTCCTCCCACAGTCCAAAGATGTGCAGGGCAGGTGAATTGGCCATGCTAAATTGTCCGTAGCGTTAGGTAAGGGGTATATGTAGGGGTATGGGTGGGTTGCGCTTCGGCGGGGCGGTGTGGACTTGTTGGGCCGAAGGGCCTGTTTCCGCACTGTAAGTAATCTAATCTAAAGGTATCTATGAGATGGCAGGGAGGCTGCAGAAGGATTCAGACAGGGTAGGAGAGTGGGCAAAGATGTGGCAGATGGAGTATAACTTGGGCAAGTGCGAGGTGATGCACTTGAGGAGATAGAAGAGAGGCATGGACTATTTTATAACTGGGTAGAAAATTCAGAAGTCTGAAGTGCAGAGTGTTGCGAGTTCCAGTCAGGATTATCTCAAGGTAAATGACAAGATTGTGTCAGTAGTTAGGAAGACGCTGTATCTGCCACAAAGTGTGTTTTGAAATCTTATTTTCAGCAAAAGAACTGAGTCAACTCTTATAAACAATGATATTTGTTTGTTGAACACAATTAATATGAGAACAATAAAACGTATTATAACATAATGAAAAACATTACAATCTATCTTATGGTTTAACTTAACTTTGGATGATCACATACCACCCCACCAGAAGTTGACCGGATTCCACCTCATGAAGTCCTCTTGTTCTTCTGATGGTCTTGTAGGTGTCTTCTCTTTCAGTGATTATTCTCGAGTTACAACTCTCCGAGAGGTTTTATGGTGATTCTTATCCTTCCATGTCTTCACGTCTTTTTGGGATGGTCTGGAGGATCTGCCAATGGAATGATCAGGTTCATTTACCTTGATCAATCAGATCCAACCTTGGATTGTCACATTGATGGCCCAAAGGGGACATTCCACTATCCCATTCAGGTCCAACTTCAGGTATGTATTGCAGGGTCTGTAGATGTCAGGCTTGTTCGCAAACTATCTCTGGATAGCTTCAGCCTGTCTGCATTCTGCAGCATGTGGATGAGCACAGAGACTTTGGTCAAGGCTGGGTTCTACATCCCAGCATGCTTCAATCATTGTTAATGTTTGTAAGAATTTACTATTGTCCATCTTAAGATTATTATTTCAGGTGGCCCATCTGGTCAGAAAGGCAAATACAGTGATGACATTTCTTTTGCGATGACTTGAATGGATGGATTTCCACTGCTCTGAAAGACTCTGGTCAGACCACATTGGAGTATTGTGTACCGTTTTGGGCCCCATAACTCAGGAAGGATGTACCACCGCTGAGCGTGTTCAGAGGAGCTTCATAAGAATGGCCCAAGAATGAAAAGCTCAACATATGAGGTCTCTGGGTCTACACTCGCTGGAGTTTATAAGGATGAAGCGGGCTCTAATCGAGGCAAACAAAATACTGGATGCCTGGTTAGAGTATAAGATGGGAAGATGCTTCCACTGTTAGGAGAGAAAGGATTCAAGGACATAACCTGAAAGTCAAGAGAAAATCTTTAGAATTGAGATAAGAAGATACATCTTCCGCCTGAGAGTGGTGAATCTATGGTAGAATGGCAGTTTCCTTCCCTAAACGACTCAGTGAACTAGACAAGTTTTTTTCTCGGAAATCGATTCATAACCACCATCAGTCTCTTATTTCCAGATTTGAATTTAAGCTCCACCACTTGTGGCAGGACTTGAACCCAGGTCGTTCGAACATCATCTGGGTTTATCACGTAAGACTTTAATGACAACACCACAAGATCACTGATTTGCCCAATACTCCACAGTGTGGCTCACTTATGCAGTATGATATGCACTGGGATTTGCCTTCATGTTATCGTTGACTTCCTTATCAAGATATAGATGAATTTTCTCCGTTATGCAATTCCTCTTTAGTGTTTATTATCTCCCTAATTATTGCCAATTTCATCAGCTGTCCTGCCTTTGACTGTTCTTTTCTTCCCCCTCTCCACCCAGGCCAAATCCTTCCTTAGGTCAGTTTAATTATCATTGCCTAACACCAGAACTCTTATGTATGACTCAGTCTTCACTCAATCTGAATGTGAAACTCCAGCATGTTGTGGTTATTCCAAGGCAAAGCTCATCCACCAATCTTTTCTTGTTACATAATATCAAATCTAAATTAGATTAGATTCCCTACAGTATGCAAACAGGCTCTTCGTCCCAACAAGTCCACACCTACCATCCGAAGAGTAACCCACCCATTCTCATTTCCCTCTGAGTAATGTTACCAACTCTATGGGCAATTTAGCATGGCCAATTCACATGACCTGCACATCTTTGGACTGTGACAGGAAATCCACACAGACGGGGGGAGCATGTGCACACAACACGCAGGCAGTCCCCCGAGGCTGGAATCCAACCTGGACCCTGGTGCTGTGTTAACAACTGAGCCACCATGCCGTCCCATTCTCTGGTTGTTTCCATGACGTCCTGCACTCAGATATAATCTCTCATACACTCTATGAATCTTTATTCAAGGATATCACTGTCAAGTTGATTAATTGAGCCAATTTGCATGTTCAAACCACCCATAGTTACTGTTGTGCCCTTGTTACAAACCCTCATTCTTTACTACCTCAGAAGTACTTTGGGGAGACAGTGGCTGAAAATTCCTCTTCTCAAGAGATTTCTTCTCTTGCTTTTTATTTGCACTGAGACGGACTTCAAATATTTTTTTGCACAAAACAAACTTGGTGGATTTTGTCTGGTCTACATAACCACACATACTGTGCTGACACTCAGGTAAATGTAACTATTACATCAAAACTGGTCAAACGCCCCTCACCACCTTCCTGACCTCACACACCCCACTCCCTCATACACCTCACTCCCTCACACTTTTACCAACTGATGAGAATCCACAATCTGATGAAACTTGGAACATTGAATGGTACAGCACAGTGCAGGCACATCAGCCCTCAATGTTTTGTCAGCCTTTTATCCCACTCTAAGGTCAGACTAACCTACGTAACCTTCAATGCATTAACTTTCGTGTGCCAACCCAAAAGTCTTATTAATTATTCCTAATGTATCTGACTCTACTACCACCGCTGGAGGAAAGCCCTGGCCGCTCAACCTTTCTTTGTAAGACATGCCCTCCAGTCCTGGCAGCACCCTGGTAAGTCTCCTCTGCACACTCTCTGAGGCTTCCACGTGTTTCCTATAATGAGGCAACCAGAACTGAATACAATATTCCTCCAACTTGGGAGGCAACTTTGAGAGATCTATGGACAATGACCCCAAGATCCCTCTGTCACTCCACACTGCCAAGAATACTGCTTTTAATCCTGTATTATTTAGGCGAATGCAACCTTCCAAAATAAATTACTTCACACTTTTAAAGGTTGAAATCTATCTGCCACTTATCAGCCCAGCTCTGCATCCTGTCAATATTCTGTTGCAACATACAATAGCCCTCCACACTATCCACAACCCCACCAACCTCCGTGTCACCGGTAAAGTTACGGACCTAATCTCCACTTCCTCATCAAAGTCATTTCTAAAAATCACAAAGAGCACAGGTCCCAGAGCCGATCCCTGTGGAGCACCACTGCTCACTGAACTCCATGCTGTATACTTTCCATCTGCTACCACCCTCTGTCTTCTGTGGGCCAGCCATGCCCGTATCCAGATAGCCAGGTTTCTCTGCGCCCCATGCTTCCGTACCTTCTGAATGAGCCTACAATGGGGAACGCCTTGCTAAACTTTTTGTTGACCACATCTACTAGTCTACCTTCACCAATGTGTTTTTTACATCTTCAAAGAATTCAATCAGATTTCTGACGGATGACCTGCTCATCACAAAGCTATGCTGACTATCTGTAATCAAACTGTCGTTTTCTAAGTTATTGTAAATCCTGTCTCTCAGAAACATCTGCAATACTTTGCCCACCACTGATGTAAGACTGACTGTTTGGTCATTCCCAGAGTTATCCCTATTGCCTTTCCCAAACAAGGGAATAATATTTGTCACCCTCCAAACATCTGGCTGGCACTGCTCCAGTGGACAGTGCGGACAGAAAAACCATCGCCAAAGGCACGCCAATCTCTCCCGTCACTTCCTGGAGTAACCTAGGGTAACTCCATCTGGCCCAGGGGATTTACCTATCCTTATGTTTGTAATTCATTCAATCAGTGTATACATCCCTTCAACTTTTGTACACCCTGTCCAACCAACCGATTGTCTGCTTTACATTTCAGTGCAGTTTTCAGTGCTGCCTTCCTGAGTAAGTACAGTTCACAACATTCTGTGAATAATGGCATGGAAAAAATAAAGGAATGCACCAACGCCTTCCTGATGAAGAGATTATGGCCGAAATATCGGCTCTCCTACCCCTTGGATGCTACCTGATCTGCACCACACTTTTTGATTCTGATCTCCATCAACTGCAGTCCTCACTTTCTCCATTACTGAGGGCTTTCCCATCTGCACACTGAGTGGGCAATTAACCATCAGAAACTCATTGTATGTGGAGCTGACTGCTCAGTTCTGGAAAGTTGCACTTGATGAGTACATTTTTAAAAAAGAAATTACAATTCCACAGATATTCATTCAGTGCCAGAGTTAGAGTTGTAGTTCATGGTTTCAGCAGCTTGATAACAAACAGGAAATGACTGAAGAACGCCGAGGTACAAGGTATTCCAGGAATTATATTCCATCTTACGTTAATGCTGGGAGTGTTTTCAGACAGACTGACAGATGCGATAAGGGAATGAGTTGACATGTGGAGGTGTGACATTTTTACCATCAAAGAGGCGCATTTGAGGGAGGTCAGGGCTAACATATCAGTACTCTATTACAGTGGAACTACAGGCAGGACAGGGCAGGGTGTTAAAGCGGATGTGGTGCTGCTTTATTAATTAACAAGCCAGTTATTGTTGAAACGATAGTCAATATCTTGGAAGGGTCTTCAAATGAGGCTTTGAGGGTCGAGGTTTGAATCAAAATGATGACACACACACTGCTTTTTTAAAGCACATTTTAGCTTACAGTGTGGAAACAGGCCCTTCGGACCAACAAGTCCACACAGACCCTCCGAAGAGTAACATTAAGATTGACAAGTCGCCAGGCCTGGATCAGATTTGTCATCGGCTGCTTTGGAAAATGAGAAATGCGATTGCTTCGTCACTTGCGAAGATTAGATTACTTACAGTGTGGAAACAGGCCCTTCGGCCCAACGAGTCCACACCGACATGCCGAAGCGTAACCCACCCATTCCCGTACATTTACCCCTTTACCTAACACTACAGGCAATTTAGTATGGCCAATTCACCTGACGTGCACATCTTTGGACTGTGGGAGGAAACCGGAGCAAACCCACGCAGACACGGGGAGAATGTGCAAACTCCACACAGTCAGTCGCCTGAGTTGGGAATTGAACCGAGGTCTCTGGCGCTGTGAGGCAGCAGTGCTAACTACTGTGCATCCTCGGTCTCCACTGGAGTCGTTCCTAAGGACGGGAGAGAGGCAAATGTAATTCCTCTCGTCAAGAAAGAAAATAGGGAATTCCCGTGCAATTACAGTCCAGTAAGTCTCACGTCTGCCTTCTGCAAGGTGTCAGAAAGGATTCTGAGGGATAGGATTTATGACCATCTGGAAATGTATGCCTTGATTAAATGCAGTCAACATGGCTTTGTGAGGGGCAGGTCATGATGAGGGTCGGGTTGTGGCTGTGGTGTATATGGACTTCAGCAAGGCATTTGATAAGTTTCCCCATGGTAGGCTCATTCGGAAGGTCAGGCGGAATGGGATTCAGGGGAACATAGCTGTCTGGATACAGAATTGGCTGGCCAAAAGAAGACAGCGAGTGGTAGTAGAAGGAAAATATTCTGCCTGGAAATCAGTGATGAGTTGTGTTTTACAGGGCTCTGTCCTTGGGCCTCCACTATTTGTAATTTTTATTAATATCATGGATGTGGGGATTGAAGGATGGTTTAGCAAGTTTGCAGACGACACAAAGGTTGGAGGTGTCGTTGACAGTATAGAGGGCTGTTGTAGGCTGCAGAGGGACATGGACAGCATGCAGGGATGGGCTGAGAGTTGGAAGATGGAGTTCCGCCTGGATAAATGCGAGGTGATTCATTTTGGAAAGTCGAATTTGAAAGCTGAGTACAGGATTAAGGATAGGATTGTTGGTAGTGTGGAGGAACAGAGTGATCTTGGTAGGCATGTATAGGGATCCCTTAAAATGGCCACCCAAGTGGACAGGGTTGTTAAGAAAGCATATGGTGTTTTGGCTTTCATTAACGGGGGATTGAGTTTAAGAGTTGTGAGATCTTATTGCAGCTCTATAAAACTTTGGTTAGACCGCACGTAGAATACTGCATCCAGTTCTGGTCGCCCTATTATAGAAAAGATGTGCATGCTTTGGAGAGGATTCAGAGGAGGTTTACCAAGATGCTGCCTTCACTGGAGGGCTTATCTTATGAGGAGAGGTTGACTGAGCTCAGACTTCTTTTATTGGAGGGAAGGAGGAGGAGAGGGGAGCTAATTGAGTTATACAAGATAATGACAGGCATTGAGAGAATCGAAAGCCAGAGACTATTTCCCAGGGCAGAAATGACTAACCCGAGGTGTTATAGTTTTAAACTGGTTGGCGGAAAGTATGGAGGGGATGTCAGAGGCGGGTTCTTTACACAGAGAGTTGTGACAGCATGGAATGCGTTGCTAGCAGTAGTTGTGGAAGCAAGGTCATTGGGGACATTTAAGAGACTACTGGACATGGATATGGTCTCAGAAATTTGAGGGTGCACACATGAGGATCAGCGGTCGGTACAACATCGTGGGCTGAAGGGCCTGTTCTGTGCTGTCCTGTTCTATGTTCTTTTTTCAAAGTCCTTGCATTTCATAATAACTTGGTCTTGGTTGTGGAACTGAGACCCATCATTTTAATGTTCCATACTGTGAGTTGTGCACTGTTTTCATCATATTGTTAAAAAAAACTGAATAAAGGGTGGATTTTGTGTTTATTGGACAATTTAAAAGTTGGTATTACAAAAGGATTTCAGACTTTCAGTAAAAAGACTTTGCTGTTAATGGTTAGAACAATGCTGCAAACATTTACACAGAGATTTCCAGCTCAAGTCGCACACAAGGATGTTGGGCTAGGCTGATGCAAGCCATTAATGGAGCTGCACAATTCTGTTTGGATACTGACATTGTGGAAATAACATGCACTGGATATTGTTTATGAGGGATTCAATGTAAGATGCTATGTGCTGCAGGCGTCCTTCACCTTTATCATATCGTCATTCAGGATTGTGTCCAAGATACAAAATTACAGAGATTGGGTGGCAAACCAGAAGGGGTATATTTGCAAGATATGGTTGTCTACATGTCATTGTTATAAATGTTGAACTGCATCTGGACTAGCGCCATTGGCTAGTCCATTGACCAGTCTGCCCCACACACATCTCCCTGTTGTTCAGGTATGTCTCTACCCAGTCTATTGTGAGAGATTGTGTGAGTAACTATCCAGCTCAAGTTAGGAAGCTCTCTGAACAGATTTTGAGATGGCCAATATTTTCGAGGTCGTGTGCGGGCCAGTAAAACTGTGTATGAATGTAGTTTTTTTCTCAATGTCATTTCCAACAGCTTTGCTGCCTGCAAGATGGTGTGTTCACTGAACTGAACATGAATTGGCTGTTTACTACAGTCACTGAATTGTGTAATAGGTGTGCGCTCTGGTATTTCAATTATTGTTCACTTCAATTGCTTTCAACTGAAAAGCAATGATGTATGGTTTATTTTAAAATATGGAAGAAACAAAGTGATATTAACTCTTCACTATACAAAATGTAAAAGTGACCTGTTGCATATTTCCCATAGACTAATCAAGCAAAATCAGATATTGTCTGGAAAGCAAGATTATGTGAACAGGACTATGTCCCAGGCAACATCACCATCCTCTGTGGTATGTTCTGTCCCACTGACAGGACACAGCCAGACAGAGGGGGATAGCTCCTTGACATATAGTCAATATAAGGTGGCATGGTGGCTCAATGGTTAGCACTGCTGCCTTATAGCACCAGGGACCCAGGTTTGATTCCAGCCTTGGGCCGCTGCCTACGTGGAGTTTGCACATTCTCCCCGTGTCTGCAAGGGTTTCCTCCCACAGTCCAAAGAAATGCATGTCAGGTGAATTGGCCATGGTAGTGGGTTGCTCTTTGGAGGGGGTTGGCGTGGATTGGTTGTGCCGAAGGATCTGTTTCCACACTGTAGGAAATCTAATATAATCATCGTGCTCAGCATTGATATTGGATCCTGTGGCAGCTAGACTGTTCTGCGGCAGGTTATGGTGAACTAATAAAAGAGAAACCTATAACTGACCACATCCTCACCGATCTGCCTGCTGCAGATACATCCCTCCATTTCATATATCGGTAACAATGTTCACTGCACAGTCCTTCTGGGGAACGAGGGCTAACTTCCCATTTTGCAGACCCTTCACGCCATGACATGTACTGAATGGTACAGACTTTGAACAGATTATGCAACCAATGACGATGCATCCATGAGGTACAATGGCTCATCGGCAGCAGCACATTCATATTCTGTACAACTCATACAGTTCGCAACTTCCGGGACCAACATACCTCCCACTGTACAGTAATCACCACGGCCATACATACGTCCCTCTGTACAGAAACCATCATGACCCAACATACCTCCCACTGTACTGCAACCATCACAGCCCGACATACCTCCCACTGTACAGTAAACATCACGGCCCGACTTACCTTCCACAGTATAGTAACCATCATGGCACGACATACCTACCACTGTTCGGTAACCATCAAGAGCTCAGTGCTTAGCACTGCTGCCTCACAGCACCAGGGCCCTAGGTTCAATTCCGGCCTTGGGTGTCTGTGTGGAGTTTGCCCATTCCCCCCGTGACTGCGTGTATTTCCTCTGGGTGTTCCGGTTTTCTCCCACAATCCAAAGACGCGCAGGTCAGGTGAACTGGCCATGATAAATTGCCCAGTGTTCGGTGCGTTCGTCAGGGTTAAATGTAGGTCAGGCGAATGGATCTGGTTGGGTTGATCTTCTGAGGATTGGTGTGGATTGGTTGGACTGAAGGGCATGTTTCCACACTGTAGGGAATCTAATGTAACCTCCAAGGTTCAAATCAGGAATATGATGGAATAATCACCGGTCAGAATGAGTGCAACTCTAACAGTATTCTCGTACAGACTTACTAGCAACAGGCAACACAGTTGTGTGGGGAATATCCTGTCTCACAAACTTGATGGATTATGTTGAGGATGCGACAAAATTGATTGATGAGGGCATGGGGCTCGATGTTGGCCATTTGGACCTTAGCAAGGCCTTTGATATGGTTCCTTATGGTAGGCTCATACAGAAGGTGATGTGAAATGGGATCAGCGTTCAGTTCGTAAGATGGATAGAGAACTGCCTGATCAGAGAAGACAGAGTAGTTGTGGAACAGTGTTTTTGTGACTGGAGATCTGTAAATATATTGGTGGAGTTTCAAATTATGAGGGTGATTGTCAGAGAATACAGCAGGATGTAGGTCAGCTGCAGACTTGGACAGAGAAAACACAGGTGTAACTTTATCTGGGCAGTTGCGATGTGATGCGTTTTCGAAGGTCTAATGCAGGAGAGAAGTATAAAGTTGATGGAAAAATTACTGGCCGCATCAACATCCGAAGGGATGTAGGTTTACAGCTCCTTAGTTCCCTACAAGTTGCACGGGTGGATAGGGTGATCAAGAAGACTGATGGAAAACTTGCAGCCGTGCATCGGAGCATGCAGTATGAAAAATAGCAGGTCATATTGCAGCTGTAGAGAAACTTAGTTCGGGCACATTTAGACTATTGTGTACAGTACTGGTTGCCACACCAGCAGAACGATGTGAAAGTGTTGGAGAGGGTATGGAAACGTTTTACCAGCATGTTGTCTGGTTTGTAGGGTATTAGCCAGAAGGAGATATTGAACAAACGTGGATTATTTGCACCTGGGCATCATTGGCTCTGGGGGTAACTGATAGACATTTACAAAATTATCAGAGGCATAGATAGAAGGACAGTTAGGTTTTAGGTAAAATGGAGAAAGTTCAGGAGATGTGATAAGTAAGGTTTTTTTGCTGTTCCAGACAGAATGTGAAAGTGCCTGGAATGCACTGATAGAGTGGAAGAAGCCAATATAGCAAGGTTTAAGAGGGATCTTGGCACAAGTATTAATAAGTAGGGAATAGAATGACATAGACGGTATCACAGAAAAAAAAACTTTTATTTGAACTTTAGACTGGCATCATGTGTCAGTGCGAGCTGGCTGGGATGAAGGGCCTGTTCCTATACTGGACTATTCTTTAAAACAAGATTTCAGCGCAGGAGCGGAAAGATGTTGACTGAATGATGACTGATGATCAACAGCCACATACAGTGGATATCTCAACAACTTGCAGCTTCATTCCCTCCCACCCACAGTAGGGAAACTCAACATGGAGAATTAGACGTGAAAGTCCGAGCTGTTAACTGGTGACTTCATCTTGCCCCTCGCTCCGACGGCCTTCTACCTTGGACACAAACATCTCGGGGGACACTGCATAGACAGAAGCGGCATGTACTCCACACCCACCAATGCTGGCATCTGTCACATGCTAGCCTCACCATGCCATCCCAGGACATATCCGACACAATGACAGTACGCTTCTGTATTTCAATGCTACAGCTCAGGGTTGCACTGACAACTCTCATTGCAATGCTGCTGCAAGGACACTGTGCTCAGGGACACACATCCAGCTCATGGATTGTCCCTCTGGGCCTCTCATTCAGTGTTTGCACACACTAACTTTGAACTGACTTCAACACTCACAGAATTATTGCCTTGCCTTACCCTGGACTCAGCAGGGTTTCCCCTTAGCCAGAGCTACCAGACTCACCCGCCTGCTGTATTGTCTTGGTGTTTAGCACAGACCCAAACCAGGAAGCTTGATATCATTGCCCACAGTAGGTCAAAGTGCCCAGCACAGTGAGTCTCAGATCCCAGTCTGACAGCTTGGACATGGTCAGTCAGCCTGTCGTGGTTGTTAGGGTCAGGATCCTTCCCCTGTGATGGGGTGAGGAGAAGAATGTTGGGGAGTCCCCTATCCCTCTTGGCTCTTTCTGCTCTCGTGTGGGGTGGTTCCTTCCAAAATGTGACAATTACCAAGCGGTATTAAGGAGGTGGAATTGTTTGTAACAGCTGGTACAGATCGAGAGAAGGTGCTGCACTCAGTGACAGTGGGAGAACATGAGCATTTGTGGGGGTTTGATGTAGTAACAGAAAGACAGTGAGGGTGAGGTCATAAAATGCAGATGGTGGTACTTACCTTGGTGGCGTGGAGAAAGTCACTGACCTCCTTCTGACACGGCTTGGCATTCGCCAAGAAGGCTGGCATATCACTGACACAGGGATCAACCTCCAACCAAGCTGGCAGGGTGTAGTGTAATGGCCTCCCCTGCCAGTCCTGGAGGAAGATAATGTCCTTTTCGTGCACCATGCCATGCACCAGAATGGATGAATATTTCCTGTGACATCAGGAGCATGATAAGACATTGATAACAATTGGGATAAGTACTTCAACCAGTTACTTTCAGAGGATTGATCGTATGATGTCATGACCACCGATGTTCAACATTTCCAAAATGCATTACGACAGTGGCAATAAGTTATCGGTATTTAGGGAGCTGTCACGCACAGAGGTTTTAATTTTTCATTGAAAAACAATAACCAAATATTTGAGAGTCAACAGAAACGGCAGCTTCACTGTTCCCTTTCAGATCAGACAACGATCCACTGTCCAAAAGAGTAACTACGTTGAAAGTGCTGTAAAACCATAATCAGGTTCTGAGCAGAGAGAAATACAATTAACCTTTTGAGTCCAATATGAGTTTTTCAGAAGAGGATCATATCAGACTCAATATGCTTCTCCCTCCAGATCCTGAAACATCTGTGGGGTTTTGTCACTGTTTACTGTTTGCATTTCAGGTTTATAGTTTCCACAGTATTCCCGAGCACAGTGACTTCGTTTGGTTGGGAGCGGAGCTGGGGGAGGGGGAGGGATAGGGGGCATGTTGTCTCAGGCGTTAGCATGGCCGTCTCACAGTACCAGGGACCCAGTTTGAGGGGAGGTGGAGATGTCATGGTGTCTCAGTGGTTAGCACGGCTGTCTCATGGTACCAGCGACACGTTTTTGGGGAGAGGGGGAGAGGGGCATGGTGTCTCTGTGGTTTGCACGGCTTTCTCATACTACCAGGGACCCAGTTTGCTTCCATCCTCAGGACTTGTTGCATTGCATTTTCACATTGTCCCCGGGTCTGCAAGTGTTTCCTCCGGGTGCTCCAGGTTCCGCCCACAGTCCAAACCGGTTCAGTCGATTGAATATTCTAAATTACCAATCATGTGCAGCTCGGTGTATTAGCTATGTGAGATGCAGGGATAGATTAGTAGTCGGATTAACCAGGGGAAATGCAGGAGTAGGGCATGAGGTGGGTCTGGGTGCAATGCTTTTCGGATTGTCAGTGTGGATTCGAAGGGCCTATGTCCCATAAAATAAGGAAACAAATGTTAAATCAAACAATGGAAGATACTTGAAGCCTGAACCAAAAAGAAACAGAGTGCAGGGGAAATGGAGCTGGTTTGGCAGCCTGTGTCGAGAGAAAAACAGTTTTAACATTTTGAGCCCACTGACCATGTATCAGATCAGAAAGCAGCTGGGAGTAGTCTAATGTCTGTTGGTGGAGTAAGATAAATATACGGGAAATAGAGTGATAGAATAAATAAACCAAGGATTATTGATAATCAGCTGGGATGGAAATAAAATGTGACATTATTTTAATTTATTTTTTACCTCTTCCCATATTCCTGAGTTTAATGCACGTGTGGGCAAATATCCACGTACCTGTTTGAAGTGAGTTCTGTCCCCTCGATCTAGTTCCTCAGTGTGGTTATTTTCTTTCCTTTATGAATGGGACATGTTTGATGTTGGCTGGGCCAGAGTTTATTTCTCTTTCCTCTTTGCTCTTGAGAAGCTGTTGGGAAACTGCCTTTCTGAATCATTGTACATCGATGTACTGTCGGCTGCCAGTGCTCAGGTCTGTCTGGTTTCACTTCTTTGAGAACTTGTGTTATAGCTGAATGGTTGGCTTGGCCATTTCAAAGGGCATTTGAGTATCTACCATTGCTGAGGGTCTGGAGTAACATGTACGTCAGACCAGTGAAGGTAGTAAGTTTCCTTCCCTGAAGGACACTAAAGAGGCAGGGGCTTTTAGTTTTAACAAACATCAATGTTTCATTAGATTGTTAATTCCAAATATTGTATTGAATTCAAGTTCTACCGTCTGCTGTGGGGAGATTGAAGGCCGGGTTTGGGTCATTACCTGGGTCCCTGGATTTATAGTCTGGCGAAAATAACATGAGACCATCAGCTCCCCAACAACTCCTTCAGCAATAGCAGTGTTGCTATTTTCATGAATGAGGTAAGCAAAATTTTGCAGTTACATTGTCAAGTACTTCCATGGAGAACAAAGCTGTTAATATTTCAGGTGACAGTGTCTATGCCGACATCCTATGGATTTTCAGCATCGAATAGCAACTGAAGTCCTGCTCCTTGAATGCTGCCTGACCTGCTGTGCTTTTCCAGCACTAAACTCTCGTGTCTTCAGGCCCTGAATGGTCTGCTCTGTTTCTGTGTACCAGCTTATCGAAGTAAATGTCCTCCAAATACTCTTGTCTGGCAGATTTGAGGAGCTGAATGGAATATAGGGACATCGGACTGAGGAGCAGGATTGGTTAATTAGACACTTTGAGCCTTCTCCAGTAGATAGTAAGATTATAGCTGATCAGTTTGTGGTCTCAGCCCCAATTTTCTATCTATAGTTCATTGTCCTTTACTGTCCAATATCAAATATACAGCTTTGACTAAACGCAAACACACAGGCACCACAGACTTCCGGGGAAGAGCATTTCCATTCAAACAGCCCTTTGTGAATTTCTCCTCATCCATGCTCAGACTGCGGTTAGACGGGTCACTGTTTTATTTTTTAGTGTCTCTACTCGACTGGTCATTATAAATTTTAAAAGTAACCAGATTTGTGTTATGGCCAATGATATAGTTCTCAGACGAGGTCACGTTCATTGTGAGGGACAAGTCAGTTCGATATCTTATATTTGCAGAAGTAATTCACCAAATCAAAGATACTCAAAGTAAGATGGAAAGATACGTGACAAGCAGTTTGGACAGATATGTACATTAATATTTATCTTTCAATGCATGCACCAAACACTTTGTGCATACACACAGGCACACACAGACACACCCATACACATGCCTGAAGGCAGACAGAAAAAAAACTCTGCAGAATACCAGCTCGAAAGAGTTTTACAAGAAATAGTCAAATTAAAGATAAAAAGGAAATACAAAATAAATGGTATTCTGTTTCTGAGGGAGCAGTAAGCTGTGGCTTCTCAAGCAGGTTGCATTCTCTTGATCTTTTAGCTGAAATATGTAATAATGTTATCTGACCACCATACTGGATCATGTGAAGACTCCTTGAACATTCTCAGGATTGTATTACTCCATCCGTATAACCTGCTCCCTGTAGGACCAATTGATAAAGTATAGTTTGAAGATACGTTTGTACGTATCCTTATAATTTTGTCCAATAAATTCATGTCTTCAAAGTATCTGTTTTAAAATGAGTACATCATTGTCTTAAATTTAAATCCTTAGTTCTTGTCTCACATAATCGTAGGAAATGTCCATCAGCTACGCAACTAATACACTATCCTCAAGATCTTATATGGTTCAGTATGAACATCACTCATTCTCAATTCTGAAGTACTCAGGCCCTGTAGAGCTTTATAAAATGACGAGGGGCATGGAAATGGTGACGTTTCCTTGACTGTGGGAATCCAAAACTAGATCAAATAAATTTAAAGCGATAGGGGAAAGAATTAAAAGAGACAAAAGTGGTAACCTTTTCATGGAGTGTATGGAATAAACTGTCAGAGGAAGTGTTGGAAGCTGGGACAATTACAGTATTGAAAGCCCATTTAGTTTGGTGCATGAATAAGCAGTGTTCAGTGGGATATGGTCCAAATGCTGGCAAATGGGACTTGATTAATTTAGGACATCCAGTCGGCACGGACAAGTTGGACCAAACTTTCTGTTTCCATTGTGTAAGACAGAATACGGCCTTCATTCCAGGAAGAAAAAAGTAAAGTGAAACATTTTTAGAAAGACTGGAAAACAATTGAGTATATTTACTATTCAGTTTAGGGAATCATAGTTATATAGATTGCATCTAATTTGGCATCAGGAAACCCCTGTACAGATGTAGTAAAACGTCCTGACAGCCTTTGTATAAAGTATATATCTTCCATATATCTTCAAAATCACTCGCTACTTTTGCATAATAACTTTGTCCGATGTCTGTACCAGGATTCATAAATGCCTTTGCACACCGAGTTTTGCGACCTCGCGCCATTTAAACCGTTTACTGTTGTTTTACCTTTCTTTCACAGTACAAGCCTCGGTAGCCCAGCTTATAGTGTTTCTGCTGAAGGTTTGCACATTAAACTCCCCTGTCTATATCCCATTACAGACTCTCTACCTCCACTTGACATCTTACTGAATGACTATCTTGGTGGCTGAACTAATTGAGCTCCAATACAATCAGTCCCCACATCCAAGTCATTGACAGTTTCGAAATAGTTGTTGATCTTGCACTGATCTCCGAGGTACTACACTAAGTTAAAGTTTTCCAACCTGAAAATAAATATTTATACCTTATGTCTATTTCCTGACAGTTAGGCAGAGCTCCCTGTTCCTGTGTAGCAGCCTGGAAAGGTTGGATGGCCTCCTCCTGTGCTGTGTATTGTACTCAAACAGCTGAATGACTTTGTCCTCTCCATTTATAAATTCTTAGGGAACGCAGAAGTCTCCTCGTGTCTCATTGTACCGATCCTGACTGGCTGAATGGGATCTTCCTCTCTCTGTAACAGCCTCGAGAGGTTGAGTGAGGGAACAACAAATGGTGCAGGCTCAGCAATTGGCCACTCAGCCCCTCGAGCCTGCTGCACCATTCGGAATGTGCATTGTTGACGTGATTGTAACTACGCATCCCCTTCCTGTCTGTTCCCAAGAAACATGGATTCTCTTGTTCATCAAAGGGCTACCGAACTCAACCTTGAGTGTTTTCAGGAACCCAGTCTTCACTGCTCCCTGGGGATGAGAACACCACAGATCACACAATCCTAAAGAGAAAGGAACATCCCCGTCTCAGTCTGAAATGGGAAGGTCCTTATTCTCAAAATGTGTTCCCCTCAAACCAATCACTACTGTTTCGAAACACAAGGGCACAACAATTAGGAACAGATATAGACCATTCCGTCCCTCAAACCTGTCCACATTTCCATTAACTCTCTTCAATCAAATACTTACCAAATGTAGCCTCCACTGAAGTTAAAGGAATGCCAGATACGATAAGCTCACAAGAGTGTAGGAAATAAGAACATAGAAAAAATACAGCACAGTACAGCCCTTCCGCCCACACTGTTGTGCCATGCTTTTAGCCTACTTTAAGATAAAACTAAACGACATACCCTTAATTTTAGTATCTTCCATGTGCCTATCCAAGAGTCATTTAACTCTCCCTAAAGTATGTGATTCTACTACCACCGCTGGCAGTGTATTCCACTCACCCACCAATCTCTGTAAAAAAACGTGCCTTTGACATCTACCAAAACTTTTCTCCAAACACCTTAAAATTATGCTCACCTCGTGACAATATTTTCCGTCCTGGGAAGAAGTCTTTGGCTATTTACTCTGTTTGTAACTCTCACCATCTTGTTCAGCTCTATCATGTTACCTCTCATCCTTCTTTAATCCAATGAGAAAAGCCATAGGTCCCTCAAACTTTCTTCGTAAGACAAGCCCTCTAGTCCAGGCAGCATCCTGGTAAATCTCCTCAACACCCGTTCTTCAGCTTCCACATCCTTTCTATAATGAGGCGATCAGAACATATCAAATCTGGTCTCACCAGGGCTTTATAGACCTGCAGCATAATCTCCCGGCTCTTAAACTCAGTCCCGCTGCTAATGAAAGCCAACACAACATATGCCTTGTTAACAACTTAGGTGGCAACTGAGAGACCTACAGACATGGACCCCAAGATCCGTTTGTTCTTCCACACTTCTACGAATCCTGCACTTGACCCAGTAATATGCATTCAATTTCGACTTCCAGAATGAACCCCTTCACAAAATAGGACATTGGAACAGAATTAGGCCATTTAACTCCTTAGATCTGCTGAGCTGTTTGATCACGGTTAAAATGTTTCTCAGCCACATTCTCCTGCCTTCACCAACTGACCATTGATTCCCTTATTCATGAAAAACGTACTTATCTCTATCTTAAATAGACCACTGTGTTTGAGTGTAAGTATCCATCTCTGTATGTATATGTGTTGTATGTTTAATGTGCCTATGTATCGTTGTGTGCATCTCTGTAAAATGATGGCTCTGTTGGTTTGAAATTGAGATAAACACCTACTCCCCCTCTCCACCTCTACGTCTGTCCCTATTAAGTTTATAGTCATACAATGCCACCCTCTTCTGGTCTCCCCATGACACTGCACAAGTGTCAGTTTTTTTCTCTCTGTCAGAGGACATCAAATAATGTGAATCTCTCACATTGCACGGCTGTTTGGCTTTGCAAATATCTCTGGAGGCGCAGCACAGTTTTGTCTAATACCTAGATATATTACCATCACCACTGGGTCAGTTTCAGGACTTTTGAATCCTTTCTCACTTACACCTTGTCGGGGTGGATTATAAAATATTTCAATTTAAAGAACATGTAATAAATTCATCGCATCACCTTACAGATGCTTTGGTCAGAATTGCTTGGACGCAGTTGCAGTGGAAATACTCTTTAAGTTGTACACTCTGTGTAACGAGTATTCTTCAAAGACAAATCACTTCCACATTGCAGAGTGAGCACAGATATTACTCAGGAGCATTCGCGACTCTGAGTGTCCTCAGTACAATGACGATCCTCCCTATATCTAACTCTGTGTGTGTTTGTGTGTGTGTGTGTGTGTGTGTGTGTGCGTGTGTGCGTGCGTGTGTGTATGTGTGTGTGTGTGTGTGTGCAGATGGTGCTGTCAGTTTGGATGGTGCTATAATCTACCTCCTTCTCCCCACCTCCTATACTGAATCCCTTCTGGTTTTCTCCCTCCACTGCCATTAATGCAGTAGAGTGTGAAGGCCAGCAGAGGTGGACACTGCATCACTTTAAACAATACAGAGACTGGCACATCTGCAATTGGCACACGGATACGCACAGAGACACGCAGATACACACAGGTATGAATATAGATACACAAGCACACATAGAGACTGGTGCGGTCACACAGATACTAAAGCAGACACACAGAGACAAATGCTGATACACTGATGCACCTGCACACACAGATTTACAGGCATCTGAACAGACAGATCACAAACACTGACGCACTGACGTTTATACAGACATGGAGAATCTGCCAGCATTTATTTTTCACGTGGTGACTTCCTCAACATTTCAATCGATCGTGTGGTGTGTGCGAATATTTCTGTTGATCCGTTGGGATTCCTCTGCATCCTCACTATAGCTTCCACATCTTTCCTATAACAAGGCGACAAAAACTGAACACAATGTTCTCAGTGTGCTGTTACGATACAGCAATGAACCTGTTTGTTAATTAAACCAAACTCCCAGAAAAGCTCACCTTGCCTTATAATCTGTTAAAGTACGAGCGACAGAGAACTCGAAAATTCCACTATTTAAAGAAAAATAATATCAATTTATTTCATAACTCTAAAAGTGAACATTGAACAACAAATATTCACAGCTCTAAGTTCCCTTTCTCTGAACTCTTTGTTATCTGCCTCCACCTCGATAACAATATACTGTTCCTTTTAAAAAATAACTAAATTAAAATTATATCATTTAATTTCAAAAGCAGACAGCGGCTGTCATCTCCAGTGTCCTCCTCCTTTCAACTTTGGATCTCACTGGGACGTCTTCTGTCTTTTACTGCAAGGGCGTTGCATGCAAAAAAAAACATAATTTTAATAGATAAATATTTTGCATGGCAGTCTCTTTCGATGGCAGTTTACTCTCTGTCTACGTTTCATAATGCCCACCTCTTTATCCCCTCAACATCAAATCATCTCTGGTTAAATGTTGCAAAATTTAAAATCAAAATCTGTTGGATTTATTATCCTGAGGCATAATTTAAACAGATTCGTTAAATATGAAAAGTTGTCCAAAGAGCAACCGAAACTCAAGGTATCTTTGTAACAGCCAAATGTTATATATTTTCAATTTTCCAAGTACATTCTGATACTGCTACCTAATCATATGACAGTTGCTTACAAGCTCTCAATGCAGAACAGCACTCAACTTCATCGAGCTGCAGCATAATATCACAGCTATGAAACTCAGTTCCCCGTCTTGTGAAAGCCAACACACCTTGCGCCTTCTCAACAACCACATCAATTTGCGTGGCAACTTTGTTGATCTGTGGACATGGAACCCAAGATCCATCTATTCCTCTACACTGCCAAGTATCCTGCCTTTAACCCTGTATTCTGCATGCAAGGTTTTCCTTCCAAAGTGAATGACTTCACACTTTTCCAGGTTTAACTCGATCTGCCACTCATCAGCTCAGTTCTCTCAATGTCTTGTTGCAACGGACAACTTTCCACACTATCCACAGCTCCACCAACCTCCGTCAGCAAACTTACTAACCCACCCTCCCAATTCCCCATTCAACTTTCTTACAAAAGCCACAAAGAGCAGAGTTCCCAGAACCAATCCCTGCATAACACCTCTGGTCAACGAGCTCCAGGCTGAGTACTTTCTAACTACCACTACACTCTGTCTTTTATTGGTCAGCCAATTTTGTATCCAGACAGCCAGATTTCCCTGCATCCCATGCCTCGTTACTTTCTGAATGAACCTACAATTGGTATCTTTAACAAATGACTTGCTAAAATCCAAATACACCACATCAACTCTTCTACCTTCATCAATGTGTTTTTTTTCATATCCTCAAAAAGTTCAATAAGACTTATGAGGCATGACCTGCTCCTTACAAAGGCATGCTGACTGCCTCTAATCAAATTATGGTTTTCCAAGTAATCATAACTCGTGTCTCTCAAATCCTCTCCAATATTTGCCCATCACTGGCGTAAGAATGATTTGCCTCTAATTCACAGGATTATCTCTATTCCCTTTCATGAAGAAGGGAATAACATTTACCAACCTCCTATCATCTGGCACGAATCCAGTGGACAGTGATGACACAAAGATCATCGCAAAACGCACAGCAATCTCTTCTCTCGCTTCCTGTAGTATCCTAGGTTTATCTTTTCCCAGCTGGCGAAGAAGATTTGTCTATCCTTGTGATTCTCAAAATTGTCAGCACATCTTCATGTTCTAGCATATCTGCCTGTTTCACACTGTACCCAAAAACATGAATGTCCCTCTCAGTACTGAATACTGAAGCAATGCATTCATTAGGGAGCTCACAGAGGTCCTTAATGAATTTTGCCAGAACGGTGAGGAGAGAAGGAGAGGTGAAGCGAGGGCTGCCGGGAAGGATGGGTTTCCCGGCATTAAAAGGGACTTACCTCGGGAGTTGGGCCTCCATTTGCCGAGAGGTACGAGGGAAGAGTGAAGGACTTCTGGCAAGTCATAAATTTGTGTGGTTGTGTTGCTCGATTGTGCACCAGATTGGGAGGTAAGTTTAGGTAATGAGTTTTTTTTTTATTCCTTATTTTTTTCAACAGTCTCTTTTGGGAATTTAGAATCGTGGGAATGTAAGTTAGCGCAGTTGAATGTTTCTCCTGCAGAATATGGGAGGTAAGGGTCACCAAAAGTGTCCCTGCTGACTACATCTGTGGGATGTTCGCACAACACCAGCTGCTCGAAAACTGCGTTAGGGAACTGGAGCGTGAGCTGGATGAACTTCGGATCATTCGGGAGGCAGAGAGGTTTATTAAGAGGAGTTCGGGGAAGTAGTCACTCCGAAGGTACAAGGAAAATGCAAATAGTGTATAGTCGGGATGGAAAGGGAACCGGCAGGCAGTGCAGGGATCCCCTGTGGCCATTCCCCTCAACAATAAGTATACCATTTTGGATACTGGTGGGGGTGGGGGGGGAACTTGCCATGGGAAAGCAGTGGGGTAGAGAGCTCTGGCACAGATTCTGATCCTGCTGCTCAGAAGGGAAAGGGGAAGAGGAGCAGAGCAGTAGTCACTGGGGACTCCATTGTTAGGGGGACAGACAGGAGGTTCTATGGGAAGGAGGGACACTCACGGTTGGTGTGTTGCCTCCCAGTTGCCAGAGTCCGTGATGTTTCTGATCGTGTTTTTGAGATCCTTAAGGGGAAGAGGGAGCAGCCCCAAGTCGTGTTCCACATAGGCACCAACGACATAGGTAGGAAGAGAGATGGGGACTTTAGGCAGAAATTCAGGGAGCTTGGATGAAGCTTAGAGCTAGGACGAACAGAGTTGTTGGCTGTGGTTTGTTGCCCGTGCCACTTGCAAGTGAGCCAAAGAATAGGCAGAGAGAGAAGGTAAACACGTGGCTACAGGATGGTGCACAAGGGAGGGTTATGGGTTCTTGGATAATTGGGGCTCTATCTGGGTTAGGTGGGACCTCTACAAGCAGGGTGGGCTTAATCTGAACTAGAGGGGTACCAGTCTCCTGGGTGGGAAATTCGCTAAGACTATTGGGGTGGGTTTAAACTAATCCAGTAGGAGAATTGGAACCAAAATTGTCGTTCGGGTATAGAAAAGGTTGTGAGTAGGGAGGTCCAAAATCAAGTTTGAGGGACGCAAGATGGCACCGGCAAGCAAGAGGTTGGTTTGAAGGGTGTCCACTTCAACGCCAGGAGCACCCGGAATAAGGTGGGTGAACTTGCAGCATGTATTCGTACCTGGGACTTCAATGTATTGGCCATTTCGGAGAAATGTTTAAGAGTAGGGACAGGAATGGTTGTTGACGTTTCCAGGATTTAGATGTTTCAGGAAGAACAGAGAATATGGTAAAAGAGGGGGAAGTGTGGCAATGTTGGTCAAGGACAGTATTACAGTTGCAGAAAGGATGTTTGGGGACTCGTCAACTGAGGTTATATGGGCTGAAATTAGAAACAGGAAAGGAGAGGTCACCCTGTTGGGAGTTATCTATAGGCCTCCGAAGAGTTCCAGAGATGTAGAGGAAAGGATAGCAAAAATGATTCTCGATAGGAGTGACAGAGACAGGTTAGTTGTCATGGGGGGCTTCAACTTCCGAAATATTGAACGGGAAAACTAAAGTACAAGTACTATAGATGGGTCAGTTTTTGTCCAGTGTGTGCAGGAGGGCTTCCTGACACATTATGTAGACAGGCCAACAAGAGTCGAAGCCACATTAGATTTGATAGTGGGTAATGTGCCCCGTCAGATGTTAGACTTGGAAATAGGTGAGCACTTTTTTGATAGTGATCACAATTCTGTTATGTTTACTTTAGTGATAGAAAGGGGCAGGTGTATACCACTGGGCACGAGTTACAGCTGGGGGAAACGCAATAACGATGCCATTTGGCAAGATTTAGGAGGCATAGGATGGATAAGGAAACTGCAGGGGATGGGCACTTTAGAAATGTGGAGCCTATTCAAGGGAAAGCTACTGTGTGTCCTAGATAAGTATTTACCTGTCAGGCAGGGAGGAAGCCGTTGAGCGTGGGATCCGTAGTTTACGAATGAAGTGGAAACTCTGGTCAGGAGGAAGAAGGCGACTTATGTTAGTATGAGATGTGAAGGCTCGGTTGGGGCGCTTGAGGGTAACAAGGTAGCCAGGAAAGACATAAAGAGAGAGTTCAGAAGAGCCAGGAGGAGACATGAGAAGTTGTTGTCGGATAGGATCAGGGTAAACCCAAAGGCTTTCTATAGGAATTTAAGGAATAAAAGAATAATGAGAGTAAGATTAGGGCCAATCAAGGATAGTAGTGGGAAGTTGTGTGTGGAGTCAGAGGAGATAGGGGAAGCATTAAATGAATATTTTCAACACTATTTACTCTCGAAAACGACAATGCTTTCGAGGAGATTACTGAGATACAGGCTACGAAACTAGGTGGGAGTGAGGTTCACAAGGAAGAGGTATTAGAAACCCTGCAGCGTGTGAAAATAGATACGTCCCTTGGGCCAGAATGGATTTATCCTAGAATCCTCTGGAAAGCCAGGGAGGAGTTTTCCAAGCCTTTGGCATTGATCTTTAAATCGTTATTGTCTACAGGAATCGTGCCAGAAGACTGGAGGATAGCACATGTGATTCCCCTGTTCAAGAAGGGGAGTAGAGACAACCCTAGTAATTATAGACCAGTGAGCCTTACTCCAGTTGTTGGTAAAGTGTTGGAAAACGTTATAAGAGATAGGATTTATTATCATCTAGAAAATAATAATTCTCTTAGGGATAGTCAGCACAGTTTTGTGAAGGGTAGTCGTGCCTCACAAAGCTTATTAAGTCCTTTGAGAAGGTGAACAAACAGGTAGATGAGAGTAAACAGTTTGATGTGGTGCATATGGATTTCAGCAAGGCGTTCGATAATGTTCCCCACATTCAGCTATTGTACAAAATGCCTAGAAATGGGTTTGTGGAAGATATAGCAGTTTGGATCAGTAATTGACCTGCTGAAAGAAGACAGAGTGTGGTGGCTGATGGGAAATGTTCATCCTGGAGTCCAGTTACCAGTGGTGTACCGCAATGGTCGGTGTTGAGTCCAATGCTGTTCATCATTTTTATAAACGAACTGGATGAGGGCATGGAAAGTTGATTAGTAAATTTTCAGACCATACTAAGGTCGGTGTGTTGTGAATATTGATGAACGATGCGGTAGATTACAGAGAGACATAGATAATCTGCAGAGCTGGGCTGAGAGGTGGCAAATGGAGTTTCATGCGGACTAGTGTGGTTTGGTTGGAGTAACCGGAATGTAAAGTACTGGGCTAATGGTAAGATGCTTGGTAGTGTAGATGAGCAGAGAGATCTCGGTGTCCAGTTGCACAGATCCTTGAAAGTTGCCACCCAGGTTGACAGGATTGTTAAGAAGGCAAACAGTGTTTTAGCTTTTATTAAGAGAAGGATCGAGTTTGGAACCATGAGGTTATGCTGCAGCTGTATAAAACTCTGGTGAGGTCGCACTTGGATTATTGCGTACAGTTCTGGTCACTGCACTACAAGAAGGATGGGGAAGCTTTGGAAAGGGTGCAGAGGAGATTTACAAGGAGGTTGCCTGATATGAAGGGAAGCACAGCGAGGAAAGGCTGACGGAATTTAGGCTGTTTTCGTTAGAAATAAGAAGGTTGAGAGGTGACTTAATAGAGACCTATAAGAGAATCAGATGGTTAGATAAGGTGGACAGGGAGAGACCTTTTCCAATTATGGTGACGGCGAGCACGAGGGGGCATGTCTTTAAATTGAAGGGTCATAGAGATAGGACAGATGTCAGAGGTAGTTTCTTTACTCACAGAGTAGTAAGGGTATGGAATGCTTTGCCTGCAATCCTCATAGATTCGCCAACTTTAAGTACATTTAAGTCGTCGTTGGACAAGCATATGGATGTACATGGAATAGCGTAGGTTAGATGGGCTTCAGATTGGTCTAACATGTCGGCGCAACATCGAGGACTGAAGGGCCTGTACTACGCTGTAATGTTCTATGTTCTATGTTCCTCTACCTTCCCCGAATCCTGGCGCAAGTTCCCTTCACTATTTTGATGAGTCCTGCCCTCACTTAGACCATCATCTTGTTCCTCACACAAGTGTAGAACGTCTTAAGTTTAACCTTAATCCTACTCACCAAGTCTTTTTCATGCCCGCTTCTTGCTCTTCTGAGATTATTCTTCACTTCCTTCCTGACTACCTTTTAACCCTCTAGAGCCCTGTCTGATCCTTGCCTACTTAACCTTAAGTCATTTTCCTCCTTCCTCTTGAGATATCCTACATCTATTGACACAATGGAGATATGGATCTGTAAATGGATAAGAGCTTCTCATACTGTCATTTCCAGCATGGGCTGCAAGTTTCCCCACGCTGGGCAGTGATCTAACACAGTGTTACAGAACAATGCACTGGGCCAGTGTACACAGCTCTACATGCTGGGATGGTAACTGCTCCTGATTTACAGTTCAATGCACTAGGCTGGCGTACACTGATCTACATGCTGGGAGGATAACTGCTGCTGGTTTACAGAACCATGCTCTGGGGTGGCGTACACTGGTCTACATGCTGGGAGGGTAAAAGCTTCTGGGTTACAGATCAATGCCCTGGGGTCGTGCACACTGCTCTGCATGCTGGGAGGTTACCTGCTCCTGGTTTACACAGTAATTTACTGCTGTTTACTGCATAGCTCCCAGTGCTGGAGAGGTAGTTCATGGACTGGTGTGGTCTGCACTGATTGCTGGGTTGTATTGAGCAGTACACTAGCCTGGTCTGAACACTGCTACATGCTGCACAGATATATCATCTGGATCATGGTGTCTGATTCTGTGACGTGGATTTCAGCTGATTGGTCACCACATTTACTTTATATTCTTATTTTTGTTATTGGACCCACGAAAGTACTACTCATCCAGTTAATCCCATTTGTCTGAGAAAAGCCACGTTTACTGAATTTGTCGATCAAGTTATCATCGAATTGTTACATGAATATCCGTCCTTCTGTACCTTAAACTGGCCGTTGGTGTTCATATCCCTGGAATCTTGGGGAAATCATTATGAAGCTCAGAAACAATGTGCTAAATGTATGGTTCGTGCTCTCCTGTACGTCCCGGCTGTGGGTCCCATTTGGCTCCTTCATGTATCGAGAGCTGGCATTGTGAAGCTCAGAAACAATGAAATGGTTTGTGTCAAGCTTCTGTTCACTTCCTGGTGTGTCTCATGTGGTACTCCATGGACACGAGTGTGTGTGTTTGACAGTTGCTCACTTCCCTATGTGTCCCATGTGGTACTCCATAGAGAGGGGTGTTTGTGTTTGACTGAGGCTCACTTCTCAGTGTGTCTCATGTACTGCTGCATGGGCAGGGTGTGTGTGTGTTTGGCTGCTGTTCACTTCCCGGTGTCCTCCATACGGTACTCCATGGACAGGGGTGTGTGTGTGCTGGGGTATTTTTCACTTCCCGGTGTGCCCACCACGTGGTGCTCCATGTTGGACAGGGGTTCCAGCAGCTTTAGACACACCTTTGAACTTTGGTCTGTGCGTGTCCACTGAATACCTGTGCTTGTCCCTCTCAGGTGATTGCGTGGTCAGTAACACAAGGAAACCTCTCTAGTATAATTGTAAAAGAGCAGGCGTCTAACTTGTAGCTGAGGGGCCTCTGACTGACTTCTGTTCTTGAAAAGTTAGTGGAGGTGCTGGGGATGGTTTGCTGGAGGTTGTGCTGTGAGCTGTCTCATATATTCAGGGAAACCTGTGGATTTGGTGACCCAACTCAGGATGGAGCATGGGGACGGTAGTTACAACATCTGTGTCTTGTCAGATGAACACCAAATGGAGCAGAGGCTGTACATCGAGGACGATCTGAAACCACGGAGTGAGTGTGTGTAGGGAATGGGATTTGTTGTATTCACTCTGGGTTTTCCAGGAACAGCTTCCCAAGTTACATTTATATCAGGAGCAGAGTGTGAGGGGACCCTGATTGAACAAGGAGCTGGTCACAGAGCGGTGTCACTTCCTTAAACACGACCTGGATCTTCACACCGGGGAAGACGGTGTTGCCAGTGTTTGTTAGGGTCTCTGGTTCATTCAGCTTCTATGATCTGGAACTTTCCAGGCAGGAGTGGGTGACAGCTCCATCATCTCCCAGTAGGTCGACGTCAATGTCACCATTTGCAGTCGGAGGATATATATGGTGGTTGAGAGCAATGGGCTCCCTGGGAACATCAGGGAGATGTAGCAACACTTCCCGTGTCTGATCGGGTCAGAATGAACCCTCCAGTACAGACTGCATCAATAAGTCCTGTAGTCTTTCTCCGTTTCAGGAAGATACTGCCTGCCATTCTTCCTAAAAAAAGACAACTATATATTACCTTTAATCCCATTTGCTAAACTTTTATCCATTGACTTCACCTATCCGGAGCTGAAAAATGTGTTGCTGGAAAAGCGCAGCAGGTCAGGCAGCATCCAAAGATCAGGAGAATCGACATTTCGGGCATCAGCGTTTTTTCATGCCCGAAACGTATATTCTCCTGATCTTTGGATGCTGTCTGACCTGCTGCGCTTTTCCAGCAACACATTTTTCAGCTCTGATCTCCAGCATCTGCAGTCCTGACTTTCACCTATCCATATCCAATTACAGATTCTCCACCTTCCATTGATAATTTCGTTTCCTGTTTATCTTAGTTTAATCGGCAAACTTAGTTACAGTACATTTGTTCCACTCCTCCTGATCATTGATACAGATTGTAAAGAGCTGTGAACCCTGTATTGGTCACTGTGTAACTCCACTGGTGACATTCTGTCAAACTGACTAAGGCTGATTCTTCCTGAATGCCTGCTTCCTGTCTGATAACCAGTCCTTCCCCATTTATATGTAACACATTCAAAGCGCTGAATAAGAACCAAGAACAATCCAGCCCCTCAGGCAAGTTCTGCCATTGAATACAATCATGGCTGATATCATTCCAGCCTCAGTTCCACGTTCGTGTCCACTCTCCATATTCCTTCAGTTACTCAATATCCCAGCCCCTACTGCACTCTGGGGCAGTGAATT
This sequence comes from Chiloscyllium punctatum, assembly GCF_047496795.1. Lineage (NCBI taxonomy): Eukaryota > Metazoa > Chordata > Chondrichthyes > Orectolobiformes > Hemiscylliidae > Chiloscyllium > Chiloscyllium punctatum. Next base: position 117,096,991 of record NC_092744.1, read on the forward strand.
ACACAGATTCCCATCCCTTTGAGAGAAGTAGGTTCTCCTCACCCCTGTTTAAATTCTCCCCCACCTCATTATAAAACTATGGTTTTAGGATCGTTCGAGATTGTCCCACATGAGGAAATATCCACTTCACATCTACATTGTAAATCACCTTTAACATCGTCCAGACCTCTGACATCTCCTCTCATTTTTCTATACTCCAGGTAGTGTTGGCCTGAACTGATCAATCTCTCTTCAGAGGACAAACTCCTCATCTCTGGAGCCAATCGAGTAATCCGATTCTGAACTGCCTCCATGGCAAATACATCCCTCCTACAGTCAGGACACTAAGACTGCACACAGTACTCACACAGTACTCACACAGTTGCAATCTCACCCCTCCCTCCCATTATAATCCATTATTTAAGAAATAAATGCCAAGGTTGCACTTGCCTTTCTCATTATCTACTGTACCTATATCGGAGTATTCTGTAGTATGGACGCGGACAGTCAGATCCCTCTGTACCTAATCATTCTGAAGTCTCTCTCCATTTGGATAATAATTTGCCTTTCTGCCACACTGATACAAACGGATACACTCATACTTTTCGTTGTTCAGTTTCTTCTGTCAAATGTTGCCCCAACCTATCGATAGACATTTTCTAATTTATTGCATCTTCATTGCAATTTCTCAATAGAGTTAGTGCCATCTGTTAATTTGGTTATAACATGTTCTATCCTCTCAACTATGTAAGACTATAGATTGTAAATAGTTGGGGCCTGGAGACCAAGACACATGGTTTCCTAAAAGTTGGATTTTGCCATATTACCCATATTTTTCCATCTCACTGCATTATGTTGCCTCACCAAGCCTCTATCCAAGCTGATAAATTACTTTTAATCGTAAATGATTTAATTCTGCAGATTAATCATTTGTGCAGTTATTCAATGCCTTCCGGAAGTCGAAATATTTCATCTCTAGGATCCCCATGATCCAAATCATGTTGATTCTGATGGATTGTGGTTAGACTTTTCAAATTTCTTGTCATTAATTCTTGAATAATCGACTTTACCAATATTTCTTAAATTTCAAGTTTTTGCACTACTCTATATTCCATCACGAAGGTGATAATTCTAATTCTTCCCTCTCTATAATCTCTTTGTTTGCTCCAATCCTGTATAATTGGCCCATGGTGTGAAATGCCCTGCTCTGATTGCTCTGTAAGAGGTCGGAGTCACTGAATGGACTCATTCTCTTCCTTGTGCACAAAGTCAGTGGGCTGATGTCTTTCTGGTGTTCTACGTCACCATCTCGATGGTCTGCCTGTCCTCCTCCTGTTGATGCGTAAGAGCCGTGAGGGCTTATGCAATCTTCCTGTTGCTGTGTAACAGAGTGAGGGGCTGAAAAAACTTCTCATATTCCTCCATCACAGGCTGGAGATACTGAATGGTCTCTATTGCATCCCTGATATAGGGCTGAGGGAATGATTGGCCTTCTTCTGTTCCCATACATGAGACACATGAGGCAAACTTCTTCCTCCTTTCCCATAAGAAATCTTATAGTTTGCACTATTCTCCAATTCCCGTGCAACAGGCTCGATGGGACTGAATATCCTCCTAGTAATCCCAATGCACCAATCTCCAGTCCCTGTGTGACCTCTTCCAGTTCCTATGATACAGACTTGAGGAGGCTGAATAAACTGATCCTGTTGCTGCATAACAGGGTACTGCACTGCATGGTGTATTCTGGGCCCAGTGTTATCGACTCGAGGAGCTGACTGGGCTCCTCCCATAACTGTATATCAGACTCCAGGGGCTGAATAGCCTCTTCCAGTACTGGTGTAACAGGGTCAATGTCCTTCGAGATACTACCTCCTAATAAATGACAGAAGGTGCTGAACGAGAGAGTGCCCCTACTCTGAAGCACTCTCGTCTCCATATCTGACTTCCAGTGACGACCCATTAATATAGTCTTTTTTCTGTATAAAGTCCTGAACCTGAAAGTAACAAAAGAGGTCCCTCCCAGATACCTCATATTCTTGGCTCAGCTGCTCAAAATTCATCATGACCTCCACGTCAAAAAATTCTCCCAAACAGGAAACCCCTCTGGACTCCCAGAGCCTAAAGCCAGAATCCATAAATCCCGACTAGAATCATACCAATCCTACAATGGGAGTGAAAGCCGAAGATTTTGTTTTGTAAAGTGCCCTCAACTTGTCCCATCATTCTCCATGCTTTCACTGTGTTAAGGGCAATCGGTTTCTGCAATTCTCCATAATAGTCCTCATCTTGTCCATGAACAACAGATTAATGAGGGAACAATTTGTCTAGAAGGCCTCGATGTTCAGCCAAATTGACCATGGGTCTTAACAAGCCCAATCAGCCACATCGGAATGCAAGTAACTTAGTTGGTATTTCTTAAACTATGGAAAGTCTACACGCCCCCATTCACTGTGGAAGCTGCAATTTGTCCAGCTTAATAGGCGGCCATCTGTGACCCAAGATGAAAAATCAAAGCCAACTTTTAAGCCTCCGTAGCGCCTGCCTGGGCAGCGTCAAAGGGTGAATTGGCATGGGGTATCATAAACAAGGAAGGACATTCATTGTAACCAGAGCTAACCCAAACAGGATATTGGAAAATTATGTCTTATCTTCTCTAGCAACTGCACGAAGTTAGCTTTATATAATTGATCGAAGGCTTGGATGATAAAAACACCTAAACCTCCTTGTGACCAACTGGAAGGGAATAAGATTCCATCCCAAGGTCGGGTACTCCAATAAGACCCCCAACAGGGATGGCCTCTGATTTCATAAAATTTATTTTATAACCTGAGAAAGATCCCAATGAATTAATCATTCGTATTAAACAGATAAAAGATATCATTGGGTTAGTTAGAAAGAGAGGAACGCCATCTGCTTAAAGGGTGATCTTATTCCTTCCTGGTTCTACCTCCTTGCAAGTGATATTGGCGTCCCTCCGGATGCCAACGGCTCAATCATTAATGTAAATGGTAAAGGTGAAAGGGGGCAACTTTGTTGGCTGCCACTGTCAATAATAAAATTATCAGACCTTATGCCATTCGTGAAATTCGCTGCTTTTGCGTCACTATATAACTCTGCCACCCACCTGGCGAAGACCCCTCCAAGACCAAACCATTCAAGGACATAAAAGGTGCACATTCACTCCATCCGGTGAACTGCTTTCTCTGCATCCAGGGAGACTCCCGAACCTGGAATCGAACCTTGCTGGCACACTGGAACCATATTTAGCACTCTTCTAATATTATCAGAGGACATACGGCCCCTAATAAAAAATTGTCCTCTTTCACAATGGACCTTCAAAGCCAGCATTTTCGACAAAATGTTAAAGTCCACGTTTAATAATGAAATAGGCACATACAAAGTGCAATCCTCTGGGACTTTCCCTCTCTTGAGAATAAGATGAATATTTCCTTCTCTCAAAGAGGATGGGAGGCAGTGTTGACTGTACAATAATTGTACATATCCAACACTGGCCCAGCCAGCATGTCTATGAACTCCTTCTACGTTACAGATGGTCTGACAAAATATGGTGTATCAGCTCTCTTCAGCCGAGCCTCAAGCATACGCTGCTCTTCTCCCTTCCGTCGCTTCTGAGTCACTGAGTAAGAAATAATCAAACCCCTTGAATCGGCCTTGGCAGTCTCCCAGAGCACCGTCGGATTACTGGTCGTGCACAAGTTCATGTTCCAAAAACATTCAAATTCCCCCGAAAAATACTCAATGAATTTGCTATCCTTCAGGAGGAAAGGATACCCGTGCCAGTGCCGTGAGCCTGTCCCATCGCCACTATCCTTGACCTCCACGTACACTGCCACATGATCAGAAATGGTTCCCAATTCTAAAGGACAGCATCGAATTTAAAAAGAAAAATGGGCAAACAACATGTCAATCCTAGTAAATCATTTATGTGGGTTAGAAAAAAATGGTGAAGTCCCTATCATCAGGGTGAAGACATCTCACACATCGACCAATCCAGCTACCTGTTCAGGTCCAACAGATGTGGCAGGGAAATACCTCCGATACCCCTTGACACCCTATCCACCTCCGGCTCCACACGTCAGTTAAAGTTTCCCCTTAATTGTACGACCCAAGAAGTTTCCAGCATCTGTTGTTCTCTATCCTGCTGGAGTTGCACAAAGACCGGACAGGGATTCTGGTCCGACCTGGGCCTGCACACTGCGACCCAGTGGGCCCGCTCGACCCGCACCTTGTCTGCCCTGACTTCCAGTTTCAAAAATTGTGTGAGCCATTGTTCCAAGAAGCTGACGAGCTGGCTTACTTGTTCCGTTCCGGGAGCCTGACCAAGCTGATGTTCTTCTGACGGCTCCAATTTTCGGGTTCCTCGACTTGCACTACTAAGGCCTGTACCTACCATTCTAGGGCTTGGACCCGACCCACTGAGGATTCTGCAATGGTTTCCAAAGCCGCAGACCACACTTCTACCTTCAAGACATGTGGCCTGAGATGCTGGATCTCCTGGTCATACTTCTGCAGCTTGGCTGAGATCAGTTCCAGCATGGTTCAGGTCTCCTCCATTGCTGAATAACCAGGGTAAAATTAGGATCCATTTCGAAACCATGGGGTAATCATTATATTAAACTGGGGAACATTGATAGACTGTAACACGAGAGCTTCACATCTGTTTTAGTTGGGAGAAGGAAGATGCAGGTACAGAATTAAAGAAGATGGACTGGGAAGCTCTCGAACAGATTGATATAAGATGCAAGTTGGAATTGATGGTTTTGGATAATGTAAAGTCCAGATGAGTTGTATCGCAGGATGCTGTTGGAGACAGGAGAGGAAATGTCCTGACCGAAATGTTTTAGTCTAATCTGACCACACAAGGGAGGTGCTAGAGGACTGGAGAACAGCTATGTGGTCCCAAGTTACTGGAAAGGTGGTAGAGATAGACCAGTGTCTGGTGGTGTACCACAGCGAGCAGTGTCAAATTATTTGTGGTAATCATAAATGATGTAAATGTGAATGTGGAGGGGGTGGTGGGGGTGGGGGCTAAGCATAATAAGTAATTTTGTGTTTGACACAAAGATTGGCCAGGTGGTTGGCAGTGAGAAGGAAGGCCTTATGTTACAGGGAAATACAGATAGAATGGTCACATGGTCAGATCAATGGCAGATGGAATGGAACCCTGATAAATATGAGGGGATGCACTTTGTAAGAAGTAACCAGACAGAGAAGAATTCAATGAATAGCAGAACACTAGGGACGTCAGAGGGTGTTTCTCCACACATTCGTGAACGTGACTGGACAATATAATAGCCAGTTAAGAAATCACACGGGACGATAGGCATAGTGTTTATTCATCGAGGCGACAAAATATGAGTTAAACATGCCATTGGTTAGGCCATAGATAGAATACTGTGTGCAGTTCTGGCAGCCACATTAGAGGAAGTGTTTTCGTTTCTCAGTAACACCAGGAACTATTGAGGTCTCCACAGAGTTGGACGCTTCAGTGGAAGTCTCCTGGCTGCAACGTTCTCTAAATTTTCACTTGATTTGTTTTCCCTCCTCGATTGGAACACTGCATCTGAGAATCTGTGTCTGATCTTTCCTTTTTGCCAAGTACATGTATCAGAACACTTAATTATTAATAGAGTTGAGGCCAACGCCTTCAAATATTTTTGAGGAGCTCTGCTGTCGTCCATAACACGTGACTCCTTCACTTCCTGTATAATTGGTTGGAGGCACAAAGTAGACTATCTCTACACTTCCCCAATAATTTCATTGAGCTGAAAGACTTACTCATATTCCTGTGAAGCTAGCGTGAGGAGCTGAATAATCTCCTCATTTTATCTGTGGAAATGTGCAGTGTTCAGCAGCACTGTTGCATGAATGTTACTGATACTTCCAACAGCCCACGCCTGAATGTTGTCCAGGTCTTGCTGCACATGGACACAGACGAGTTCAGGAGATGAAGGGGGACATTTTTTCCTGAATATTGTGTGATCTTCTGTGAACACCCCCACTTCTAATCTTATGGTGGGGGCAAGACAGTTATAAAGCAGCTGAAGATGTTTGGGCTGAGGAAGCTACCTTGAGGATCTTTCGCAGACATGTCCAGGACTGCATGGATTTTTGTCCCCAAACCACAATTATTGTGCTTTATGCTTTAAATCACTCTAACCAGTGAAGTTTACAACTCATTCCCATTAAGTGCGATCCTGGTCAGGCTCTTTGAGACCATCCTTAGTTAAATGATGCCTTGATGTCAGGGCCAGTCACTCTTCCCTGAGCCCTTGTGTTCACGTCTTTTGCTCATATCAATTGGGAACAGTGTGGGACAGGGAGTGCTTTTTGACCAGTCAGAGTTGAGGGCTCAGACACGAATTGGACATGAAAGAGGATATTAGACCTTATGATCTTATTGTGGGAGAAGATCTGCTTGTGAGTTGGGGTGGCGAGGGGGGTGGGTGGCCTGTGGATGAATGTTCATGGCTTTCTCACGTTCTATTATTGGAAAGTAGAGGCTGTTATTTTCCTGGAAGCTCTGGTGTTGAATATTACCAGATTGTCTGGACAATCGCTGGATGAGGAATGGGGGCTGTATTCACAGTGAAACTGGGTCTACAACTTGACCAACAAACGAAACACAAGTTGCAGAAAGGGGAAGCTCAGTTAGGAGTTATGAGGACCCTCTTTCATATCACTGCCTGGGTTTTCCTACTACATTTTAAAACCAGACCAAACTGGGTTTGACAGTTTTGAGGGGCTGAATGGTCTCCTCTGTTTCTGTGAAAGGAGTAAATAGCCTCTAATTGCTCCTGTCCAGCAGGTTTGATGGGCTGAATGGAACACAGAAACATGGCACTGAGTAGCAGGAGTGGGTCAATGGACACTTTGAGCGTTCTCTACCAGGGACTAAGATTGTGGCTGATCAGGTTGTGGTCTCAGCTCCACTTTCTTGTCTGTGTGCTATTATCCAAGAATCACTTCTCTATCCAATATTTAACGAACTCAGCATTGAATAAATATAAACAAAGAGACATCTCAAACTTGTGGGGAAGAGAATTCCCACTTCAAATGCCTGTTTAGAATTTCTGCTCATCCCTCTTATAGAGTCATAAAGCATGCAAATGTGGAAGTGCTGACCAGATATCCCATTGTGATCGAGTCTGATTTGAGAGCATTTGTCTCATATTCCTCTAAACCTCCTTCTTCAAATACCCATCAAGATGCCAGACTCTACCACTTCCTTTGGGAGATAATTCCATATGGATACCTCCCTCTGTATGAAAACATTGCATCTAAGTTCCCTCTAAATTATTTCCCCTCGTACCTTAAAACAGGCCTCCAGTCTGAAAAGCAATTCTCTACCAACCTCTGTCTCCTCCCTTCAATCTAATTTTGTATTCAATTGGCTTGGGTGCGCTGGTTCCCATGTGACCGAAACTTACTAACTTGCCTAATATGCAGATTCTTGTCGAACAACTTGTTCCAATCTGTATGGAAAACATCTACAATACTGCCTTCATCAATCTGCTTTGTCACCTCTTTAACAAACTCAGTCAAACTCGTACAACACGATTTCTCATGCAAAAAGGCATGGTGACTATCCCCAATCAATCTTTGCCTTTGAAAATGCATGCAATTGGCTATCCCTCAGAGACCCCTTCAACAACTCACCCACACTGATGTCAAGCTCACTGGTCAGAGTTCCTTGGGTTGTTGGGTAACTGTTTTATTTTCTACTGCCACTGTTCCATTGGTCACAGCAAATTATCGGTGTTAAAAGTTTGATGATATGGCCAATGATATAGGTCGCACATTGGATCAGGTTCATCCTCAGAAGAGGTCAGGTTGATTTCCTTCATTTGTGAAAACAACAAATGCATGACGAAAACAAAGTTCCTCAAACTTTGATGGAAAGGTGAATGTCAAACAGAATAGAAATTTTCAAAAAATGTACATTGACATTTCCATTTCTGAAAATACAGAGGAGCACAAACACACACAGACAGACACACAGATACATACACAGACGAGCACACTCAGACACACACACACACACACACACACACACACACACACACACACACACACACACACACACACACAGAGTCATATACACACAGACACAAAAACATGGACACACATGCACAAGTATGCGCACAAACACAGACAAATGCATGTACATTAGACTGTAAATAATTACAGCAGAGTAAAAGGCCATTTGGCACATCCAGTCTACTGAGCTACTGATCATGGCTGACATGCTTTTCAAGCCAATTCTCCTGCCTTGTCACAACAAGCCATGATCCCATCATTAAGCATAACTTATCTAGTTATATCCAAAAGATGCTAATGTGTCTGTGTGTCCGTGTGGGTCTGTGTGCATGTGTTGTCTCTCTGTGTGTCCAGTGTCCTGCCCAGTACTCCATGTTGGAGAGTGGGGTTTTAGCAGTTTTGAGGCACATCGTTGTAACTTGCTCTGTGCCTATCTATTGAATGCCTGTTTTAATCACTCTCTGCTGCTCATGTGCTCAGTAACATGAGGAATCCCCACAACTGTTCGTGATTCAGACCAGGTTTCTCACTTGCATTTTACTAACATTTTACTTAACTCTAGTTTTTGTACACTCATGGAAGTGCTGGGGATGGTTTCCTGGAGGCTGGGATTTAAACTGCTGTGGAAATTCAGGAAGACCAGAGACTTTGGTGACCCAATTCTGGATGAAACATGGTGACTGTAGTTATGGTATCTGGATCTGCAACATGACCAACAAATGGAGCAGAGACTGCAGAGAGGGGAATCTCTGTAAAATGGAATGAGAGAATTACAATCAGATCAGCCATGGTTTTGAAGAATGTTGGAGCAGGATTGAATGACTCGCTCATGCAACTTATTCAGATATTTCTGTTAGTAACAAGCCAATTTCCCTCTTCTCCCAGTTTCCAAGACTGTTGGGTCGTGAGTCACCTCCTCCTGTTCCTGGGGAACAGAAATCTGGGGCCTCACTAGCTTCCAGATTTCTCTGTATCCCTGTCTCAAGCAGTTGAGTGACTGCTTCCTGTTCCTGTGTCTCAGTATCTAGCAGTTCAGTGACTACCTCCAGTTCCTGTGTCCCAATCTCGAACAGTTGTAAGACTGTCTCCTGCTCCTGTGTCCCAGTATCGAGCAGTTGAGTCACTACCTCCTGTTTCTCCCTGTTCCTGAGCAGCAGTGTGAATGCTCTGAATGATGTCACAAGGTTAAGAAAGGTCTGAATAACAGGGAATTTCAAACTTGGAGCAGCATTGACAAAGGGATCTAGAAACTTCTCCACCAAACATTTTATGCAGCCCGTCTGTTATTTTATTCCTGCCCCCTTTTATAAACAGGCTGAATCATATACAACAGTGCAGTGTTCCGACACTACTCCCACATACAGGGAATACAGATTAAAAAGATTAAAAGATTTATAGTCTATCCCTCAGCAACCCTCATCCATTCCATCCAAACCAAGGCTGCATAAATCTTTAAACCGTATATTGTAATGAATTAGTGCAGTAAATGTCACACTTTAAGACTACAGTCACTGACTACAGCCCTGCACCTTTCACCAAGATCTTCTTCAGAAAGCGGGCGAGCTGACTGACCACGTGATGCCGATGCGGAATTCCAGTTCTCTCCAAGATATTCCCCTCCTGGTTTGAAATTACTTTCCTTCTAAATGTAGACCACAAATCCCACATTCAAGCTCAGTTGTACGGCTTGCAGAGCGGATTATATTCCTGCTTTAGCTGAATACACTGAGGGTGCATTTGGCAGACAGAGGGATCCTGAGGCTGGGATTTACTGTTCAGCTGGTGCCAGAGATGGTCTCCCATAACAGTGAACGGGAGCTCGCTTTATAAAGAAAGGGGCACAATTCACTAATTGTGTTGCAGCGAAATTGCATTTAATAAACACACTTTTATTGGATAACTGCCTGTATATTGAATGGAGGATCATAATTGATGGACCAAAGCGATTACAATAGATCCGATTTTATATGTTCCGATGTTTAAACATACTAAAGGTTACGAACACTGTGTGGGGAAAACTGAATTGAGGAGATTTTCACCATGAACTAGAATAAAGGATACTCAGTGTGTTGAATGACCTATTCCTTTCCCGATGATTCTGTGCAGTCTGTGGGAAAGCTCTGTAAGTCCTGCCACCTGCTCTCAGATGTTAGGAAGGAAATCTCTGCAGAGTCAATACGGTAGTATTTGCCGTTCCAATACTGAGGCTGGTGCCGGGTGATCTGTAAAGTTTTATCCTTTAAGACCCCGGAACAGTTTGACACAAAAGAGTGTCTTGCTTGTCCGTTTCCGAGATCATTGAAAAGTCTATCACATGTCTGTATGTCTGGAGTCACGTTGAGGCCAGACCAGGAAAGCACGGGAGATTCACCTCCTGAAAGTACATTGAGGAAGGAAATTGGTGTTTACAATCGACATCTCGATATTTTACATCTCGATATTTTATTAATTATAACGTCCATCAGCTGCCAAAGCGTTAGCCTGGTCTGGATTAGTAATCTAGTGACTTTTCAACAACTGCACCATCTCCACATGGGGACCTATCTGAAACCACATTGACCAGGTTATTTCTGTGCTGCTTGACAGCTCTGTCAAAAAGAACTCCCACCAATGTGACTATCGCGACGGGACTCAGGGCGTGGTAAATGGTCAGACTGCAGTTATTCCGTTGTTATGGGATTGGACATAGCTGAGTAATTTTCCACATTGCCAGGGAGATGTCAGAGTTGTAGCTGGAATGAAACAACTTCCCCAGGGACACGGCTTGTTGTACAGCACATGTTTTCAGTCCCATTGCAAGAATGCTCTCAGGGCCCATTGCCTTTGTCGTATTTATTGTGTTCAGCTGTTTCTTCATGTCACATACAGTGAATCAGATCGATTAAAGACTGGCATCTGTGATTCTGCAGGCAGCATGGCGAGGGTGAGGTGGATCATCAACTCAACACTTCTGGCTGAGGACGGTGCAGATAATACAACCATGTGTTTTACACTGATGTACAGGGCTGTCCCGTGATTGAGGATGACGATATTTATGGAGTCCTCTCCTCCAATGAGTTGTTTAATAGTCCATCGACATTTATGTCTGGATGTGGCGGCACTGCACAACTTCGATCTGATCTGTTAGTCTTGCGATCATTTCGCCCTCTGTATCAGATGTTCGTCCTGCTGTTTTGAACGTAACCAGTCAAGTGCGGTAGCTTTAATGGATTGTCATCAGGTTTAGGTACACATGGTTCTGACCCTATCATGTTCACCCGCACGCATCACTGAACCATAGATCAGCTTGATGGTAATGGTAGGCTGAGGGATTATCCTGGGGAAAATGTTACAGATTGTAGTTGAATACAATTCTGCTGCTGCTGTGATTCTACCGCACCACATTAATGTGCACTATGAGCTCCAATATGTTCACTTCAATTCTACTGACTATCCCCCAATTTACACCAAGACCCATTCACCCATCAGCCCTGTACTCAATGTCTTAATCTGGTTTCTGATGTGGTAACACTTCCATTTTCTTATTCTCATTCTGCTGAAGGTCTCTCGCTGGTGTCACACCTCCAATTTGATACTTTACTGAAACCCGTTAACGTTTGCATCTGAATCTTTTCCATTCCCCCAATGCCTTATTCTATGTTTGATGTGAATGTGTTCCCCTCTGTTTCTCTTCCTGAGCATGATAAGAGCTCTGCAGTGTCAGTGATGCCAGCCTTATGTAGTTTCAGATCAAGGAATTTGTGCACCTTGCATTATAGGTCACTTCCCAGTGCACGGCTTTCCGTGTTAGGCATGGCGTTAGAATAGCTTTAACACACATCAATGGAACTTGTTCAAAAACATAAATTGCTGAACAAACTCAGCAGATCTGGCAGCATCTCGTGGAGTGAAAGTAGACTTAAACTTTCAGGGCTAGTGACCCTGCCAGATTCGCCACACACAGATACACACACGAATATACACACATAGAGGCACTTGCTGTTCATTGACACGACAGATATGGAGAGTGTCAGTATTTCTCTCGCTCCATGGTAACCTTGTCAATATTTCAGTCGTTCTGTCTGGTGTGTGTCAGTATTTCTGTGTGGAGTGTGATTGTAGGATAATTTCAATCTTTGCAGATATCAAACCTGGAAGAATTGTAAAGTTTGTTGAGGACAGCATGGAAGTCCATCAGGAAAGTTATATTCTGGTGTAGTGTTCAGGCGTATGGCAAATGCTGATCAAAGCGGAACAGTGTGAGGTGATGCTCTTTGGTAGGAAGGACATTGAAAGATAACATTAAACAGGCTATACTGTTATAAAGGAGGTGCAAGAGCAGACGGTGCTGGATGTATGAGCACAGATTATCGAAGAAGTCAGGACAAGTGGGGGTAGCGGAACATCTCACAAATTAGTGTCAGTATCTGAGCTGTTTACAGGAGGAAGGAGTCTCCGTGCCCGCTTCCTGGGAGGTGGTGGAGACGTTGTGTTGTGAGTCCACCCTCATGCCCACCGAAACTGTGGGGATTCTATTTGTAACAGCTCAACACAAAAGGGAGATGGCATCAGGGCCATGGCTTCCGAGTTGTGCCGGGGGGAAAAGGAGCTGCCAGTGGGTTTAAAGTGAGAATTTCCCTTCACTGTACATTGCTCCTTACTCGGTCGGTGGGACGTGGATGTTTCAGAATCTCCACACGAGGCATCCCGGTACTCTCCGGCTCCTACCAGGGTCCTCCCCACATGGCCAGGGGAGCGGGGTGAGGGAATGGATATCGGGCACTCCACCACACGGCTTGGCCCTTTCTGTCCTATTCCAGGCTGTTTCTCCTGGAATGGGAAAAGGGGAGGGAGGGAGGGTAGGAGTGGGTGGCGCTGTTGTTAGTGCTGGTGTAGGTAGGGGGAGATATGGTGAGGTGTCCGGAGGGAGTCAGTCCATAGTGTTGTATCCATGCAGTGTTATTAGTGTCGGGGGGGTGGATAGTGGGGGATGAGGAGGGGGTGAGAGAGAGAGAGAGAGAGAGAGACGGGGGAAGGTGCTGCATACAGCAGTGAGAGTGGTGGGCCATGAGCCTTGTTCGGGGTCGGTGCTATAACAGAGATACAGTGAGTGTGAGGGAGCAGAGAGAATAGAGTGACACTGACCCTGCCAGAGCAGGGAAGGTTTTGGATGCTTGTCCTGTATTGCTGGGCATTTCTTCAGATCGCAGATACTGCACTGAGCTGGGTGGAGAGCTCAGACCATGCTCGGTGGGTCAGGTGGTGTGGTCCCCCTCTGGGAAGAGTAAGGCCCCCCTCTGTACTAGCCCATCCAGTAGGACCTCCGTTCCCCTGTCGACAAACCGTCTTGTAATTTCCCATTATCTGCAATACTCGGGCTAAACTGTGCAGGGCAGCTCCAAACTGAGAAAGCTCAACCATGTGCCTATTGGCCTTTTAAAGATGGCACCAGTGCCAGGGATCACGGAATATCCAGGGGCATCTGGGCGATGGTGAATACCTCCAGACATGATGGGTGGGAGAATAGGGCTGGCATTGAATGAGAAGGACACCATGGGGTGGGGGTTAGAACATAGAACATAGAACATAGAACAATACAGCACAGAACAGGCCCTTCGGCCCACGCTGTTGTGCCGCACTTCTATCCTAGATTAAGCACCCATCCATGTACCTATCCAAATGCCGCTTAATGGTCGCCAATGATGCTAACTCTACCACTCCCACGGGCAGCGCATTCCATGCTCCCACCACCCTCTGGGTAAAGAACCCACCCCTGACATCTCCCCTATACCTTCCACCCTTCACCTTAAATTTATGTCCGCTTGTAACACTCTGTTTTACCCGTGGAAAAAGTTTCTGACTGTCTACTCTATCTATTCCTCTGATCATCTTATAAACCTCTATCAAGTCACCCCTCATCCTTCGCCGTTCCAACGAGAAAAGGCCGAGAACTCTCAACTTATCCTTGTACGACCTACTCCCCATTCCAGGCAACATCCTGGTAAATCTTCTCTGCACCCTCTCCAAAGCTTCCACATCTTTCCTAAAGTGAGGCAACCAGAACTGCACACAGTACTGCAACTGTGGCCTAACCAAAGTCCTGTACAGCTGCAACATCACTTCACCACTCTTGAATTCAATCCCTCTGCTAATGAGCGATAATACTCCATAGGCCTTCTTGCAAACTCTATCCACCTGAGTGGCAACCTTCAAAGATCTATGTACATAGACCCCAAGATCCCTCTGTTCCTCCACCTGACTAAGAACCCTACCATTAACCCTGTATTCTGCATTCTTATTTGTTCTTCCAAAATGGACAACCTCACACTTGGCAGGGTTGAACTCCATCTGCCACTCCTCAGCCCAGCTCTGCATCATATCTAAGTCCCTCTGCAGCCGACAACAGCCCTCCTCACTATTCACAACTCCACCTATCTTCGTATCATCTGCAAATTTACTGACCCACCCTTCGACTCCCTCATCTAAGTCATTAATAAAAATTATAAACAGCAGAGGATCCAGAACTGATCCCTGCGGAACTCCACTTGTAACTGGGCTCCAGGCTGAATATTTACCATCTACCACCACTCTCTGCCTTCGACCGGTTAGCCAGTTTTCTATCCAATTGGCCAAATTTCCCTCTATCCCATGCCTCCTGACTTTCCGCATAAGCATACCATGGGGAACCTTATCAAATGCCTTACTAAAATCCATGTACACTGCATCCACTGCTCTACCCTCATCCACATGCTTAGTCACCTCCTCGAAGAATTCAATAAGACTTGTAAGGCAAGACCTACTCTTCACAAATCCGTGCTGGCTGTCCCTAATCAAGCAGTGTCTTTCCAGATACTCGTAAATCCTATCCCTCAGTACCCTTTCCATTACTTTGCCTACCACAGATGTAAGACTAACTGGCCTGTAATTCCCGGGGTTATCCCTATTCCCTTTTTTTGAACAGGGGCACAACATTCGCTACTCTCCAGTCCCCTGGTACCACCCCCGTTGCCAGTGAAGTCGAGAAGATCATTGCCAACGGTACTGCAATTTCCTCTCTTGCTTCCCACATAATCCTAGGATATATCCCGTCATGCCCAGGGGATTTGTCTATCCTCAAGTTGTTCAAAATGTCCAACACATCTTCCTTCCTAACAGGTATCTCTTCTAGCTTAACAGTCCGTTTCACACTCTCCTCTTCAACAATACGGTCTCTCTCGTTCGTAAATACTGAAGAGAAGTACTTGTTCAAGACCTCTCCTATCTCATCCGACTCAATACACAGTCTCCCACTACTGTCCTTGATCGGACCTATCCTCGT
Organism: Chiloscyllium punctatum; assembly: GCF_047496795.1. NCBI lineage: Eukaryota > Metazoa > Chordata > Chondrichthyes > Orectolobiformes > Hemiscylliidae > Chiloscyllium > Chiloscyllium punctatum. The sequence goes on from NC_092744.1 coordinate 117,112,328, forward strand.
TCTCGTCATTCTCAGGTTTCTCACATACGCATAAAATGCCTTGGGGTTATCCTTGATCCTATCCGCCAAGGATTTTTCATGCCCTCTCTTCGCTCTCCTAATCCCTTTCCTCAGGTCCCTTCTGGCTATCCTGTATCCCTCCACTGCTCTGTCTGAACCCTGTTTCCTCAACCTTATGTAAGCTTCCTTCTTCCTCTTTACTGGACATTCAACCTCCCTCGTCAACCAAGGCTCCCTCACACGACCATTTCTTTCCTGCCTGATAGGTACATGCATATCATGGACACGTCGTGTCTGCTCTTTGAAAAAGTTCCACATTTCCACCACATCCTTCCCTGACAGCCTATGCTCCCAACGTATGCTCCTCAAATCCTGTCTTACAGCATCGGAATTTCCCTTCCCCCAATTGTAAAATCTACCTTGTTGTGCGCACCTATCTCTCTCCATAACCAAGGTGAAAGTCACAGAATTGTGGTCACCATCACCAAAATGTTCACCCACTATCAAGCCCACCACTTGTCCCGGTTCATTACCGAGTACCAAATCCAATATGGCCTCCCCTCTGGTTGGAAAATCTACATATTGCGTTAGAAAAGCTTCCTGGACACACTGCACAAACACCACCCCATCCAATCTACTTGATCTAAAGAGCTTCCAATCAATATTTGGGAAGTTGAAGTCGTCCATGACTACGACCCTGTGGCTTCTGCACCTTTCCAAAATCTGTTTCCCAATCTGTTTCTCCACATCTCTGCTGCTATTGGGGGGCCTATAGTAAACACCCAACAAGGTGACTGCACCTTTCCTATTTCTGACTTCAGCCCATACTACCTCCAGAGGCAGATCCCCCTCAAACTTCCTTTCTGCAGCCGTTATACCATTTCTAATTAGCAATGCCACCCCCCTCCTTTTTACCACCCTCCCTAATCTTACTGAAACATCTGTAACCAGGAACCTCCAACAGCCATTCCTGTCCCTCATCTATCCATGTTTCCGTGGGTGGTGGGTTAATGAGAAAAGTTTTATAAGATAGCACCAGGAAACTAGCTCGGCTTTGTGCAGTCGATCCCTCTGTCTCACTCAGTGAAAATGGCTAGGAGACGAATTATTGTTAGATTCAATCCAATGAGTCGAATACACTGCTGACCCCACTAACAGTAACATAGCTGCATTTGCTTATCCAATGCTCTCCATCACAGAGAACGAGCTAAACATGAACTACGCTTGGGAAATAAGGCAGGTCAGGTGACTGAGATGTCAGTTAGGACGCACCTTTGGACAAATAATCATAATTCCGTTAGTTTTAAAATAGAGATGGAAAGGAATGAACTGAGTCTAAAAGATAATGTCCAAAATTGGAGTAAGGCCAATTTTGATGATATTAGCAAGAACTTCCAAACTAGATTTGGACAGATATTCGCAAATAACGGGCCAACTGTGAAGATTGAAGTCTTCAAAAATGAGATGTCAAGAGCCCAGACACAGTATGTCCCTGTTAGGGTGAAGGGTAAGGCTGGTAAGTGTAAGGAATGCTGGAGGACTGGAGAAATTGAGGGTCTGGTCTTGGATAAGAGGGAAACATATTTCAGGTAGAGAGAGGAGGAATCGAGGGTTTTCAGTATTCATAAACGGGATGAGAGTATCGCTGGTTGGGCCGGAATTTATTGCCGATTATTAATTGCCTAGAGGGCAGTTAAGAGTCATACACATTATTGTCGATCTGGAGTCCCATGTAACCAATGACAGGTGAGGGTGGCAGTTTACTGACTTCAAGAACGTCAGCGAACCAGGTGGGTTTTTTCCAAAAATCGAAAATGTCTTTGTCATCATCATTAGCCTCTTAATTCCAGATTTAAAGTCAATGTCCAGTGATTCTAAAGCCAGTAGGAGCATACTTAAGCGGGAAATAAGGAGGCCATGATGGGGACATGGATAGTTTTGGCAAATAGGGTTAAGGAGAATGCAAATGTACTCTACCCATACATTTAGGAGAAAAGAGTAACTCCGGAGAGTTTTGGGCCATCTAAAGATTAGCAAAGCTGCCGATGTGCGAAACCACAGGAGATGGAGGCGACACTGAACAAGCATTTTGACTGTGCAGAAGGATGTGGAAGCCAGAGAACTTAACAGTGGTATCGTGAAAAGTGTCTGCGTTACAGAGGAGGAGATGCTGGACTTCGGAAAGCCTGTAAAGGTGGGAAAATCCCCAGGATCTGATCAGGTGTACCGAGAACTCTGTGGGAGCGAGGGAAGTGATTATTGGACCCCTTGCTGCGATATTTGTATTGTCAATTGCCACAGGTGAGGTACCAGGAGATAGGAGATTTGCTAACTTGGTGCAATTACTAAAACCATTTAAGAAGGATGGTAAGGAAAAGCCAGTGAGGCTGACGTCAGTGGAGGGCAAATTGTTGGTGAGGGTTATGTGGCACAAGGTTTGCATGTGTTTTGAATGGCAAGGACTAATAAGGGATAGACAACATGGCTTGAAGCATGGGGAATCGTGTCTCACTAAATTGACGGAGATTTATTTTGAAGAAGTGACTAAGAGGATTCATTGAGGCCGAGAGGTGCACTTTGTCGATATGGACTTCAGTCAAACATTTGACCCTTTCCACATGGCAGACTGGTTAATAAGTTTAGTTCACATGGAATACATGGAGAACTAGCCACGTGGATATAAAATTGGCTCGAAGGTAAGAGACAGAGGGTGGTGGTGAAGGGTTGCTTTTCCAACAGGAGGTCTGTGACCAGTTGTGTTGTACAAATATCCGTGCTGGGTCCACTATTTTCACGATTTATGTAAATCATTTGGATGCGAACATAGCAGCGATAATTGGTAAGTTTGCAGATGACACCAAACTTGATGGTTGAGTGGACAGCCAGGAGGTTTACCTCAGAGTAAAATAGGACCCTGATCAGATGGGCTGATGGGCTGAGGCGTGGCAAATGGTGTTTAATTTAGATAAATGTGAGGTGCTGCATTTTGGAAATGCAAATCAGGGAAGGACGTATACACTTAATGGTAAGGTTCTGCGGGGTGTTCCTGATCCATGAGACCTTGCAATCCAGGTTCATAGTTCATTGAAAGTAGAATCGCAGGTAGGTAGGATAGTGAAGAAGGCATTTGGTATGCTTGCCTTTACTGGCTAGTGCTTTGAATTGGGAGGTCACGTTGCTGCTGTACAGCACCTAGTTTGGCCACTTTTGCAGTATTGCATTCAATTCGCGTTTCACTCCTATCAGAAAGATATTATGAATCTTGAAGGGAATCAAAAAAGATTTACAAGGTAGTTGCCAGGATTTGAGCTATAGGGAGAGGGTGAGTACGTTGGGGTGATTTTTCCAGGAGCGTGAGGGGCATGTATAGTGTGAATCGCCAAGGTCTTTTCCCAAAACCTGGAGGACATGAATTTCCGGTGAGAGGGCTAAGATTTAAAAATGACCGAAGGAGCAACTTTTTCCAACAGACGTTGGTGCATGTTTCGAATGAGCTGCCAGTGGAGATGGAGGAGGCTGTTACACTTACAACATTTAAAAGACATTTTAATGGGTACATGAAGAGTAAGGGTTTACAATAATATGGGCCAAATGTTGGCAAATGGGACTCGTTTAACTTGGGATATCTGATCGACATGGACGAGTTAGACTGAAGGGTCTGTTTCCGTGCTGCATATCTCCAAGACTCCATGTCCCTGTCTGACGTCACTCCAATTTCCCATTAATTATTCATTCCCGGAAATACCAGTTTATGTTGTGAGATGCCATCCAAATGCCTTCACTTCAGCATTCTGAAACCTGTGAACACATCCTCCCATAGCACTGTATCTAAGTCTCTCTCTCTGTCTATTTCCCAAATCCCTCCCATTTGTTGCTATTTAAAACTGTTGGTATTTAAACCCTGACATCCAATGTTAATTGTCCAATTTTAATGTGAATAACTGTTCCATATCTTCCTCCTACCTAGAATGTTGCTCACCCGGGAGCATCAGTTTCCAACATTAAGATGCTTAAAAACAATGTTCAAAATGCATAGCTTGCATTTTCTTTGACTTCCAAGTATCCTGTCCTGTGCTCCATTTTGAATAGTGGGGTTAGAGCAGTTTTCAGGCACATCTTTATAACTTGGTCTGTGCCTATCCATTGAATGCCTGTGTTACTCACTCGCTGCTGATCGTGTGCTCAGTAACATGAGGAATCCCCTCAACTGTTACTGATTCAGACCAGGTTCCTACTTGCAGTTGAGTGTCATTTGACTTAATTCTAGTTTCGGTACATTCGTGGAAATGTTGAGCACTGTTTCCTGGAGACTGTGCTTTAAACTGCTGTGGGACATTTAGGAAGACCAGAGGCTTTGGTGACCTACTCTGGATGGGTCATGGGGGCTGCCGTTAGGGCATCTGGGTCTGCAACATGATCAACGAATGGAGCAGAGGCTGCAGAGAGCGGAATGAGGAAATCACAATCAGATCATCCGTGGTCTTAGAGAATGTTGGAGTAGGATTGAATGGCTCGCTCATGCAAATTTTTCAGATATTTCTGTCTGAAAGAAGACAATTCCCCTTCTCTCCCAGTGACCCATACTGATGGGGAGTGAGTCACCTCCTTGTGTCCCTGCGTAACAGGATCCTGGGGCCTCACTCGCCCCCTGATTTCTCCCGTTCCAGTCCTGAGCAGGTGAGTGACTGCCTCTTGTTCCTGTGCCCCATTACTGAGCAGTTGAGTGACTGTCTCCTGTTCCTCTGTCCCAGTATCGAGCAGTTGAGTGACTGCCTCCTGTTCCTCTGTCCCAGTATCGAGCAGTTGAGTAACTCCCTCCTGTTCCTGTGTCCCAGGCTCGAGCAGTTGAGTGACTGCCTCCAGTTTTTCCCTGTTTCTGCGCAGCAGATTCAAAGCTTTGATATTTTTCTCTGAAAGAAGACAATTTCCCTTCTCTCCCAGTGACCCATACTGATGGGGAGTGAGTCACCTCCTTGTGTTCCTGCGTAACAGGATCATGGGGCCTCACTCGGCCCCAGATTTCTCCCGTTCCAGTCCCAAGCAGTTAAGTGACTGCCTCCTGTTCCTGTGTCCCAGTTTCGAGCAGTTGAATGACTGTCTCCTGTTCCTGTGTCCCAGTATTGAGTAATTGAATGACTCCTTCCGGTTCCTGTGTCTCAATCTCGAGCAGTTGAGGCACTGCCTCCTGTTCCAGTGTCCCAATCTCAAGCAGTTGAGTTACTCCCTCCTGTTCCTGTGTCCCAGTTTTGAGCAGTTGAATGACTGCCTCCTGTTCCTGTGTCCCAGTCTAGAGCAGTTGAGTGAGTGCCTCCTGTTCCTGTGTCCCAGTATCGAGCAGTTGAAGGACTGCCTCCTGTTCCTGTGTCCCAGTCTAGAGCAGTTGAGTGACTGCCTCCTGATCCCGTGTCCCAGTCTTGAGCAGTTGAGTGACTGCCTCCTGTTCCTGTGTCCCAGTCTCGAGCAGTTGAGTGACTGCCTCCTGTTCCTGTGTCCCAGTATCGAGCAGTTGAGTGATTGCCTCCTGTTCCTGTGTCCCAGTCTCGAGCAGTTGAGTGACTGCCTCCTGTTCCTGTGTCCCAGGCTCGAGCAGTTGAGTGACTGCCTCCTGTTCCTGTGTCCCAGGCTCGAGCAGTTGAGTGACTGCCTCCTGTTTTTCCCTGTTTCTGAGCAGCAGTTTTAAAGCTCTGAATGATGTCTCAAGGTTATGCAAGGACTTGATAACAGGGCATTTCAAACTAGGAGTAGCATTACAGAAAGGTATCTAGAATCTTCCCCACCAGACATCCTTTGCAGCCGGTATGTTATTGTATCCCAGTCCCATAAAGAAACAAGGCAAAACATATGCAATCCAGCTGTGTTCCGGCAATACTCCCACATTCAGGAAAGAAAGATTAAAAAGGTTGAAAGATTTATAATCGATTCCTCAGCAAACTTTATCCATTCCATTCAAACTGAGTAGATTTTGCCTTTCATTGTGATATGTAACATGATGTATGGAATTGGTTAACTGAATGTGATTGTTTGGTGATTGTGATTAATGTCAGTCTCCGTTGATTATAATAATCCCAGTGAGGGTTTCTATCTTTGAATGATAAATGGGCTCTGTTCAATATATTATCCCATGGTATGAGTGGGAGCAACACGGACAGCACTAACAGGGATCAGCAGCTCCAAAGAGAAAGGGAAGAGAGATCAGAATCTTAGAACATTAAACTGGAATGTTCCAACAACGAACGGGAGTTTATCCAGTTATGTTTAAATTCTTTCTACATATTATTGGTAGCCATTATCACCGCGGATCAAATATGCACTTTACATTATTCAATATTTTTATTATCCTATCCTGGCTATTATTGGAGTCCCTGGTCAGTGTCGCTGTCCATTTATTATTTGCATGAACCATGTGCGACTGTATTACACTTCTTTTCAATTACTCTACTCTGTAAACATTCACTCTCCAAACCACCAGGAACAACAGTGAACTTGTTTCAGTCTTTCTCTCCGTCTTTAGTTCTGACTGCGCCTTGTGGGGTGACCTACTCAGTTTCAGCTATGAACCAGGATTCATTGCATCACTGCCCTTGCTATTTAAATATTGAAAGCTTGGAGGTCACTATCTTCTGTTCTGTTTACAAATTCCATTTCTTCCTCTGACTCCATCTTACCCCTGGTCAATAACTGAGGCTGAAACAGATGAGTCACAGCTATGGTGATGCTTTTAGCCACGAGCTGATTACAGACACCAGATCCTGACCATTTCTAATTTTAACAATCAACACCTGCAGAATATACTTCACTGGTTCATCCCATCTGCTATTTTAACTTTGAGCTATGAAATACAGCCTTAATGAAGCCAATAATCTGCTGCTGACTCTCCCAGCTTCAAACTTGTCAAAGCAAATTTGAGTCTGATACTCCATGGCTTGCATTTAATCGCAGACCAATATCCCATCATTCCTGCACGGATTGATTTATATTGTTTTTGGTTCTGGCAATGCCTTTCCTTTAATATTCACAAGCACGACGTCACCTCTGTCTATGACACTGTTCACAGTCTCCCTCTGTTAATTACACAAACCCCTGTCAGTTGTTCACATTTAATCTGATTTCCTCCATGTCTGTTCTCTCTCAAACAACAAATGTCATACCTACTGTCGCCAATGCACGCACACACATAAACACACGCGCGCACGCACACACACACACACACACGCACACATGCACACACACGAACACACACACAAAATCTCTCGCCTTATACTGGTGCAGTGGAGATGCAGAACCATACATTTGTCATTCACTGCAAATCTTCCTGTGCAAGTCTTATATGCAGTGCACGTATAGTAGCAATGTACTGGCAAAGATTTGCAAGGCTTCCCATGCCGGGAATGTATTCGAGTTTATAGAGTAGTCCAATTCCATGGTCGGCACAGCTCTCCATTCTGGCTGGTACCTTGTTCCAGTTTATGGTGGCTTGGATAGTTCTGTGAGGCAGATTCAGAATTTGATGTAACTAACCATTTCAACTAGTCTGGCAATAATTCTGCAATCATCTGGCTATAATAAATGTTTCCATTCTTGTAATTGGACCCACCATTGTCTCACTTCCCTGTCTCCTTATCCATATTTTCACAACATGTTACCAGTTAATTCATTGTTTTTCTGTGCCTTTCCCTGGTGTTGTTTTGTGGCTCCCGAATGCATCGAGTGTTGGTATTGTGAAGCTCAGAAACAATGAAATATTATGTGGGGGGCTGTTGTTCCATGTTGTGTAGTGGGATCCAGCAGCTTTGAGACATGCCTTTGAAAGTTGGTCTGTGCCTGTCCACTGAAAGCCTGTTGGTCCCTCTCAGATGATCGTGTGGTCAGTAACATGAGGAAGCCCCTCGGGTATTATTGTAAAGGACCAGGCGTCTAACTTGTACCTGTGGGGCTTCTGACTGACTCCTGTTACTGAAAGGTTAGTGGAGGTGCTGCGGATGGTTCGCTGGAGGTTGTGCTGTGAACTGCCTCATACATTCAGGGAGACCTGAGGATTTGGTGAACCAAATTTGGATGAAGGAACGGGAATGTAGTGACAGCATCTGGGTCTGTAACATGAACAACAAATGGAGCAGAGGCTGCAGAGAGGGGAAGCTCTGAAACCATGGTGCGAGTGTGTGTGGGGAAGTGGATCTATCAAATCTGTCTCTGTGTTAACAAGGACACATGCATCTTCTCGCTCTACCCCTTATATACATCCATGCACTCTCTGCCTCTCCGCCCCGCACACAAACACACTCCCTCTCTCTCACACGCAAACACACCCTGTCTCTCACCCCCTCATGTAGACACTCCACCTCGCTCTTAAACACACACATCCGCATGAACACACACACACGCACACACACACATATCTGAGCTGAATTTGCATTTGCCGATTTGTATTTGCAGATACATTAAATTTTATCAAAAAATATACAATTCATATACAGTCAGTCAATGCGGTAATTTATAAACTCCTACTTTGGACATAAACCCAGACTGACTCCACGTGAAGTCACAGACAGACTCCAAACAAGACCTCACCGTAAAATACATTGCCTGACTAGAGGGGTCACCTCCTTTACATCGATAATACCTGAAGGTGTCTCCAGGCAGTGACTTGAAATAAATTCTCGGCTTTGCATATTAAACAATCAAAACCTTAATCTCGATTCTAGCTGATTAAAGATTTAGGAACCATCTTCGGTGTATTCAATTCATGCACATGAGTTGTACAACCTTTTGATCTTTCCACATAAATTCTGTTTCGAAGGCCTTCTCTCTCTAACACCTGATGAATGAGCAGCGCTATGGAAGCTTGCGTTTTTAACTAAACCCGTTGGACGATAAACTGGTGCCGTGTGATGTTTGACCTTGTCCAACCCAGTCCAAAGCCAGCAATTCCATGTCATGGTTTTTTATTGGTTAGCCAATATTTTCTCCAAGCAAATAAATTTTCCTAACCCCATGTGCCCTTGTATTTGATATTAATCTTTTGTCAGGCACTTTATGCATTGCCTCCTGAAAGTCCAGATAAAATACATCATTCGGATCCCATTTGTTCACCTTGTTTGTCGCATTTTTTAAAAGAAAAGTTAGACAAATCATTCAAACATGATTTACCCTTAATAGAACCATGTCGACTGTGATGGATTGTGCTTTGACTTTGAAAGTCTCTTGTTAATTTCTTAATAACTGAAATAAACAATTTGCCTTCAGTCCAATCGTTTACTCATAACTTTCCATTCCCGAGTGAAGTTGGTTATTTGAAGTTGTTCCATTTCCATAACCTCGACAGTCGCTTTCACAATTCGGGTGTGACAGGCACGAGGCTGTAAAAGTTCCGCTCTAATTGTTGTTTAAGAGGCATGAGTGGCTGATTGGACTCATTCTGTTCCTGCTTTACTCACTCGATGGGCTGAATGTCCTCCTGGTGTTCCTACATTATAAACTCGATGGCTTGCATGCCCTGCGACTATTCTGAGCAAACGGCTCAAGATCTCAAGGTCCTCCTCCTGTTGCTTAATGACAGGTTTGGAGATCTATGGAAGCTCCCTTCTGTTATGCCACGTTTCGAGGGTTGAATTGCGCAGGCAGGCTGTATTGCCCACAGAGGTAGCTTAGTGGTTAGCACTGCTGCCTCCCAGCACTAGATATATGGGTTCAATTTCAGTCTCAGTCACCATCTGTGTGGAATTTTCACATTCTCCCTGTCCCTGCAAGTGTTCCCATCGGGTACTCCAGTTTGCTCCCGCAGTCCCAAATTGTGCAGGTTAACTGGATTAGTCATGGAAAATGTCAGGTATGCAGAGATTGTGCTGGAGGGATTTGGGTTTGTATGGGATGGTTTTCAGCATATCAGTGTGGAGTCGATGGGTTAAGTGGCCTGTTTCTACACTATAGGGATTCTATGAATAACACCTTTGTTGCAAAAATCATTTGAGGTAATAATCTCTGAGTTAATTCCAATATCGTTTCCTCAATGCGGAGATTAAATGTAAGCACATTACTCCAGATGTGATCTCACTAACTTCCTGTACAGCAGCATCAACACATTACCAGCCTGCTGTAATGTTCCCACTAAGGTTAGAGCAGGCTCAACTGTCTGGGGGAATACACAGCATTGTTGAAAATATATGTTGTGTTGACCTTCATTTCAAAGGGGTTTGAGTCCAGGAGTAAGTGTGTCTTACTACAGCCTACATGGCCTTGGTGAGACCCAATCTCGAACATCATGCAATATTGTGTGCAGGTTTGGTCTCCTTACCTCATAAAGTGCAAACCTGACATTGAGGAAATGCAGCGAAGAGTGACCAGACTGATCTCTGCGATGACAGGCTTGTTGTGGGAGCAGAGTTGAGTTGGCTAGACCTGTGTTCCAGTAGGTTTAGGAAAATGGGTGAACTATGTACACCTCCGACAGGACGAGACAGTATTAAAGCAAGGATGATAATCCCCCTGGCTGGGATGGCTTAAACAAGGGCCCACATCATTAGGTACAGTCAGGCCAAAGTGCATTGAGATGACAATAAATGTCTGAACTCAGAAACCAGTGAACCTGGGGAATCCTCGACCACATTAGACTGTGGAAGCCGAGGCGCTGAATATAAATAAGAATTTCTAGACACTAAAGGAATAGGAAGAGAGCAGGTGTATGGTGCGAAGATAGAGGATCAGTGATCATTACAGGTAGTTCTCCGATTATGCGGCAGCTGCATTCCTGTGGAACACTGTATTATAGAAAACGGTGCAATATAAATAAGGAGACCAATTGGAAATAGAGGGTAAGCGGTGAACTTCCAATAATATCAGTAAAAATCGAAACAAAAATAATAGTCAGTCTAACACAAACGAGAGCTCAGTCTACACAAATCTTTAAAACATATGTTGTAATGAATTAGTACAGTAAATGTAAGAAAATAACACTACAGTCACTGACTATAGCAGTGTACCTTTCACCAAGCTTTTCACCAGAAAGCACGCGATCTGACTGACCACGTGATGCCGACGCAGAATTCCAGTTCTCTCCAAGATTCTCCCACAGTTTGAAATAATGTTCCTTCTAAATGTAGACTACAAATCCCACTTTCAGGCTCAAGTTCAAGGCTTGCAGAGTAGATTAAAAACCTGTTTTAGCTGAACTCACTGAGGGTATATTTTGCAGACAGAGGATCCTGAAACTGGGTTTTGATGTTCAACGGGTGCTTGAAATGGAATCACGTCACAGTGAGCGGGAGCTCACTTGATGAAGAAAGGTGGGCAATGAAGGATGCTCAGTGTGTTGAATGACTTGCTCCTTTCCCGACGTTTCTGTGCAGTCTGTGGGAAAGCTCTGTAAATGTTGGCACCAGCTCTCAGATGTAAGGAAGGAGGCCTCAGTAGGATTAACCGGACTGTAAATCCCGTTCTGATACTGAGGCTGGGGCCGGGGGTTCTGTCCGGTTTTACCATTTAAGACCTTGGAGCAGTTTGATATAATTGAGTGCCTTGCTTGACAGCAGAACTAACATCTGATACAGAGGGCGAAATGATCCCGAGACTTGCAGGAATGGTGTCAGGTCCCATTACCTTTATCGTATCAACTTTGTTCAGCTGTTTCTTCATGTCAAGTGCAGCGAATCAGATTGAGTAAAGACTGGCATCTGTGATTCTGTGGGCATCATGGCGAGGGTGAGGTGGATCATCAACTGAACGCTTCTGGCTGAGGACGGTGAAGATACGACATTCTTGTCTTTTACACTGATGTAAGGGCTATTCTGTTAAGTAGGATGGGGATATTTGTGGAGTTCTCTCCTCCAGTGAGTTTTTTAATAGTTCATCGACATTTATGCCTGGATGTGGCAAGATTTCAGAGCTTCGATATGATAGGCTAGTCTCGGGATCATTTCGCCCTCTGTAGGAGATGTTAGTTCTGCTGTTTGGAATGTAGCCAGACAAGTGTGGTATCTTTAATGGGTTGTCATCAGGATTCGGAACAAATGATTCTGGCCCTGTCATGTTCACCTACACTCGTCACTGAACCATAGATTGGCTTGATGGTAATGGTAGACTGAGGGTTGCCCTGGGGAAAAAAATACAGACTGTGATTCTGTAGCACAAAGAAGGTTGCTAGATCATTTAAATTCTCCTAATGGGAGTAACTACCTCAAACTAGAGAGGCATTGTGATCAGAGACTTCAGACCAGTGGTGTGCTCCTCTTGCTCAATGTGGGAAATACGGGACACTTCCAGTGACGGCTATGTGTGCAGGAAAACTGCCCATCTGCTTTTCAGACCTGGAGCTGAGAGTGATCTCACTGTGGAGCAATACTGAGAATGTTATGGACAGTACGTTTAGTGAGTTAGTCACCCTGCAGGTGAGGGTTACACAGGCAGAAAGGGAATGGGTGACCATCAGATCAAGTAAGAGGCTCAGGAAGGAAGTGCAGGACTCTCCACTGATCGTTACGCTTCTCAAACAGATATTGTGCACCCCTTGCGATTCTATAAGGGGGGGGGACATGTGGGGTAGACTCTCGGGAAATCAGCAACAGCCAGGTTCATGACACCACAGATAGCTCCGCTTCACAGAACTGGAGGAAGGAGAACGACAGAGCTGTAGTGACAGGGGATCCAGTAGTAAGGGTCGGAGACAGGTGTGTCTGTGGCCACAGACATGAATCCAGGACAGTGGAATTGAACCCAGGTCCATTTATTGATAAGTGCACAGACCAATAAAGGTCAGCGTCCCAAATGCAACCTTCAGCACTTGACCACCCTGAAGCTCTACTTTCCAGGGACTGTGCACTTGTTCTGAGCCCTTCAGAGGGATTGAAGGGGATAGGGGGAAAACAGGAACAGGATTGTGTTATAATCTACAAAATAACGGTCACCCTCCCCCGTCGGTCTCCCCTCTCTGTCTCCTATCCCCCATCGTGCCTCCTCCCCACCACAGGGAAAAGACCTTGTGTATTTCCCCTATCCATGCCCCTCCTGATTTTATAAACCTCTATAAGGTCACCCAACAGCATCTGACACTCCAGGGAAAACGTTGTATTTATCCTCTCCCTGTAGCTCAAACACTCCAACCCTGGCGACATGCTTCTAATACTTTGCTGACCCCTTTCAAGTTTCACAATATTGTTTTAATAGGAAGGAGACCAGAATCGCACGCAATATTCCGAGCGTGACCGAACCAATGTCCTGTACAGCCGCAATATGACTTCACAACTCCGATACTCAGTGCTCTGACCAATTAAGGAAAGCATACTAAACACCTTCTTCACTATCCTATCTAACTGCGATTCTGCTTTCAAGGAGCTATGAACCTGCACTCCAAGGTCTCTTTGTTCAGCAGCACTCCCGAGGACCTTACAATTAAGCGTATACACCCTGCCAATATTTGCTTTTCCAAAATGCAGCACCTCACATTTATCTAAATTAAACTCCATCTGCCAGTCCTCAGCACATTCAACCATCTGATCAAGATCCCGTTGTACTCTGAGGTAATCCTTTTCACAGTTCACTACACCTCCAATTTTGTGTCATCTTACTAACATTACTTCCTGTATTCACATCCAAATCATTTATATAAATTATGAAAATTAATGGATCCAGCACCGATCCTTTGTGACACCCCACTGGTCACAGGTCTCCAATCTCAAAAGCAATCTTCCACCACCACCCTCTGTCTTCTACCTTTGAACAAGTTTTGTATCCAAATGGCCAATTCTCTCTGTATTCCATGAGATCTAACCTTGCTAACCAGTCTCCCACGGGGAACCTTGTTGAACCCCTCACTGAAGTCCACGTAGATCATTTCCACCGCTTTGCCCTCATCAATTCTCTTTGTTGTTACTTCAAAAAAATTGACTCAAGTTCATGAGACGTGATTTCTCACACACAAAGCCGTTATTAATATCCCGGACTTATCTCTGTACATTGGGGTCTGTGTCACCCAGTTATGGGTGTTAATATTCTGGATAAAGTTCATGTACACCAGCTTTCTGTTAATAACTGTGTATTGAGTCTTGTTGATATCACCAACACAGGTGGGTTCCTTTTGAAACGCAGTCCCTATATTCCTAATCCCCCATCCATCTGCTCTATCTCCTCCATCGCCACCGTAGACATTAAGTGGGTGGAGCTCATGGAGTTTCCATGTGAGTGAGATTGAGAAATTCTTCCCTTCTTACCACTAGCCCACCAAGAAATGGTGGAAATGTCCTTACCTCTGGACCAGGAGGATCGGGTTTAGAGTTGAGTAACAGCATCTTTAAAGAGGCTGATTGGAAAACCTGCCCAAGCCACCAGGCCATACTGTCTCCCAGCTGTCCCTGCCTGAGCCTCTAAACAGAACCATCCTGTAGTTTCTCTCCTGTCAGACTCTCCCATTGCTCAGTTTGTCCAGGATCCCGTCCTGCTGCTGCACTGCTCCTGTCCCTCACTGACCTATCCATCCCCCAGTATCCTCCACATTCATTCATTGTTTACAATCCCATTACCCCAGTCCTCCAGCCCCGCCCCCTCCACTCTATTGGGCAACAGTTGCTGTCAATCACCCAGGATCCTGTGTGATCTGGAGCATGTGATGTAGGAGGGGAGACCAGTGCATGGGCACAGTGCTGGCTAATTGTTGGCGTATGTGCAGCATGGGTGTGCAGCTGTAGGTGTGTGGGATTAATCTGTCGTTGGCAGCTTCCCCCCTCCGAAAGCAGGACCCAGGGGAAATGGTCCCTCCCCTGGTATCCTGACAAGTGGTCAAAGTATCAGTGGGGAAGCATTTTGCAGAAAGCTATCAGAACTCTTGTGAAGATTCAGGAATGTTATGGAGAGGGACAGGGGTCTGCCTGTAATTAGAGATCTAATTTGGTTCATTTTAGTTCAACCAGATATGATTTGGCCAGTGTGTGCAGGATGGCTCTCATCAGAGGTCTGTGGGGTAAATAAATAAGAGGTTCCAGATTGGGGAGAACAATAATGTGGGTCTGACGTGGAAGGAAACCCTAGGACGTGGGGGGAGGATTCATCAACATCCAGGAGGCTCTGAGTCAGACTCATTGATTTGATTAGATTAGATTTCCGACAGTGTGGAAACAGGCCCTTCGGCCCAACCAGTATACATGACCCTCCGAAGAGCAACCTACCCAGACACATTTCCCTCTGACCAAAGCACCTAACACTATGGGTAATTTAGTATGGTCAATTCACGAGATCTGCACTGTCAGTCTTTGGATTGTGGGAGGAAACCGGACCACCCAGAGGAAACCCACGCAGGCAATGAAAGAATGTGCAAAGGTGTGTATTTTGTCCATGGGCGAATATTTCAAATCTCAGTGTGACTGGCAAAAGTACTGAGACAAAGCCAAGTCCATGTTAGCGTGGTGAATTTGGAGAGAGATATCCTTTGTTTTTAATAATTTGAAAGAACATGGCTCATTTCCCAGGAACAATTAAGCTACAGATTTGTTTTGTATGAGGACAAGTTTTAATTAATCATGCAACCTGAAAGAGACAAGGATACCTGCACCATGGAAAATACTATGAAAATGGGATTGTTGTAAAGGAGTTCATTCTCGATCATGGATTGTAATCCATTAGTATTGTCATGTCGGTTCCAGCACCGTGGGGAAATACTGGAAATATGATGAATGTAATGTAGGTTTCAGTTATTAACCTGGAAAAAGTGTAGAAGAAATTTACAAGAATTATTGCGAGGGCTAAGGGGTCTGAGTAAAAGGGAGAGGGTGGACAAGCGAGGATGTTTTTTGTTTAGAGCAAAGGAAACAGAGGGGGGATCTTATCTAGAAGTTTGATCAGAGGCTTGGGTGAGGTCTTTTGCCCAGGGAATCAAGGAGTGGAGGGCATCAGTTTATGGTTAGAGGAGAAAGAGTGAAAGGGAACCTGAGGGGCACCCGTTTTACACACAGGGTCGTATGTATATGGATTGAGCTGCCAGTGGAAGTGGTTGAGGCGGGTACATTAACAACATGTAAAAGACATTTGGACAAATACATGGATAGGAAAGTTTCAGAAGCAGATGGGCCAAGTGCAGGGAAATGGGGTTCGCGTGGATGGACATTTTGGCCGACATGGGCCAGTTTGGGCCAAAGGGCCAGTCTCTGCTGAAGGATTCTGACTCCAAGTATATGTACTATTTCTCCCGCTATCTCTGGTAGCACCCTGGGATGTATTCCATCAGGGCAAAGAGACTTGTTCACCTTTCGCTCCATTAGCTTGCCCAGCTCTAACGCTTTCGTGATAATGGTTATTTCGAGGTCCTCACCTTCCTTAGTCTTCTTATCAATTACTGGCATGCTCTTCGTATCCTCCACTGTGAAGACTGACTGCTGTGTGCTCATATTCCTGAACCCTGCTGGATAGGAATAACGAGGCACAGAACTCTGAGAGGTCTTCTTTGAGGCTTTATTGATAAGACATGGCAGTTACCTGGATAGTGTACATGCAAAACACCTCCAGGCGGCATCAGGTAACTCCCCACCTGTCCGATGTGCCGCTCCCATTCTTATACCTTTGTGATTTGTGGTTTTGAATGGATGCTGTCTCTCAATATTATCCCCATGGCAATGGCAGTTAAAAAGTAGAGTTCAGCTCAGCACTTTGTGGTTAAAACACATAGCCCTTCCCCACGGCCCTGTGGCTCAGTCAGGTATCTGACAGGCACTTCAGTTTCAGTGGGGCTATCTGTCAGGATTCTGATGTGGAAGAACTGGTGTTGGAGCGGGGTGGGCAAAGTTAAAAACCACATATCAGTTGTCGTGCAACAGGTTTATTGGGAAGTACAAGTTTTTAGAGTGTGCTGTGATTTTTAACTTGATCAAGATTATCTCTATGGTAACAGTTAATGCTTCAACAATTACAGAGGCCATATGTTCCCCACACAATAGGTTCCCCTCTAGCAGTGTAAACTGCTATTCCGGCCCTGGGGATAGCTACTCATCATTTTTCTCCCCCAATCCCTAGCTTTCTGTTGATCTTTACAGATTTCTAATCTCCTAGTTTCTCCTTGGTCTTTCTCCTTGTATGCTTTCTATTTCAGTTTGATAGACTCCCTTATTTCCTTCGGCACCCATGGCAGATTATTCCATTTCCTACAGTCCATCCTTTTCACTGATATATACTTTAGCTGAACACTTTGAAAAATTCTTTGATATTTCTCCACTGTCTGTCAACTGTCCCACCCTAAAGTCTTTGCTTCCAGTTTACATTAACTAACTCCTGCCTCGTCCTATTGTAGTTTCCTTTGTTTCAGCATAGGATCTTGGGATTGAATTTAATCTTCCCGCTTTCCAGCTGCATTCTAAATTCAACCATACTTATCACAAGTCTTTTATCAGATTACGAGGTGAAACGATGTTACCTGGGTGTTTTGGTTTTCATTGTCAGAGACCTTGGCTTTGTAATAAAGTACAGGGTAGATATTCACAACAGAGTATTCTGGACGCTGCGAATATACTACACAGTCTAAAACCATAAATCACTGTCTCCCCTCAATTTACATGATTTGGAGATGCCGGTGTTGGACTGGGGTGTACAAAGTTAAAAATCTCACAACACCAGGTTATAGTCCAACAGGTGTAATTGGAAACACACTAGATTTCGGAGCATTGCTCCTTCATCATGATCCAATTAAACCTGTTGGACTATAACCTGTTGTTGTGTGATTTTTAACTCACCTCAGTTTAAAATTGCGAAATCATTATCTCCCACATACTTCCTCACTATATAAGTTTGGAACGGTAATCCACCTGAGTATCCTGCATTTTCCAAAAATCTCCTTCGTTAAAGATGGTGATTTTTGGATTCAACTTTCCAGTTATTACCGTAAGAAGATAAGCCCTGGGCACAGGGGAGGCGATGCAGCCCTTCGAACCAGCTCTACCATTTGATACGGCGATGATTGAGCTTACCTCGGTCTCAGCTGGATTTTCCCACCTGCTCTCTCTCACCCTTCATCTCATTGCAAATTCAACATCTGTACCTCTTCATTAAACTTGATCAATATCCTGGCATTCACTGCATTTTGAATAGGCAATTCCACAGATTCACAGCACATTGAGATAGGTACATTCTTCTTCATGAGAATAGAACAGACTGCCGACAGTGCAGAAAAAGGGTAATCGTCCATGGAGTCTACACCAATCCTATAATGAGCATCCCATTCAGATTCACCCATTCCCTGTATTTTCCATGGTTAATGGCTTCACCTGCATAGGCATGGACACTGTGGGAATTTAGCATCGCCAATCAACCTAACCTACACATCTTTGGACTGTGGGATGTAACTGGAGCACCGAGAGGAAACCCGCACAGACACGGGGAGAACGTGTAAACTCCACACAGTCGCCTAAGGCTGGAGTCAAATCCAGGTCCCTGACGCTGTGAGTCAACATTGCTAACAGTTGAGCCACCTCTGTTTAAAATCTCCTCCTCCTATTAACCACCCCACGCCCGAGCTAGCTGAATATATATTCCTTACATCAGCAAATCAGGTTGTGGAAGCAGGTGTCTCAGTAAAACCCAGTGACAGTCCATATGTTCTGTGTCTGAATGGGGATCCTATATACAACACCTTCCAGCCTACACTTTTCAATCACTTTCGAGAGACAGGGCTACAGTGGTTTCATGGGTGCTACAACTCCCACAATCCCTGAAGCAGGGACCACATGTGTGTGGGGAAACCCAGCAATGTACATGTACAGAATGTGGGCGAGTTTTGGAGCATGTGCTTTGGGTAAGTATGCTTTGCAGAAAGTATTTCACACTGTGGTTGGCTGGAGGAGGAATACATCTGCTTATAGTATTCATCAGTTGGGGGTCAAAGCGTCACCACATCCAAGTAGGACCACTCTCCATACCCAATTCATTGTAATGCTGGGAATCAACTAATGGGAAACAAAGAAAGATCTGACCCATTCTCCCAGACTGAAGGTTGCTCTTCTGTCCAGGATCTGACTCCTCCCTTTCTGTTTCCTTTTGTTTCTCTCTGCCGTGACATTATTGACTTGAAGGAACTGAAGGGAAAGGAAGTGAACCCAGAAAGTTGCAGAGTCTAACCAGGGACGTGAAGTGGTGCCATGGATCTGTTTATGAGCAACTCCATGAGAATGTGGGGGGTGCACATTACGGAGTAGCAGAGTCAGAATGGTGGGAGAAAGTAAGTGGGCTGGAGGGTTACAGCTTTGGGGGAAGAAAGGGGAAAAAGATTTTCCAGAGAAACTAGAATTGTCTGTTCTGAATTTCTAATCTGTACATGTTCCTTTATACAGGGTGCTAGATAGTGAAGATTTGCAGACTGAAATCTCAAAATCACGTGCAGATTGTGATAAAGTTTACCAGAATTTGAAGAACCAAAGATGGAGAATCACTGGGCCAAACTCCTGCAACACTCTCTCTCCCAGCATTGTCGGTCTATCTGCGCCAAAAGGACTGTGAATGGTTCAAGGCAGCAGCTCACTACCATCTTCTCAATGGTACCTAGTGATGGGGAATAAATGCTGGCTGAGACCGTGATGCCAAAATCCTGGAAATGGTTTCTATCTCTAGTTGCTGGAACCCAGTTGGTTACTGCAGGATGATGAGGGACGCTGAGTGCATCCTCCAGGAGGCAGCACCATCACATTACCCCTGCCTACACCCACACAGTAGCACAGCAACGCCACTGGAACAAAAGGCAGTGAAGCTAAATGAGGACTTAGATATAGTTCTTCAAGGATAAGTCATGAAAGGGGATTGGAACACAGCAGGAACAGGAGACTGAGCTGGATGGTCAGCTGTTTCTCATTGAATGGTGGAGCAGGATTGAAAGGCTGAATGGTCTCCTCCTGCTGCTATCTCCCAGGTCTGTATATAGCCATGGAGCCCGGGTAGGAAGAAGCGGGCAGGGCAGGGATTCTCCAGGAGATTGCACTTCCACAACAGTTTTCAGAGAGGGATGGTTTGATGGATTTTATTTAACATTTATCTTGAACACAAGGTTTCTAAATTTTGGCTTTAAAATGATGCAAAAGCTTTTTGCACAGCAAATAAAATTAAAGAAAATAACGTAAACTGTCTGAATATAACAGTTTTAAAGCTTTCAACCTCCTGTGAAACAAAATCCTGTCTATTCCCAGACACCATCACTTTCCAGTTACTCAAACTCCAGGGAAATATTCCCTCCCTGTCTGAACCTTTGGCTTGATTTAACTACCTTTCAGTTGTCCTTCTGTGAGCTGTGAACCGTTCTTTTTCCCCATTTCTCTGACCCAGAAATGTAAGCACAGCAACCTTCCCACCATCAAAATCATCATTATGCCATTTTGCTTTTGGTTAACCTATAATCTCCAGCAGTGCAAAAGTGAGGACTGCCGATGCTGGAAACCAGAGCCTAGATTAGGGTGGTGCTGGAAAAGACCTCTCACCAAAACGTTGATTTTCCAGCTCCTCGGATCCTGCCTGACCTGCTATGCTTTGCTCGCACCACTCTAATCTAGACATATCATCACCAGCAGTAAACCATTTGTGTAACCAATTGAATATTTCCAAACAAAGCCTATTACGGGTCAAGCAAACCATTACAAGTAACAGAGTGAGAAGGGATTAAATCAGAGTTGTGGGCAGGGGGTAGCGGTGGCGATAAAGTACTGTATTCCCTGCAGTGCCCACCTCTATCTAAAGGCATCGAGAGCATTGATCCACACTACATGCTCCTTCTCCAAGGATACCCTGCTGTGTAGCCTTCATCCTCAATCATAGAATAAAATCCCTACAGTGTGGAAGGAGAGCATTGGTCCATCAAACCCCACCAACCATCAAAAGAACATCACGCCCAGAGCACTGCAACACTGCATTTCCCATGGCTGATCCACCTAATCTGCACAATCCTGGATACTGTGGACAATTTAGCAAGACTGATCCACCAAACCTGCACATCTTTGGACTGTAGGAGGAAACCAGAGCACCTGGAGGGCACCCACACTACAATGGGGAGAATGTGGGAACTTCACGCAGGGCGTTGGACAAGGCTGGACTCCAACCTTGTACCTGGTGCTGTGAAGCAGCCATGCTACAATCACAATTTAAATCAAAACAGATGATCCCTGCTCCTTGTCACATTGCTGTTTGTGGAGACTTACTGCCCAGAGAGACATATGTGAGGCAGGTGAACGGCCTCTCCGCAGTGTGACTGTGTCGGTGGGTGTCCCACTGGGAGAGGTAAGTGAATTCCTAATTCTGATTGAGTACGTCCTCCTGTTTTCTCGTTTGTTATTGACGATCTCATTCCCCTCGCACCAGAACCTGTTCCTGTGTTACAGAAACGGCAGAATGGTCAGCTGCAGCTGGTCACCTGACTGATCACTGGACAAGAACGGTTCACTCTCCACAGATGCTGCCAGACCTACTGAATTTTTCTAGCAATTTCTGATTGTCCAGCATTTGCAGATGTTTAGTTTTCCAATACTCATCTTGTGTGTTTCAGAGGAGTTTACTGATGAAATTAGACGGTTTTGAAAGTTGTACGTTAGGTCACACATCAGCTATGATCATCATGAATGGCAGAGCAGAGTTGAGGGGCTGAATGGCCTCCTCCTGTTCCAATGAAAGTTACCCATCAGCAGCTTGTGGTAACATTTCCCCTCACTGCTCACTTCACCTCCATGTCGAACACACTGTTACTGACTGATCAAACCTCCTGTGTTTGAACTAAACCTGCTCATGTTCAGTGGCTCCCTCTCCTGCCACCCGGGTTTAACTCTCATCATGGAATGCTGTCTTGTATTACTGCAGGAATGCCCACAAGGACTAATCCTGGATGTTCAATGTTTGGGAGAAGATTTGTAGCTCGGGTGCTTGTTGTTGTGGTTCTGTTCGCCGAGCTGGGAATTTGTCTTGCAAACGTTTCGTCCCCTGTCTAGGTGACATCCTCAGTGCTTGGGAGCCTCCTGTGAAGCGCTTCTGTGCCGTTTCCTCCGGCATTTATAGTGGCCTATTCCTGCCGCTTCCGGTTGTCAGTTCCAGCTGTCCGCTGTCGTGGCCGGTATACTGGGGTCCAGGTCGATGTGTTTGTTGATAGAGTCTGTGGATGAGTGTCATGCCTCTAGGAATTCCCTGGCTGTTCTCTGTTTGGCTTGCTCTATAATAATAGCGTTGTCCCAGTCGAATTCATGATGCTTGTCATCTGTGTGTGTGGCTACTA
The DNA here is from genome assembly GCF_047496795.1 of Chiloscyllium punctatum. Taxonomy (NCBI): domain Eukaryota; kingdom Metazoa; phylum Chordata; class Chondrichthyes; order Orectolobiformes; family Hemiscylliidae; genus Chiloscyllium; species Chiloscyllium punctatum. The sequence goes on from NC_092744.1 coordinate 117,134,529, forward strand.
AGGATAGCTGGTCGTGTCGTTTCGTGGCTAGTTGGTGTTCATGGATACGGATCATTAGCTGTCTTCCTGTTTGTCCTATGTAGTGTTTTGTGCAGCCCTTGCATGCAAAACTAATGTAGTGTACAAAATCCCATGCAATGACTGCACAAAACACTACATAGGACAAACAGGAAGACAGCTAACGATCCGTATCCATGAACACCAACTAGCCACGAAACGACACGACCAGCTATCCTTAGTAGCTACACACACAGATGACAAGTAACATGAATTCGACTGGGACAACGCTATTATTATAGGACAAGCCAAACAGAGAACAGCCAGGGAATTCCTAGAGGCATGGCACTCATCCACAGACTCTATCAACAAACACATCGACCTGGACCCCAGTATACCGGCCACTACAGCGGACAGCTCGAACTGACAACCGGAAGCGGCAGAGACAGGCCACTATAAATGCCGGAGGAAACGGCACAGAAGTGCTTCACAGGAGGCTCCCAAGTACTGAGGATGTCACCTAGACAGGGGACGAAACGTTTGCAAGACAAATTCCCAGCTTGGCGAACAGAACCACAACAACTAATCCTGGAGTCTGTATCCCCTGGGATCCGCAATCACCATTTATTTCCTTCTTCCTCTTTCATTCTGGCGACTGAACTCTCGGTTTCAATCCATTCTACTGTCATGCTCTTCAACATGTCCATGTGGGTGGACGAGGGGCAGCTGGGATTTAATGAAGGGAAGTGGGGATTAGGCAGAAGCACGAGGAGAGGCGACAGCTAAGACCCTTCTCATTGTAAGAGTAAAGTTTCTCCATGACCTAGTGAGTGGTGAGGCACCTGAGTTTGTGGGGGAGGCAGATTCAATCAGGGATTTGGTAAGACACTCAGACATTGACCTGTCCATCTTTATGTGTTAACTCAGACAGACAGAAAGAAAGATGCACATTAAAATTCACCTTTGATGATCTGGGGCAATGAAACATGTTTCCAATCCAATGATTACAACCTCAAATCTCTGAAAACACAGACACAAAACTTTCTACTTGTACCAGGCTGTCTCTGAGCCTCCTCTTTTCTTGAGAAAAGCGTTTTGAACTGTTCAGCCTTTCCTGGTGATTATAACTGCTATGTTCCTGTAAGATTTGTGACTGAACCTTTATTTTCCTGTTCCTTGTGAGTGATGAAAGTAGCAGAAACAGTTCCTGACCTGTGAGGGGTTTCATTTGGAGTATTTATATTTACAAATCCATTCCCACCCTCACATACAGTGTGAAATTGATGTAAAACTGAAGGGAAGGAGTGAGTGAGCACCCACAGAATCATATGTATCTGAGTTGAATGAACCTGTCATGAGGAAAATGGGACAACAATCACAACTAGTTAGAATCACAGAATCCCATAGGTGCAGACAGAGTCTATTCGGCCCATCGAGTCTGCAATGACCTGCTCACCCACCCTACCCCCATAACCCACATTAACCATGGCTAGCCCCACCCACATAAATTGCACACTGCGGCCATTTTAGCATGGCCAATCCAGTAACGTTACACATCTGTGGGAGGGTCACAAATTGCATCCAAATACTCGGAATTGTGGATGAAGTCTAACAAATATTTGACTCTGACACAAGTGCTCTGCTTTTCAAAATAAAATCTGGGGAAACTGCAACCAGAAAGATATCTGATTATATCAGGAGGAAGAGAATTCAAAACTCGTGCCATTGACCCAGGGGGCGCAGTGAAAGTTAGAGAGGTCTGGGAACCATCAGAAATGTAACAGGATGTGAGCAAGGTGGAGGTGAGACAAGGACATAAAGACAGTCTGTCACACGGGGGAAGGCAGGAGAGATTAAATAGCAGAAATGGTCATCCCGCCAGGCCACGGGGGATAGAATTAGGGCTGGGAAAGAAACAAGGAAACAAGGTGTGCAGCTGTCAGAGAAATATGTTAAAAACAGATTATAAAAGCATAGAAGGCAGATGCAGTCTGAAATTGTTGCTCTCAATTGAGAGTACAAAAAGCTGTAAAGCCTGGGGAGTTTACAGCCAACACATACTCAGGATTGGCCAAGTGGCCTCGATCCGTGCTGTAACTTTCTGATAATTTTTTTTCTGACATTTGTAGTTAATGTCTGATGACGCTAATAACTTTTCAAATTGGACTGGAGTTTAATATTCTGGAGGAGTGTCAAATAAATCACATTGATCACATTCTGCAGATCTTAGTCCTTTACCCTGCATGTTCCAGCATTTCAGTTACATACATGTCCTGCCGGTGGGACAGGGCATAGAGGGATGGTGGCGATGGTGTCTAAGTCATTGTAAGCTATGATTCTGTGCGTATGACTGTGTCAGCTTTTTGCTTGACTAGCCTGCGTTCCAGCTCACCCAATAAGATGTTAGCAGGGTGAGACACTACAGTTGGAGCTCCTCTGCTCGCCAGTTCCTTTCATTTCTTCTTTTCAAAAATTCCTTTCTCTCTTACTCTCCATTTTGCCGACTCTGACACAAGTGTCTCAACATTGAATCATGACATTTTTTTTTTAAAAGAACATGTCTCTACAAGAAAACCAATGGAGGAAAATATATTATTCTTGCATCAACTGCATTTTTAAACAAAAATAATCCTGTTCAATAAACACCCACATTTTTTTCCCTTCAATTCTATCAAACGAGTTATTATATTTGATCCCTCAGTTTACCGATCTTAATAAAGATCCAATCAATTTCAGAGCAACATGCTTACAAAGTATTGAACCAATGTATCTGTTTAGGTTTTAGCATTACTTATTAAGTCATTACCATTACAATAATTGCATAATAATTGGTCTGGGTAACAAGTATACTGAGGTTCACAATTTAATTTATTGACTGTTTGAAAAATGGTACATTATATCCTTTTTTCAGGATTCTAACAGTAGTTATTAAAGAATTTGCATGACAATAATTATTATATAATTTAGTTTATCTTGCTAACAACCACAGTGAAGTTTATATGTGAATTTAATCCAATCTTCCCTAGTACGTAAATGGTAATATAAAAATCCATTTTATTTCCAATCACACACCTACAAAAGAATCCATTATTTCTGATGCAACACGCACTATTAAAAATACGACTTTTGCTCATTTGAATGATCTGTGTTATCCCAGCCTTATAAATTTAGAAAAACCTAATTACTTTTCCCTACAACAATTCCTGTTCATTTTTGCAGATAGCACAGTCAAATATCAAGATGAAATTTATCATTATTCGTAAGTATGCTCATACAATTTTGAAAATCTATGTGTTGCTAATATATAAATGTTCATTTCCGTCCATAGAATATAGAAGAGTACAGCACAGTACATGTCCTTTGGCCACGATGTTGTTCCGACCTTTTATCCTACTCTAAGATCAAACTAACCAACATGCCCTTCATTTACTATCATTCATGTGCCTATCCAAGAATCGCTTAGATGTCCCTGATGGATCTGAATCTACTATCACCACTGGCAGTGCATTCCATGCACCCACCATTACCGATAAAGAAACTATCTCTGATATCTCCCGACAACTTCCCCCATTCACCTTAAAATTATGCCATTTTGTGGGGAAAAGTCTTTCATTATCCACTCTATCTATGCCTCTCATCATCTTACACAAAGCTATCAAGTAAACTCTCATCCTCTTTCACTGCAATGATCAAAGCCCCAGCTCCCTCAACCTTTCTTCATAAGACATGCCTTCAGTCCAGGCAACATCTTGATAAATCTCATCTACACCTTCTCTCAAGCATCCGCATCCAATGTGTAATGAGGTGTTCAGAACCGAACACAATATTCCAAGTGTAGTCTCACCATGGATCCATAGAGGTGCAGCATAACCTCATGGCTCTTAAACCCAATCTCCCTGCTAATGAAAGCCAACACACCATGCACCGTCTTAATAACCCTATCACCTTTTTTTTAGATTACTTACAGTGTGGAAACAGGCCCATCGGCCCAACAAGTCCACACCGACCCGCCGAAGCGCAACCCACCCATACCCCTACATTTACCCCTTCCCTTACACTATTGGCAATTTAGCATGGCCAATTCACCTGACGTGCACATATTTGGACTGTAGGAGGAAACCGGAGCACCCGGAGGAAACCCACGCAGACACGGGGAGAACGTGCTAACTCCACAGTCAGTCGCCTGAGGCGGGAAATGAACCCGGGTCTCTGTCGCTGTGAGGCAGCAGGGCTAACCACTGTGCCACCGGATGTCAGTTATGAGGGATCTATGGACATGAACCCCTCGATCCCACTGTTCCTCCACATTGTCAAGAATCCTGCATTTAATCTCAAAATATGCATTCAAATTTGAATTTCAAAAATGAATAACTTCATATTTTCCCAGGTTGAACTCCATCTGCCACTTCTCAGCCCAGCTCTGCATCCTGTCAATGTCCTCTAGCAACCTATAAAAGTCCTCCACACTATCCACAACTCCACCAACCCTCGTGTCATTGGCAAACCTCCTAACTCACCCTTCCACTTCATCATCCAAGTCATTTGTAAAAATCACAAATGAGCAGAAGTCCCAGAACTAATCCCTTCAGAACACCATTGGTCACCGTGCTCCAATCTGAAAGCTATCTATGTAATCTCACCCTGTCTTCTATGGGCCAGGAAATTTATTATCGAACCAGGCAGGTTTTCCTGTATCCCATGCCTTATTACTTTCTATATTAGCCTACCATGGGGAACCTTATCATACACCTTGCTAAAATTCTTATACACCACATCCACTACTCTGTCCTCACCAATGTGCTTGTCACATCCTCAAATAATTCAATAAGGCTTGTGAGGCATAACCTGCCGCTCACAAAGCCATGCTGACCATCTCTAATCAATCTCTACTTTTCCAAATAGTCATCAATCCTGTCTCTCAGAATGCTCTCCAATAATTTGCCCACAACTGTTATAAGACTGACTCATCAATGATTCCCAGGATTATCTCAATTGCCTTTCTTCAATAAGAATAATATGCCACCCTCCAATCATCTGGTATGACTCCAGTGGACAGTGAGGTTGCAAAGATCATCGCCAAAACACAGTAATCCCTTGCCTCCCTTCCCATAACAACTTATATTATATCCTTTCTGGCCCAGGGGACTTATCTATCCCCATGACTTTTCAATATTTTCAGCACATTCTCAGAGTTAACATCGACCTGTTCGACCATATCAGCCGGTTTCACGCTGTCCTCACAAAGAACAACGTCCCACTCACTCCTGAATACTGAAGCAAAGTACTCATTAAGGACCTCCCCTAACGCCTCTGACTCCTGGCACAAGCTTGCTTTACTATAACGGGTATAATTGTGGAATTACGCCTTAGCACTGAATTAATGTAAAGATAATGCAGTGTACAATCACTCGATTACTTTGAATGTTGAACTGTATTTTAACTGAGAAATCACAGTTGAATTGATTTGATTATGTTTCACTTCAAGCTAACGTTTATTGTATTTCGAACCACAATAAGAGTTTCATTTTTACATATTTAAAACTTACATAAAATTCATCGCACATTTATGTACTGAAAATAGAATTATCATCTGCTTGTTCCTTCCTTTTTCAATGACTGTTCATTTTGGAATAGTGGAAGTTGTACATTGTTGAAAGGAAGGGAAATTGTCTTCAGCTGAATATTCACATTGAATGACTGATGCATTTTTAAATCAAAGTACAATGATCACGCAGTTTTGTCAATTTGTCTTTCAAAGAATTGTCATGAGATTCCTGTTTATTGAAGAGTAACATTCATTTATTTTATTGTTATTGTAAAATATAGCTTAAGTTCCAGTCCATTACACACAGAAACTACCTAATTAATTCCCATTCAAATTACAACAATAAACAGCTGATTAGTTTTCATTTGAGAAACCAAATGACACACAATATTGCAGTCCTGCCGTCCTGAGTGGGAACATTATGAAAGTAGCTTGTGGATCTGTGGTAGTCCCTCTATTACTACACCCGAGGGAAGGTTTCAAATCACATCTTCAACAGAAATATACCAAGAGCTGCTCTGAATGTTGATTAGAGAGTACCTAAGCACAGACTGAATTACTTTTCAATCCAACATTAGATCTGCTTTTATCTATTATATCAATAATCACAAAATCTGATACTTATTTGAGTCAGGTTACAAAGAAATATATGTTGGAAAATTCGCTTTAGCCACTTTACTTTTACAAAAGACTTATATCTGTTCCTGTTTTCTCTAACTGAAAGAAATATGAAGAGGATTTTCACTTTTATAAAAAAAGGGAGATGTTTCCCATATAAATTAAGGCTTCTTCGATTTACGCCTTTTCAGCTTATGAAAGGTTTCATAATAACGCTCTACTTTCGGATAGTGGGGTTACCTATATCTATTTCTGTCGCTTATAAGTTCCTGTAGAATATTTGAAAATGTTGCAGAATTCAAGATTACGATGTCTAAGTAATTAGATTGATCTTTTTTTGTTGCAAAGGAGCAAGTCGAAACAATTGAAACACATTAAACATTATTATCTCGTGCTATAAATTGGAAATAAAGTTGATAGCTTCTTCCGTAAACTAACAAGTGCTACCACCTATTACTTGTCAGTCAGCTGTTTGTCTACTTTGTAACTAAATGTTGTGATTCAGCTAAATATTACTCTGTCCTTTGATCAAAGTGAATTTGTAATTGTTGTTCAGTTTATGAATTGTCAGACACTTGTTTTTACTTTTCCATTCACCTGTTCATTTTGACCGTAAGGTTGAAATGCTTTGAAAATATTGGAGTTTATTCGTTTAAAAATAAGGTTTGCACATCTCTCACATATCTCATTTCTTGTATTATGATTCAAGAATGTTTCCTGGTGGAATTCAAGTAAATTCCAAACATTTGTTCACTTCAAATTAGGTCTTTAACACCCAGTTATCAATCTGTTGTTAATGTTTCAGTTATTTACATTAACATTGATTAGGTACTCATTCAGAGAGATCAACTGACAATTATAAACTATTTGCAGGATTATTGAATTGAAAGAAAGACGCAGGCGTCCAAACATTTTTTTGAAGGAATTGCTTTTTCATTCAAATGTGTAGGCTGTTCAAGAATTCTATATCTCCTTCCACTGGTTTTCTTGTCGAGAAATCAAATTTATAATTCATGTGAATTTTAATGTGTTCTGTATTTTGAAATTTGTATCAGATTTAAGAAGTAAAAGAGGAGCAATTAACATGAAAACCTCAGTGAATAGAAAGCACAGTAAATTAAATTGACAGAGGCAACTTTTAGTATTATCTCTGAATATTCAGTCAAACATTTCTAATGTCAAAAGAGTGTGGTACCGGAAAAGCACAGCAGGTCAGGCAGCATTCGAGGAGAAGCACAATCGACGTTTTGGGCATGAGCCCTTCATCAGGAATCTTTTCTGATGATGGCCTAATGCCCGACAGGTTGATACACCTGCTCTTTAGATGTGCCTGCCCTTTTCCAATGCTACAGCTTTCCTCAGTTTCTCCAAATATGTTTAATGAACACGAACTGAATATGTTCGCATCAGCAGTTGAACAACACCAAATTAGCACATTTTTTTTTGCAATATTTATAGTGAAAACCTGTTTGAGAACATGCAACAAATCAGATCGAACAACATCTCTTGCCGTTAGAACCCTTGGCCATTCATATTAAAGAATAACCATGCTTTGAATAGCCAGTATGTTAAATAACTACTGAACTGAAATACCAGAGGACAACGATTGCATTTATTGGAGGGAATGATAACCAGATCCTTACTGTGATAGTGGTGATTGATCTCAGGAACAGTAAGATATTTACTGTGATTATTCCACTGAACAGGATTTGATGGTCATGAAGATATTTGTGTGGCTTTATGTGCAGTGTTTTGTTTGAACATTGATTTCAGTAACATTGAGATATTTTACAAGATTGAAAATCGCCTGTTAAAGATAAGTTTTAAAGGCAACATTTTAAAAAAATTGTCAGTTTTGTTAAGCGAAACACAATTCTAATTATATGGAATCCCTACTGTGTGTAAACAGGCCATTTGGCCCAACAAGTCTACACTGACGTTCCAAAGAATAATCCACTCAGCACCATTCTGCTTTCAGATTACTGGAAATTTATCACTGTCTAATGTATCTAACCTACACATCCCTGAACAGACCGTGCAGCTTAGCATGGCCAATTTACCTAATCTGCGCATTTTTGGATTGTGGGAGAAAACCAGAACATGCAAACTCCACGTAAACATGTGGCCGAGGATGAAATCAAACCCAAGTGCATAACACTGTCAGTCACAAGTGCTAACCACTGATCCTCTGTTCTCAATGCCCAGCCCCCATGCAAGAAGTGAAACAAGTGAGAGATGTGCAAAATAAAAACCCCTGACAAATCATGAATGAACAATAATTAGAAAATTAATATGATCAAAGGACACAACAATATTCAGGTGAATTGCATTATTTAACAACAAATTTGGGAATGAGCTAAAAAAACTCAGTACAATCACATCGACTTCTTCATCCTTAAGACTCAAACATTCTCAATTACTTTCCTGATCCTCTGTTCTCAATGCCCAGCCCCCATACAAGAAGTGAGATAAGTGAGAGACGTGCAAACTCAAATTTGAAATGAACACTCTGATGTTGCCAAAGCGTATCAATCTTACATTCAATATGAATAGGTGAATGGAAAACAAAAAATAGAAATCCCTGACAAATCATGAATGAACAATAATTTGAAAATTAATTTGATCAAAGGGCACAGCAATATTCAGGTGAATTGCATTGTTTAATTACAAATTTGGGAATTTGCTAACTAATGAATAACGGGAAGTGACATTCGTTTACTTCACTGATGATGAAATTGACTTGCTTTTCATCTTTGTAACACTGCAGAATAGCAATTTATGTGCCTGCAATGTTTGAATTAAGGTGTTTCCAATAAAAAAATCAGTAAATTCACATTGACTTCTTCATCTTTAAGACTGCAAAAATAACAAATACTTTCCAGGAATTTACAACCAGCTGAATTAATTAATTTGGTTGCTTGGGAACTCGAAGAGAATAAACAGCAGATACTGTGAATTAGTCATTCAATGTGAATATTCAGCTAAAGACAACATCCCTTCTTTGCAAAAATGCTCAGCTTTGAAAAATTCAAAATGCATTGTCATTGTTTAATGAAACAATACAGAAATATTAATTCTTTTTCATTTGACTTAAAAAAACGCTGGAATTTCACATGATTTTGTGTCATGAAAAATACTTAAATCTTATGATGATTAGAAATACAGTAAATGTTCGCATCAAAGTGAAATATATTTAACTGTTTCCACGGGTAAAATAAGAATTAATATAAACAATGAATGAGAGATTGCACACTATATTAGTTATTCATGTAAAGAGCCATAATTCCACATTCACAGCACGTACTGGATTGAATAATTATTAGGTATGAGCAACAAATGAATTATAAAATTCGATCAATGAATTTAGAAATAATGAGAAATCTCGTTTTGCTATGTGACTGAGGAATATGTGCAAACAAACAGGAATTATTGCAATGAAAAATAATTGCAGGTCTGTGAATTTAAAGTCTGTGATTACGGAGATCATTCAAATAAGCAAACATTAGACATTCATAATTAATGTTGGATGGGAAGTCCTTGGATCCATTGTGGGGAAACTTGACCTGAAAATAAAGTTTCATATTGCTGTGTTGGTACTCAGAAACAATTGGTTAAATTAAAATGTGAGTCTCACTTTACTTGTTCAAAACACTTTCTTAAATAATTGTGCAATTATTATCATGACAATGACTTGATAATGTTGTTATACGAGCAATTAACATGATTCAATATTTCAAAAATACTTTGCTGTTATGTTGATTGGATATTTATTAAAATTGGTAAATTGTGGAATAAAATATAGTAACTCCCTTTACGAATTGAAGAAAAAATGAGCCATTCAGCGATTATAGAAAATTTTTTTCTTTCTTTACTAAAAAATGAAGGTAACACAAGAAATATGAATTTCTATCAAATGGTTTTATCAAAGAGACATGTTATTTTAATTGAGATGATTAATATTATGATCAGAGTTCAGACATTTGTGTCAGAATTTGGAAGAAAGTTAATAGATAATGAAAGTGAGCATGAAAATGAACAAATGATGCAGTCAATGACATTTGGTACATAAAGGAATTATAATAATTGTTCATTATTGTACAGTGATGAATAATGTTGGAATAGAAAATACAAAAAGAATCAACATGTTCAAAACAGTTCTTTTCTTACAATTAAATGAATCCAATAATCATTTTGCAGAGCACGTAATTTTGAAAAAAAAAGTCATTTACTGTGTTATATAAATTGAAAACTACTTCCATTTTGCAAAAATTGAGATTTTCCCAAATTCAAAATTTAGGTTTGCTGAATTATACAACAAAAATGGTTGTAATTTAAATATCTCTTGACACAAATTTAAAATAAGTAAACTTAAAGATTTTTAGAATGACAAACGTTTGTTGTTTATATTATTGTATTACAGTCAATATCTGTGATAAAGTAGAAGCATTGTTTTAAGCAACATAATCATCTTTAATTACTGAACTGAAATAGAAGATATCAATTGCACTTGTTGCATGGAATAGTAAACAAATGTTCACTGTTATCATTGGTTTCAGGAGCAATAAGTTACTTCCTCAGGTTATTCTACTGAACAATAATCAGATGGTGATGGAAGTCTTTGTGTTGCTTTATGTCTATCGTTTAGTGTGAACATTAAGTTCGATAAAATTGAGATATTTGCATGAATTAGGAACAGATTGATAATTGGCTGTGAATAATCTGATTTAAAATCAGACAGTTTTTGATTTTTTCGAGGATTGCTGAGTGAAACGTTCTTGAACCACCATGCAATCAACGGGATAAGTGAGAGATATGCAAATTGAACTTTCAAATGAACACACCCTGATATTTTCACACCATTTCAATATCACATTCAATATAAATAGATAACTGGAAAGCTAAAAACGAATCTCACACAATTCATAAACTGACCAATAATTAAAAATTGATAAATAATAGCAAGTGGCATTTGTTTACTTTACTGAGAAGTAGTTGATCTTTTCTCATATTTATAGCACTGGAGCATTAAATTCTGTGCTGTTTTAACTAAGATCTACAGAACAACAGAAAATGAATGACTCTCATGACTTTGTATATTTCAGCTTTATGACTGTAACATTCTCAAATATTTTCTGAGGAATCTTGATTGAGTGGAATTAGATACATTTTGCTATGAGTGACCATAAGAAAGTATACAGCAGATACTGTGATTATTCGAATGGATGACGATACCTCCAAATAATCCACTGATATTGTGATTGGATATACAGTATTTGTCAGCATCGAAATAAATTATAATCAAATCAATTCAAGGATGTTTCCAAGTTTAAAATAAATGCAATATTCACAATGATTAAGATTGTACATTGCAATGTCCTTGCAGTATTTATTGTACAGAAGCATAATTCCACACTTGTAGCCCTGACTGGATTGCACAATTATTAGATATAAGATACATTAGCAACAAAGGGATTTTTAAAAATATACATTCATGAATTTGAGAATAATGAGATAACTCATCTTGATATTAGACTGAGTAATATGTAGAAATGAAGAGTAATATTGCAGGGAAAAGGAATTGGAGCTCTCTGAATTTCAAAGGCTGAGATAATCATTATATTTCACCTGACCAAAAATCAGACATTTACAAAGAATATTGCAATGGATATTCTTGGTCGTTTGGTATGTGCATGGGCCTGAACAAATAGGTATTAATATAGTAGCATTGACAATAAGAAAAATGAATGGAATTTTTTTCAAAAAACACTGCATTATTACCAAGTCTATGTTAAATTGCTGTGCAATTATTGTAATTGATAATTGCTTTTAGAATCCTGACAGATAAATTGACTTAATATTTTGAAACACTTTGCTCTGATATTGATTGGATATTCATTAAGATTAAGGAACTGAAAATTAAAGCATAAAACTTAGCTGGATGATGTGAAAAAAATCATTCAGCAGCAATTGAAAAAAACAAGATTTTGTTTAAAAATGCAGGCAATGCAAGATTTATATGGTTCCAATAGTTTTCTTGAAGAGTCATGTCAATTTTGTTGATGTAATTTTTACCACAATAAATGTTTTGATATTTATTTCAGAATTAGGAGGAAAAGAATTAGGCCATGAAAGTGACTATTATTGTGAACAAAATACAGGGTCACTGACATGTGATACGGAAAGAAATTCTCATAATTGTGTGATTATTGTTCACTGACATCTAATATGGGAGGAAAAGGAGAATTGTCAACATTTTCAAGCAATTTTTTTCTTATAATGATTTGAAAATAAAAATCATTTTGGAGGGCAATTTGTTCGAAAAAAGGAAACTGTCATTTCATATGACATTTGAGCTGAAGACTCGTTCTCGTTTCCCCCATTGTAGTCTTCACAATAATTTAAAACTTAGTGTTGGTTGAACAAAAGAACAAATGGATATAATCGAAATGTTTACTTGTACACCAAAAAAAGTAAATGTAAAGCAATTTTATCATGAAAATTATATCGCTCTGAATATAATAATTTCACACACAATAAATGTTTGTATTGAATTGAAATGTCATCATAGCTGTAGAATTGTTTTCCCTGGCAGGGAATGAGGACTCAGGAGGCAATCTGAGTTCAGGCATGTGGAAGATGTTTACTCATGCAGCAACCAGTTAATGAAGGGATCATCCCCGGAAGCCCATCTCGGAAGGGAGATCCATAACACACTGTAACATGTACAGTAAAAAGCAGCATTTTTATGGACTTTCTGCATCACAATGGCCACATGCAATGTGATTACAGCCCTTCCCTCCTCATCTAGCCACCCAATTGAAACACATAATCGCAGATGGGCATTCTAATGGACATCCCAAGACTCCTATTGGGATCTTTCCATGCATCTTATTGACTTAGATTCCAAAGTTATTCCTGAACTCTCTCGGGCATCTCAGGATACATTATCAGTTGAGACATTTTGAGTTCTGCCATTCATTTAATTTTATTTTATCAAAGCCAATTACTCCTCATATTGTTCACTGTCTTAATTATATATGTATAAAGAAATAGAAAAGACAGTTAATTTTAGCTTACTTGCTATAAGATTAGTAATATGACTTGTGTTATAAAGTTTGTTATGTTGTGTAAAATTATACAGCTACTCTTTTGGTCAGGACTTTATAATTAATGAGCAGTCAACATCATACCGTGAAGTTAATTCCTAAAACTAGCTAACTTCAAATCTCTGTCTAAATGCTTTTCTATAATGGTTTTAGGAGGCTTTGGTTACATATATCAAACTTATGTTGCAAAATTCCCCTATTATACTCAAGAATCTGTAATTAGAACCTTTGTTTAATATTCTGAGTAACTGTAAAATAATAACTATATCTGACAAATGAACTCTTCTGTTGTCATGATAGCTGCTTAGTGAGTTAACTGGGCTACACCCTGCAGCTGCTGTTTATTCATTTACTGGGACAATTATCCTTTCATTTATGAAGATCAGGATTGGTCATTTGTCTGTATGTCGGCATGCTGTTATCAAGAAATGTCTGGAATGCTGTAGTCCTGGCGTTGGAGTAGGTCCATTGGTCGTGTGCTTTCTTTTAATTTAAGTCTGGAACAGAATGTTAGTCTAGTTTATCACCCCCCTGACACCTTGTATTTTAGTTCTAAGGTAGGCTGCCTGTTTTTGATTGTCAGGCATTTTGTATGAGCCAATATGGACCATTCTATTCCAGGTGGGGGCAGGCCATGCCCAGAACAGCAAATCAACTAAGATTCAAGTATTGAAATAAAAATCACCATTCGCTACCATTGGCTTCTGTACAATGCAATATGTTTACATTACTGAGCCTTAATTTCACACTTAAAGCTAGATATACTGGATTTGATCAATTCTTAAATATTAGATATAAGCAACAATTAATCTTAAAAACATTTTATAGCAAACTTAAAAATGATTAGAAATCTCATATAGCTGCCCGTTATGTGTAAAAATGAACAGCATTTATTGGTGTGTAAAATAATCAGACATCTCTTAATATGTAAGGACGAATATTAATCCAATGATTTCTGTGAATGTTCAAATGAGAAGGGAACAGATATTATCTGTGAGTGTTGGATAGGGGATCATTAATTAGTTTGTGTTTGTGCTATCCTGAAATAAGAGAACTATTATTCTTCTTTTAATATTGACATTAAGAAATAATGGATTAAATTAAAATTTGAATTTGACGATGTTTGTTACAAAACCTAAACTGAATTAGTGTGATTTTTGGAATGACAATGAATTGATAATTAATTTTAGAACTTTGGCAAAGTAAATGATTCAATATTTCCAAATGGATTTGCTCTGATGTTGACTAGATATTTCTTCATTTGTCAGCTGAGAATGCAAATTCTGGCATGATGACATGGAAAGACATTAGACATTCAGTGAACATTGATCAGAAATGGTTTGTCATTCAAAATTCTCAGATCTTCAAGATTTCTATACTTGGTTTCTCTTCTTTTCTTCTGGAGAAATATAATATATAACAAGAACAAATTCTGCACTGTATTTAATTCATGCAATTTTTCATATCATCAATATTTAGACATTTGAGTCAGAATTATAATGAAAATTAGTCAATAAGGAAGATTTATTTTCACAGAAGCATACAGTCAACAGCATTTATCAACGTATTTGTTTCAATATTGTCTCTGAATAAATGGATAAATACGTTTAATGGGGATCTGTTGACAATGTAATGAACCACAATATCATTTTTATCATAATTTTTGGATTGGAAATCTATCAGAAAAAAAATCCTATAGTCAGGACTTGCTTCATCTCGATACATGTTACACGTAGTATCCTCGGTCATAACGTGTCATCATGGGTCTGGGAAAGATGTAGTGTGTAAATTATAATAAGGTGTCTTCTACATATGTTTGGATCTGGTGAGACTGTGATGTTTGCTATGATTATTCATCCTGAGCACAATAAGGCACGTACAAAGTCTTTTTCACCGAACAGTAATTAGGTGGTCTTGAAGACCATTACAAGTACTTTGATTTCAATAATGTTGAGCTGATTTCCATGATCTGGGAAATGTTTCACAACATTTTACCAAAATTCTGGATTCTAAGCATTCAATGGGTTTCGTGCAAACACCCTTCACTTGTCGTCATTCTCAAGTGAGGTGTCTCATGCTCAGGCACTGGCTGGAAGTCAATTATAATTGGCACTGACAATTATAAGCTAATTGCAGGATTATTGAATTGAAAAAGGATACAGACGTACAGAGATTTTTTTTTTGGAAGGCATTGCTTTTTCATTCTAATATCTTTGTTGTCCAAGAAGTCTATGTAGCTGTTCATTGGTTCTCTTGTCCAGATAATAATTTTATAATTCATATCACTTTTATTTTGCCCGGAGATTTGAGATTTGAATCAGATTAAGAAGAAAACGAGGAGCTATTAAAACGAGAACTTGAGTGAATAGAAAGCACAGTAAATTTAAATTACTGAGCAAACAGAGAGTATTTGCTCCAAATAAGCAAATATTTTTTATGTCGAAAGTGTGGTGGTGGAAAAGCACAGCAGACCAGGCAGCATCCATGGAGCCGGAGATTCCCGATGAAGGCTTATTCCTGAAACATGGTTTCTCCTGCTCCTCAGATGCTGCCTGACATTCTGTGCTATTCCAGCACCACATTCTTGACTCTGATCTTCAGCATCTGCTTTCCTCACTTTCTTCAAATATTTGTAATGGACATGAACTGAAAATTTTAGCCTCGGCAGTTGAACAAAACCAAATTTACACTTTTTTGTGCAATATTTGGACTGAAAATTGTTTGTGATCATGCAACACATTAGGACATATGAACACCTCTTCCGTTAGAATCCTTTGCCATTCATAATAAAGAATAACCACTGCTTTGAACAACCAGTGTCGTGTGTAATTACTGAACTGAAATACCAGAGGACAACTTCTGCATTTATTGGAGGGAATGATAACCAGATCCTTACTGTGGCAGTGGGGATTGATCTCAGGAACAATCAGATAGTTACTCTGATTATTCCACTGAACAGTAATTAGATGGTCATGAAGACCTTTGTGTGGCCTCATGTTCAGTGTTTTGTGTGCGCAATGATTTTTAAAATATTGAGATATTTTACAAGATTTAGGAACACTGATAATCAAGTGTTAAAGGCATTAACTAAAGTCAACTTTAAAAAAGTTAGAATTGCTTAGAGAAGCGCAATTAAACTATTGTAGAATCCCTGTTAGCACAGTGTGGTAACAGGTCATTTCGTTGAAAAAAAAAGACCCTCCAAAGAGTAACCCATCCAAACATTTTCCCAACCATATTCCTCGACATTTACTGCTGACTAACATACACACCCCTGAACACAATGTGCAATTTAGCATGGCCAGCTCACCTAACCTGCACGTATTTGGATTGTTGGAGGAAACCACAGCAAAGTCACATAGACTTGGGGAGAATGGGTAAAGTACTCAAAGACAGTCACCGACGATGGGATCAAACCTGGCACTGTGAGGTAGCATTGTTCATGACTGAGCCACTGTGCAACTACATGCAATAAGTAAAATCAGTGAGAGGTATGCAAAGACAAATTTCAAATAAACACCCTCCGCTATTGTCAAAGTATGTAAAATTTACATTCAATCCGAATAGATGAATGGAAAACCAAAAAAAACTCCAACAATTCACGAATGAAAAATAATTAGAAATTTAATTTGATCAAAGGTCATTCCAATATTTAGATGAATTGCAATTTTTAATAACAAATGTAGGTAATTAGCTGACTAATGAATAATTGGAAGTGGCATATGTTTACTTTACAGACGAAGAAAGCGACTTGTTTTCCACCCTTGTAACACAGCAGAATAACAATGTGAATGTCCGAAATGTTTGAATCAAGCTCTTTCGAACAAAAAACTAATCACTTACAATCACTTAGCTTTTTACCTTTAAGACCGCAACATTCTCAAATATTTTTCAGGAATTTAGAACCAGCAGAACTAGTTAATTTCTTTTCTTGGGAACCCAAAGAAGAGAATAAACAGCAGATACTGTGAAGAAGTCATTCAATGCGAACATTCAACTGAAGACAACATTCCTTCTTTCTAAAAATGTTCAACTTTCAAAAATTCTAAATTTATTGTCATTGTTTAATGAAACAATAAAGAGATGCTGATGCTTTTTCATTGGATTTTGTTGCATGAAAAATGCTGAAGTCTTAAGTGTTAATATTGAAGTGAAATATATTTACATTAATACAACTATGTTTCAACAGGTAAACTAAATATTGATTGTTACAATGAATGAGAGATTGTACACTGCAATACATATGAAGAATTAACATGATTCAATATTTCAAAAGCACTTTACTGTGATGTCGATTGAATATTTATTAAGATCAGTGAACTAAGGAATAAAACATAGTAGCTAGCTTTACGTATTAAAGAAAAAATGAGACATTCAGTGATTATTGAACAAAATTCTTTTCTGAACTCAAAAATATATGCAATATACAAATTGCGAATTTCTTTCCACTGGATTCCTTGTAGAGATGGTACGTTGATTAATATTATAATCAAAGTGTCAGAATTAGGAAGAGAATTAATAGATCATGAAAATGAGCATGAAAATAAACAAACAATGAAGTCACTGCTGGGTGGTATATGAAGCGATTGTAATAATTGTGTCATTATTGTACAATGATGAATAATGTTGGAATTGAAACAACAAAAAATTCAACACTTCTTTTCTTACAATGCAATGAAAGCAATAATCATTTTGGAGCATGCATGTTTGGAAAAAGCAGTCTTTTAATATGACATACAGTGAAGACTAACCTTTTTGCAAAACTGTAAGAAGTTCATAAATTCAAAATGTAGCGTTTGTTGAATTTGCAACAAAAATGGTTATAATTTGAATTGTCTCTTGCACACACACAACAGAAGAGGAGCATAAAGATTGTTAGAATATTTAGAAAAAATGTTTCCAGTGTTATTGTATTACAGTCAATATCCATGATAAATTAGAATTATTGGTTTAAACAACAAAAATTTTCATGAACGACTGAACTGAAATATAAGATATCAAATGCACTTACTGCATGGACGAGTAAACAAATGCTTACTGTTGTCATTAGTCTCAGGAACAATAAGATACTCAGGTTATTCCACTGAACAGTAATCAGCTGATGATGAATATCTTTGTGTCACTTTATGTGCACTGTTTTGTGTGAACATTGACTTCAAGAAAATTGAGATATTTACATGAATTAGGAATAGATTGATAATTGGGTGCTAAGGATCTTATTTAAGATTAGACTTTTTAAATAGTTGATAGAATTGCTGAGTAAAACACACTTCAGACATCATGCAATAAATGAGATAAGTGATTGTGAGAAACGAAGTTCAGTCACTTCAATAACTTCAGTCCGGAACAAGACCTGAATCAGTAATGTCGTTTATTACACTGTTGCAAGAGGGGTGTGGTGTCCACTGTCCACAAGACACACACACACACACTGAATTTAACGACTACACAATATTTATATAATTCGTTACTCTTCCCTCCTCCCATTGCTCCTTTAGTGTTTACATCTATTTCTAATCTAAACCGGCTGTTTATCTCTGAACTCATTCAGCCTTGCCCCTGACCAAATGTTTATCTCTGGCCTCACAAGGCCGTTTGACCACCTCCCTCTGTGGTCTTATTGTTATTTATCCTTCTTCACTGCCATCTATTTCCGTGCTAACCAAAGCATAATTTCTTTGTATTCTTTATTTACACCGAGCCTTATGACCTTTTGATGTTTTTTTTTGTTCCTGTTGAAGCAGGAAACAGATGCTTGTAACTGTTTGTACAGGCATATCTAGCTTAACCTACCACCCCCCCCTCACAGCACCTTAACTATTTGTCGATAACATCTACCATTATTTGCAGACACATTTCATTCTTGTATGCACATTTTAGCTAATACAAAAGCAATAATATATTTCCTTCACATAGTTTTCATTCTTGTTAACTCAGCTCTTGACTGAAACAATTATACGTTGGTGCGAGTTCATTAACCTTGAATAAACAATTATGATTGCAGAAGTAACAGAGCTTTACATATATCCCACAGTGATAAATATGCAAAGTCAAATTTTAAATGAATGCACTTGGATATTTTCACAGCAGTTCAATCTCACATTCAATATAAGTAGGTGAGTGCAAAACGAAAAAAAAAATCACACAATTCATAAATATCAATAATTAAAAATTGATAAATAAAAGGAATTGGCATTTGTTTATTTGACTGAACAAGAAATTTATTTTTTTTCCTCATTTTTATAGCACTGGACCATCAAGTTCTATGTACTGTTTGAACTCAGCTCTTCAGAACAAAAGAAAATAAATTAATATCATTACTTTGTATATTTCATCTGTATGACTGCAACATTCTCAAATATTTTTAAATGAATATTGATTGAGTGGAATTAGATACATTCTGTTATTAGTGACCTGAAAAAAATAAATAGCAAATACTGTGATTATTGGAATGAACAACAGATGGAAGCATATCTAATATTGAATTGAAAGGCAATTCATTTGATTCTTAGATATTTTCTAATCAACATTCAGAGCTGCTCTGGCACAACTCTGTGCAAGGTGGGAATTGAAACTGTACCTCCTGGTCTGGTAACAGAGACACTATCAGAGCTGCACAACATTCCTTCATAATGTTCCC
The DNA here is from genome assembly GCF_047496795.1 of Chiloscyllium punctatum. NCBI lineage: Eukaryota > Metazoa > Chordata > Chondrichthyes > Orectolobiformes > Hemiscylliidae > Chiloscyllium > Chiloscyllium punctatum. The sequence goes on from NC_092744.1 coordinate 117,154,435, forward strand.
AACCAGGCTGGGCAGGTCTATAATCACATGCTCACTGTGGTTACTCAAGTGAAAAATAATCAGATGTTTATTGTGATAATTGGATTGGAATTAAATGGATGGATCCTGTGTGTAATGTACTTAAAATTAAATAGTAATTTATGATAATGATGGGAGTTAACAGATGTCTTAATTAAATATGATTTTTATGATAATTTGTGGAATGACAACTTGACATATTTCTGTGATTACTGTAAATTGATAAATAAAAATGAATACAATCATTCTTCATGTTCATAATAGTTTCTCATTTTATAAAATGCAACGTAAATTTTGTTTGTTCTCCACGCAAATTGGAACAAAATGATGAATTGGTCAGTCAATGTTAGTATTCAGCTGAAGACAACTTTCATTGTTTCTGAAAATGTCTGAATTCTAAGAAGTCACCATTTCCCGTGAGTGTTTAATGAAACAAGAAAGATGTCAGTCCTTTTTTTGTTTACTTCAAAAAAAATCATCGGAATTTAAATAATTTTGCACAAGAAAAATATTCAACTATTATTGTGATTAGAAGCACAATAAATGTTAACATTGAAGTGAATTACAATCAAATCATTTCAGAAGTGTTTCCAAGTTTAAAATGAAAAGCAATATTCACAATGTTTGAGAGATTCTACATTGCTAATTCCTTGCAATAGTTCTTATATGGAACCATAATTCCACATTTACATCCTTTACTAAATTGAACAATTATTCGATATTAGCAACAAATTGATTTTAAAACTACTATTAATGAATTTAAGAATAATGAGGTATATCATCTTACTATTCAACTGAGTAATGTGCAGAAATGAAGAGAAATATTGCAGTGTAAAGTAACTGGTGTTCTCTGAATATCAATGACTGTGATGACTGTGATCTTTCAAATGAGCAAAAGTCAGATATTTACAAAGGATGTCACAAGGGCAGTTATTGGTCTTTTCTGGGTGTATTGGCCCGACCAAACAGGTTTTTATATTGTAGCATTCACAATAAGAAATATGGAAAATATTAAAAACACATTAACTTAGACTGCATAACAAGCACAAAGTGCTGTGTAATTATTGTAATTGTTAATTGTTTCTAGAATATTGATAGATAAATTAACTTAATATTTTGAAAGCACTTTGCTCTGACGTCGATTACGTAACAATTAAGATTGATAAACAGAAAATTAATATATAAAAAGCCACTTTAATAATTCTAAAAAATACTCAGCAACAATTGACACAGTTCAACATTGGGTTTTTTTGTTGAATCATATTTATCTTTTAAATTTTTATCGTGATAAATGTTTAGACATCTATATCAGAATAAGGAAGAAAATAATTAGACCGGGAAAGTGAGTACTATTGTGAAGAAAAGGTTGAATAAATGACATTTGGTACAGAAAATTATTTTGCACAAAATGACTGATAATTACGTGATTATTGTTCATTGACAACTAATGCTGGAAGTAAAAGAAACAGATTCTAACATTTCCAAAGCAATTTTTTTTCTCATAAATTAAAATACAAATCATTTTAGAGGTCACATGATTTGAAAAAGTGTCATTTAATGTGATATTTGAGATGAAAAATCGTTCTTTTTCCCCCAGTGTAGTCTTTTCAATAATTTAAAATTTAGTGTTATTTGAGCTAAAGAACAGATGGGTGTACCTACATTGTTTTCTTGCACACAAAAGAAGTAAAGTCAACAAAATTTTTAAGTTTCGTAGAGTTAATTAGCAAAATGTATTGAAGCTATCATGCATGAAGTGAGATAAGTGAGAGAGAGACAAATTAAATGTTCAAATGAGCACGTCGATATTTTGAAAGCATATCAATCTTATGAATTATGAATAGGTGGACGGAAAATAGAAACAACTTCCTGACAATTTATGAATGAATAGTAATAAGAAATTTAATTTGTTCAAAGCACATAACAATATTTAGATGAATTGCAATATTTAGTTACAATTGTAGGTGATCAACTGACCAATGAATAATATGAAGTTGCATTTGGTTATTTTGCTGAAGAGGAATTTCGCCTGTTTATTTTTTTCATCTTTATAATACTGGAGAATAAGGATTTATGTGCTTGAAATGTCTGAACTATGTTCTTTCAAACAGAGAAACAAAAATCAGTGTGTATCATTTCTTAGACACTTCCAAATTTAAGATTGCAACATTCTCAATTACTTTTTCAAGGAATGTTGAACTAGCAGAATTAGATGCATCATTTTATTAGTGACCTGAAGAAAATAAGTAGTAGATATGGTGATGATTGAAATGCACAGCAGATTGAAGTATATTTCATGTTGTTTTGAAAAGGAGTTCAATCTATGGTCAGGTATTGTCTCATGAATATTTGGAGCTGCTCTGACACATCTCTGCTGAAGGTGGGAATTGAAATCATTCCTCCTGATCTTGTCGTAGAGACACTGTCAGAGCTCCACAAGGACCCTTCATAATGTTCCCACCCCCGAAGGGCAGGACCATAGTCACATGCTTACTGTGGCAACACAAATGAAAACTAATCAGATGTTTATTGTAATAATTTGTACGGGAATTAATTACATATTTGCTGTGTGTAATGAACTGACAAAATGAATTAGTAATTTACAGTAATGATGTAACAAAGCAATAATCACTTTAATTAAATATGAATCTCATGATGATTCATGAGAGGAAAAAATGCCTAATCATTTGATCATTGTACACTGATGAATAAAAATCAATAAAATAAGTCCATATGTTCAAAGCAAGTTTTCACAGAATAAAAGGAAAATTCGAATGTTTTTTGCAACAGAAATGAATAGGAAAATAAATGAATTAGTCACACAATGAGACTATTCGTCTGAAGACAACTTCCTTTCTTTCCAGAAATGTTCACTTCCCAAAGTTCAAAATGTACTGTGACTATTTCATGAAACAATAGAGATTTAGTTCCTTTTGTTGTACTTCAAAACGTCACAAGAATTTTAAATGATTTTGTTCCATGAAAAATGATTAACTTGTACCGTGTTTATAAATACAGTAAATGTTAACATGTAAGCGAAACATAATTATATCAATTCAACTTTTGCTAGGGTTAAAATAAAAATTGATATTTACAACACACAATGCAAATCTTTACATTATTTCATGTATGAGCCATAATTCCACAGATATACCCTGAACTATATTGAACAATGATTAGATAATAGCAGTCATTGGATTGTCAAAATTCTATCAGTTAATTTAAGAATACTGAGAAATCTTCGTTGATTATTTCACTGAAAAATGTGGAGAAACGACCAGGAATTATTCTAATGAAAAGTAATTACAGTTCTCTGAATACTTCAGGCTGAGATTACCGTGATCGTTCAAATGAGCAATCATCAAATATTTACAATGAGGCATTGAATGGGAAGTCATTAGTTCCATTATGGGATCGTTCAACTGAGAAGTAAATTGATGTTTATATTGTAGTGTTCGTACTCTGAAACAATTGATGCAATTGAAATGCGATTCTCACTATATTTGGTAGAAAGACTAACTCCAATAATTGTGCAATTATTGTAATGGCAGTGACTGGAAAAATAACATTATAATCAGTAAAAATAAACTGATTTAATATTCTAAAAGCACTTTGCTGTGATGATTATTGGATATTCATTAAAATCTGTAAACTGAGGAATTCAATATAATGGCTAGCTTTATGGATTCACAAAAATGATCCATTCAGTTATTATTCAGCAGAATTGTTTTTGGGTCAAACATGCAGGATTACAAGAATGACATGTTTCCATCCATTAGTTTGCTTCTTGAGACGTGCTTTTAATTTATATACTTTTGTTCATGACCAATGTTTAGACATTCCTGTCAGAAGTAGGAAGTTAATAAGTAGATAGTGAAAGCGCGTATGACAGTGAACGTAAGATAAAGGGAACTTCCATAATTTTGTGATGATTGTACATTGATAAATAACTTTGGAGTTAAAAAAAGTAAATCCACATGTTCAAAGTAGTTTTTTTGGTCATAACAAATTGAAAATTAAAAAATCCTTCTGCAGTGCACATGATTTGAAAACACATCAGTAACTCGTCAAAAAAAAATACCAGTCACAGAAAACATCGGCTCGAGACAATAAGGCCCTTATGAAGGGTATTCTATTCAACAGTAATTTGAGGACCTTGAACATCTTCATGTCATTCTTGCAAAGAACACTTATTATTCCTGAAGTTTTATTATTGTAAATATTTCGACATTTGGATCAGAACTAGGAAGATTATGAGAAACGATTCACATGAGTATTTTCGTGAGTGAAAGTCAAAATAAATTTACAGTGCCAAGTTTCACTATTTTGTCTGAATAAGCAGACAAAGATTTTTAATGTGCGAGTTCAAAATGTTTTCAACTACAGTTGTACTAAGCCAAAATACATTATTTTATTTTGTGATACTTCAAGGGGATTGGAAATCTATGTATGCTGATGTTAGCATCCTTGCTCATTTGTAATAAAGCATTGTTATTGGGTTTAGCGAAATATGTCGTGTGCAATTACTGAAGTGAAATTTAAGAAATCAAGTGCATTTGTTGGATGGAACTGCTCCCAAATGTTTACTGTGATTCTTGTTCTCAGAAACAATAAAATATTTACTCAGGTTTTTCTCTTGAGCAGTAATTAGATGACCAGGAAGACATTTGTGTGGTTGTGTGTGCCGTGTACAGTGAGCATTTTTTTTCAATTACAATTATATTATATTAATATGGGAAAGGATTAATAATCATGTGTTAAAGATCTTAATTAAAGTCACATTTTCTTTCAAAAATTACAACAATTCCTTTGTGCAACAATAATTTGGAGATGTCAGTGTTGGACTAGAGTGCATCAAAGGAACAGGAGAATCGACGTTTCGGGCATAAGCCCTTCTTCGCTTTTCCATCAACACATTTTCAGCTCTGACCTCCAGCATCTGCAGTCCTCACTTTCTCCCTGTTTGACTAGGGTGGACAAAGTTAAAAATCACATGACACCAGGTTATAGTCCAACATGTTTATTTGGAAGGACTAGCTTTCAAGGCTATGGCTCTGCATCTGGTGATCTGGTCTCTTAGGAGACACACTACTAGAGATACACAAGTGCCTTTCATTATCGTCCCAACAAGGAAGGGTGGGATTATAATCAATTGGGATGACTCAAATGAAAACTAACCAGTGTTCATTCTGATAATTGGGCTGGGAATTAATTAGACTGTTTCTGTGTCATGGACTGAGAATGAACTAGTAATTCACTATAATAATGGTACTAAGCACATATGCTCTTACTTACAAATTAATATCAGGATAATTGGAAGAAAGATAAATCGACATATCATGAGCTTATTGTAAATTCATAAAAAATACAACTGCCGAATACGTTTAAAACAGTTTTTCTTATAAAGAAAAAGATAATGAGAATGTTTAGCAGTCGGACGGAATCAGAAGAAACGGTCATTCACTGTGACTATTCAGCTGCAGACATCTTCTCTCCTTCCACAAATGTATAACTTGCAACAATTCCAAATGTATTCTGATTGATAAAGGAAAGAGCAAACACCTGTAAATTTTATTTTTTTTGTTTACAAAAAATGTCACAAATTTAATTTTTTTTAGCTTTAAAATATTTAAATCTTACTGTGATCAGAATTACAATAAATCTTTGTGTTGAAGAAAAATATAATCAAATCAAAAGAAACATCGATATTCACAATAATTGGGAGAGTGAACACTGCAATATCTTTCCATCACTTGATGTACTGAGCCATAATTCCACTTTTCTATCCCTTTCTTGATTGATCAGTGGTTAGATATTAGCAATAACTAAAATTATAAATATGCTGTCAGTGAACTGAAGGTAATTGAGAAACTTCCCATTGCTGTTTGTTCGAAATAAACAGTAATTATTGGTGAAATGTCATTAGATATCTCTTAATCGATGAGGCTGTGATTACTTTGATTGTTGAAATGAGTAGTATTCCAATATTTCCAATGAGCATTGGATGGAAAATCGATGCTTTTTGATGTAGACCTGATTTTTTTTATTGTAGTATTGACAGTAATAATCAATGGATTAAATTATGATGTGCATCACACCTTACTGAATATTTTCAAGTATTCTAACACGTTTCTAGTCCAATCTTCAGTTTAAAAATGGCTCAGCACATCAGTAACTGCAAAAGTTTTCAACACATCTCCAAAGTTATTAATATTATAATTTTTAAAAATCAAAAAATTACCTCTGTAAATGTCATTGACTCTATCTTTAGATTATAGTCAAGTTCGTTCTCTACTTATTTTCTTCCTATTTCTGACACCAGTGGCTAAATATTGATTAGATTAAATGTCATATGAGTGAGATAATAGTTTTCTCTCAAAAATCTGTGCAGCACAGGAATGCTGAACATAATGCAAAAGAAACTCATCCCTTCTGCCGACCCTTGATCCATATCCATCCAAATTATCTGAATGAACATTAAATAGCCTTAATGTATCTGCCTCCACCACCAACCCTTGAAGTTCATTCCAGACACCTGCCACTCCCTGTGTAAAAAATAATTGCCCCTCACATGCCCCTTGAACTACCCCCACCCCCCAAGCCTGAAATGCTTGCCTCATAGTTTTGACGTTTCAACTCTGGGAAGAAACTTCCTGACTGACAACTCTACCTATGTATCTCATGATTGTATAGACTTCAATCAATTCTTCCCCACAGCCACCGCCACTCCACAAAAAAGCAGCGTCTCCAAATCCAGGCAGCATCCTGGTAAATGCCCTCTGTACCCTCTCCAAATCCTCCATATCCTTCCTGTAATGTGGCGAACAGAAGTAAATACAATACTTTAAGTATGCCTTAACCAAAGTCTTATGAAGTTGCAACATGATATCCTGACTCTTGTAACCAGTTCCCTGATTAATAAAGGCCAGCATGCCATTTGCCTTCCTTACCACTCTATCTACTTGCATGGACACTTTCAGGGAGCCATGGTCTTGAACGCCAAGATCCCTTTGAACAACAAAGCTGTTCAGGGTCCTGCCATTAACTATCTACTTTTCCTTAATATTTGAGCTCCCAAAGTGAGACACCTCACACTTGTATGGATTAAGCTTTACCTTTAATTTCTCTGCCCATAGCTGCAGTTTATCTTTTTCTCCTGCTGCATTCTTCAACAACCTTCTGCATTTTAGTGCAGGTGCGAATACTTTGTATCATCTGCAAGCTTATTAACTCACCCAATTAGATTTTAATTCATGTCACTTCTATATATTTGTATCGTAACCAGAAGGGTTCCAGTACAGATCCCTGTGGAAAAAAGACAGAAAATGAGGGAAATGCAGAATTCTTGAATAAATGAGGTTTTTTCAATGACAAAACAATTCTGATGAATATCTCTGAAGATGTAATTTTTGTTTTAAATTAACCAAATATTTTAATTCTCAGTTTACTGATCTTAATGAATATCCAGTACAAACTGCTTTGAATATATTGAATCATTTTACGTGTTGAGTTCTGACATTAATTATTATTTAATTGTCATTTCAATTCTCACACCATCATGAGATTCACATTTTAGTTGAATCCATTATTTCTTAGTGCCAGTATCATAATGAAATATTAACATTCTTTTCAGGTCAACACACCTGTAATCAACCAAAGTTTTCTCACCCCACACTCATAGTAACTATCTCATTCTCTTACATTTGAATTCTCATATTAATGGAACAATTATTAATTAGCCTTATCAATTAAGAGATGGCTAATTATTTTTCACTTCAATATTTCAGTTTTTTCCGATATACTGCACAATTACATTGCAATAAGGATTTTCTTATCGACCTTAAATTTGGTTTCAGCCATTTTAAAACTAATTATTGCTAATGTCTAACTGTTAATCATTGTTTGAATGCAATATATCCAGCTGTCAATGTGGAACAATGGCTCAATACATCAACTGACAAACAATATTGCACTCTCCAATCTCTTAATCTGAGCAAAATAATTTTCAGTGTGGAAGCTTAGTTAGAGTGAATTGGCTGTGAGCAAAAATACATTCTGAGGAAGGGTCACTGGACCCAAAGTATTAACACTGAATGTTTCCCACAGATGCTGCCAGACCTGCTGAGTTGTTTTCCAGCAATTACTGATTTTGTTTCTGAGTTCCAGCATCCACAGTTTTTTGCGTTCTTGTACTGATTGTATTTCACTTCAATGCTAACATTTCTATATTTCTGATTATTACAAAAGAGCTAACTATTTTTCACATTAAACATTATTTAAATTTCACGTGTTTCTTGTGTACACAAACCTGAATTAACAAATGTTTGATCTATTCTTTTACAATAAATCTTGAATTCTTAGAAATCACAATTTTGTGAAGCTGAGGAAAGTTGTCTTTCGCTGAGTAGTCACATTGAATGGCGAATGCTTTATTTCCAAATCATGTGCATTACAAAGTAGGTCAATGTTAATTTATGTATATGAATAACTGCTTCAAACATATTGACTTATTTGATTATCATGAGACTTATATTTATTTAAGATCATTGTCGCTTCGTTCCATCTTTCTTTTTATCCATTACACAATGGAACTGTCTAATACAATCCCAGTCCAATTATCATGATAAATATCTGAGCAGTTTTCCCTGTGAGTAACCACAGTAAGTATGTGATTATAGTCCAGCCCTTCCTGCATGGGAACATTATGGAGAGCTCTGGTAATGTCTGTGCTAATAGACCAGGAGGCAGGCGTTCAATTCCTATCTTAAACAGAGATGTGTCAAAGCACCTCAGAGTTGATTAGAAAATATCTAAGTGTCAATTGAATTACTTTTCAATCCAACATTTTCTCAACTTGTATCTGTTGTTGATTATAATGGTCACAATATCTTGAATTTATTTGCTTCAGGTCACTGATTAAAGTATGAATGTTATTAAGGTGAGGGGGAAAGTTTTAAAAGGGATCTGAGGGGCAACTCTTTTCACAACGTGTGTTTGGCATATTGAGATGAGATGTGACAGGAAAGTCAGCGGCTGGTACGATTACAACATCTAAAAGACTTTCGGACAGTTACGTGGATAGAAAACATCCAGAGGGATATGGGACAAACACAGGAAAATGGGACTAGTTTAGTTTCGGAAACCTGGCCGGAATGCCAAGTTGGGTTGAATGGCCTGTTTCCGCGCTGTCTCAGTCTAACTTTCTACAATTCAAACTTGACTGTGATGGGTAAAGGAAGCAAAAACAGATGTTATTTCTATTTTGTGTCAATGAAAAAGTGACATGAATTTTAATTAATTTTGTCACATGAAATAGTTCACTCTTATTGTGATTAGAAATACAATGAATGCGAGCATTAAAGTGAAATATAATTGAATTAATTCAACTGTGTTTCCATGGTTAAAATAAAAATTGATATTCACAATGATTGAGATTTGTCCACCGCAATATATTCACATCAGTTCACGTACTGAGCTATTATTGCACATTTATACCCCTTACTGAACTGAACAATAATTACATATCAGCAACACATAGATTTTTGAAAATATATCAGTGCACTTCAAAGAAGGAGATATTTAATGTTGCTATGTGACTGTGCAATGTGTAGACGTGAACAGTAATCATTGCAGTGAAAAGTAATTACAGTTCTCTGAATTTATAAGGCTGAGATTACTGTGATTATTCAAATGAGCAAAAGTCAGTTTTCAAAGCATGTTGGATGCAAAATCATTGGTTCCATTGTGGGATACTTGAGCTGAAATCAATAGTATTGTTACAATGGATTAAATGAAACAATGGAGTAAATTAAAATATGGATCTGACTATACATGTTAGAAAGACAAACAAATTATTCTGTAATTATTATAAGGATAATGAATTCATAATAAATGTTGTAATCTGAACAAATAAATTGACTCAACATTTTAAAAGCACTTTGCTCTGATGTTGATTAGACATCATTAAGATCGGTAAACTGAAGACTAAAATCTAACAGCTGGATTGATGGATTGAGGACAATAAATGAGCCATCCAGTAATGATTGAAAAGAAATGACTTTTGCTCAAAATGCAGACAATACAGAAGTAATGTACTTCATTCAATTAGTTTACAGGTAGAAACATATATTTTTAATTTACTTAACTTTATCCTGATCGATGTTCAAACATCTGTGTCTGAATTAGGAAGAAAATTATTTTCTCTGATATCCTTCCATTACTTTATTCCCTAATAAGAATGCCCATGTTGTAATGGGTGACAAACATTAAATAAAATTGAATTTTCATTGCAAGAACTTGTACAAAATATCACATATTATTCAGTTCATTCATTGTCGTTGATTATCTGTTATTTTCATTGTATGATCACGTTAAATTCACTTAAATAATCAAAGTAGAATTTTCACCTCTATAGGTATGTAAAGTGAATGTCAAATTATTAATATTTCAAGTAAAACCAAATTCACATTTTGCTCTGTTTTATTCCAGGAATGACGGAATATGTTACATTATTATGGGAAACAGGAACAAGTGAAGGTGGTGGCTCTCAGACGTGAGGCCTTAAAGCCAAAGGGGCAGGTGGTAGTTAAAGTGGGGGAGGTACCTAGTGACTCGCTCTCCTCAGAAGGCAGTGAGGATGGTGACACTGACTGGAATGGGTTAGATGACAAAGCGCCCACGTATGGACAGAGGGACGGCAATGGGTGGGATGACCCAACGCCCTATAAGGTCTAGAAGGCCGTGTCTATGGCATCGCTGGGCATCAAAGCTCAACTTAGACAGTAGGGAGCAACAAAGGGAACTGAAAGAAACCAAACCTGAACCGTTTACCCGCTGAATAACAGATGTTGGTGAATGAACACCCAGCCTGATAGAGAAATGGTAATAATAGGCCTTATTGGGACAATATGGATGAATTAGTAGAGGTACACAGTCTCACCGAAGATGATGTGTGGACCCTCCCTCGGCCCAAGATGCCCTGAAGTGTACAGCAGAAACTGTACCTGCAATGAGAGGATGGGGTGCGAGACGGTTCCTCCCAGAGTACAGCTGATCCATGGCGCCAGGCATTTACAGATATTACAGGGACACACTGGGGAGGGGACAGGCTGAATGGGCTAAAATAACCTTGGTGACTCGGGGAACCAAGGGTAATATCGAGGATCACACAGAGAGGAAGCCTGAGGTGTGTAAGGACCACAGGGGATTACCAAACCCCAACCTGTGATGATGAAATCGGTTTGATGCATTTAAAAGATGACATGGGACACTGTTTAACTGTAATTATAAACATGGGACTCCCAGTGGGAGATAATTCTAACCACATTCTGAATTGGGCCATGAGAGCTGAGACAAACACAGAAACACAGGGGAATAGCTGCAGTACAGGGAGGGTAATCAGACCCACAATGTTACAAGGGAAGCAGGAAAGGGCACATAGACGAGGAACGTATGCACAGAGAGGGAGATTGTTCATATTGTGAGTGGCCTGTGTTCATGTAGATATATGCATAGCCCATGAATATTCATTGATGTCCTGTTAAGGGACCAACACTTACATGATTCTAACATCAGAGCATCTTTGTCAGTTACCGATAAGGATTTACCCCTCACCCCCTCAATTACTAAAATGAGAGCAGTTGGAGACGTTACCTAGGAAGCTGGATGAAGCAAACCTGCCCCGATGTAGACCGGGAGTATGACAAAACGTATTCAGATATGGAGGTGTGACACTCAAGAAGGGACCATTCTGGGAGTTGCTCCTATTTATTCTAAAATGGCAACTATTGACATCAACACCCGAATTTAAACATGGGGATGCTCCGGCCAGGACTGGGACAGAAAGAAAAGGAGAGGCAACCTCTCCGGAGTAGATACATTGCAGGGAGACTGGGACAGTCAGAGAATCTGGTGGGTTATAGCTCGGACCCACTCAGCAGTGTGTGTAACTCAAACAGAAAAGTGGGTTGTTATCTATCGACCCTGTAGAGATCGAGGGCCCTCTCACTCCCCACACAAACAGGATCTCATCAAAGCTGGGGCTGAAGAGGCAGTAATTATGACAGTGATAGATTGACAGAAGCTGGAAATAGTCTGGGTCAATACCTGTGGACATTGAATGGCAGAAGAGAGTGGTGTTTACTGACCGAGGAGAACAGTCCACCAGGATACTATTACCTCAGGGATCCCGCAATATTCCAGTATATCCCACCGATGTGTGTTTGATGGATTTCGTCACACTGATCTTACCAACACCTCATCACCTCAAGCGGTGAGAAAGAACATATCCAGATATTAGACAGAGTATTGGATCAGGTTAGCCAGGCCAGGCTTAAAATTAACGCACAGAGAGTGTAACTGGGAAGGTAGGGAGAGACGGAACTGGGACATCATATTGGGGAGATCAAATCAGGAAGGGAGAGGGGACAGTCCCAGTGGGAACAAAAACTATGATTATAAAATTATCTACCCACATCAGGCAAACTTTAGGATTGTTTAATTATTGTGGGAATTTTGTGAGGAATTATCCAGAAATAGAGAACCGTCACGAGCCCTGGCAGAAGCGCGGACATTAACCAGGGGTGAGGGAGGCAAAATGCACACAGTCAGCATGCCTTTGGTATAGTTCATGACTGGGCTGGGTGAAGGTATATCACCCTGTCTGGGGGCCACATTGAGCATGAAGAACAAGTCACAGAGTTAGTGGCAGCAGCTAACTTTCCCAGTGAAGCAGCAGTAATGAAGATTAGAGCTCACAGGAAAGTAGAAACTCCACACCAACGGGGTAGTGAGCATGGGTGAGCATACTTATTGAAACAGTGCAGACATTTGAGGAGGATGCAGTGACAGGAGCTACAGAAGTGAGAAAGGAAAGTTTAAAGACATTTCCAGAAACAGTCCCACAGCAGGAGAAACAGGAATGGGAAAAGGGTGGGGCAGTAATAGGACATAGGATGATCCAGCAGTGCCACTGTACAAGACAAACATTATTAAAAACATATCATGGGCTGGCCCATATTGAGCAGGATAAAATGCAATATCGGATGATCAACTACAGGGGTGTTCTGGAACAAGAAGGTTTTGTCGAAGGGGTGTAGTCTGTACACAGTGTGAGCCAGGGAAAACAATCAGGATAAAATGGAGGCAGCAGCAGGGACCCAGGGGCTCATGGGAACAATTACAGATGGATTTTACATACACCCCCATCCCAATCCCACGGAAGGAAATCTGAATAAACAGGTTTACTCAGTGGGTGGAAGCATTCCCCTGCAGATTCTGACCAACGGACACATGTTCCAGGAAACGAAGTTAAGCAGCTCTTTGGCCTGTTTGGTACTGAGCAGAAATCCCATCTCACATACCACCCCCAGAGCTCAGGGACAGTAGAAGGAATGAAGCAGACACTGAAAGCTAGTCTGACTAAGGCCCTGACAGAGACAGGCCGGGATGGGTTAGTGTACTCCCCACAATCCTAATGAAACTGACGTCAACCCCAGCAAAGGGAGCTGAGCAATCCCCCTTTGAATTAGTGACCGGATGGACTATGCAGCTGCCAGAGGGTATGGTAGTGGGAGGGCAGGAGATGTACAATGGCAAGGACAGGGTGAAACAATTTGTGAAAGAACTGACAAAGCAACTGCATGAGCTGAGAGGGGAAGTTGCAGACGGACAGAGAATCAGAGACTGGGAAAGGGAGCTCATAAACATCCGAGCTGACATCCCGAACCCAGGAGATCGGGTCAGGGGGGAAATATTATTGGAACATATGAAAGAAACGCATCCAAATGCTGGACTTGGCTGGGGGAGTCACAGAATTCCAGAGAGGGAACTCTTCCATCCTGCATTAGTAAGGAGCTCTGAATAAATATTGGTCGTGCTGCTCAGCACAGAACTCAAGGCTCCACTTGATATTTCTCCCAGTAACAGTTGTGCAGGGGTATGTTGGTGGCTGGAGGTCTGTGACCAGTGCCTCTGTTCCACAAGGGTCAGAGCTGGGACATCTGTCCTTTGTAATACATAGAAATGATTAGCCTGAAAATGTAAACGACTTAATTAGCAAGTTTGTAGATGGCACAAAGTGAAGAAGTTGTGAATCGTGAAGAATGTTGTCAAAGGAAACATCAAGGATGAGATCAGTTGGAAGGTTATGCGGAGAAATTGCAGATTGATTTTAATTCAGACAAATGTGACGTGATGCGTTTTGGCAGCTCATTGTAAGAGGAATGTATACACTAAAAGGAAGTGCCCTGAGCATCATTGATATACAGAGGGATCTTCAGGTGCAAGTTCACAGCTCCCTGAATGTGGTGAAGGAGGTGGATGGCAGGCTTGCCTTCTTCTGTCTGGGGAGTGAATATAAAACTGTCATTAGGCCACCTTTGCAGTATTGTGGGCTGTGTTGGGCACCGCATTATAAGGAGGATGTGGAGGCTTTGGAGAGGGTGGTAATGGGTTTACCAGGATGTTGCCTGGATTGGCAGAGGTTGGAAAATCTTGGATTGTTGTCTTTGGAAAGTCAGTGGCTGTGGAGTGATCCGAGAGGCACAGACAGAGTGAATAATCTGAATCTTTTTCCAAGTGGAAATTACCAATTCCACAGGCCATAGATTTAAGGGGAGAGGGGGCAAGTTTAAATGAAATGAAAAGCGAAAGAACAGCAGATGTTGTAAACCAGAAAGAAAAACAGAAGTTTCTGAAAAAGCTCAGCAGTTCTAGCAGCATCTGTGAAGAGAAATTAGTTAACATTTCTGAGGAAGGGGGACCGGACCCGAAACATTAACGGATTTTTCTTCATAGATGCTGCATGACCTGCTCAGCATTTCCAACAACATCTGTGCAAGTTAAAAGGGAGTTGTGTCAGACAAGTTTCTTCTGCAGGAGATGGTCAGTGACTAGAATGTACTTGCCTGAGAGATGGTAAAAGCAGAAACAATCACAATGTTTAAGAGGCATTTGGACAGACAGATAAGCAAGCATGGGGTGGCAGGGATATGGATCATGTACAGGCAGATGGAATCAGTTTGGAATGGCATCATGATCCACACAGACATGGTGGGCTGGTTATTCCGGTGCTGTACTGTTCTGTTTTCCGGGGGGAGAATGTGTGGAGCGAGAGATAATATTTTGAGTATAATATGTCTCTTCTTTAGAACACACAGTAAGTTGATGCATTTTGAGAGAAGCAATGTAGAAAGGGAATATATATTTGAATGGCACAGACATAGAGAGCAGGATAGCAGGAATGCGGGACAATGTGTACAAATCCTTAAAGGAGAGAGAACATAAAGTGTTTTGAGTAAACGTATAGGATGCTGGGCTTAATTAATAGAGGGAATGATAACATACTCATGGAAAAGATGCTGACCATTGACAAAGTTCTAGTTAGGTCACAGTCAATCATTGCATCCAATTGTGGTCAACAGATTCCTGGTCAGGATGAGGAAGTTAAAATAGCACAGAGGGGCCTGTGCCATACTTTGCTTCTCTTTCAGGATGCATTGGCGACTCAAGGGTTAAACATTCTCCTGCCAAAGGTCTTCCTGCCGTATTGTAAGAGTACAAGGCCTGTACTCTTCCAATACAGACTGAACACCTCAGTAGGGGTGAGGCAGACCGTATCTTCAAAACAGAACCTCTTGGAGCCACACATGTGGATTCCAACATAACCCCAGATAGAACTATTTGCCCTTTCCAGACAAGACGGAGAGCCCTGTGCACAACCCTGTTAAACTGCCTCCTGCTCCCATTGTCTTCCCTCCCCTCCATATGAGCATAGGTAAGTGAATCCCCCATTTACTGAAAGAAGAACCCTTCTGCCTTAATCTCTTCCTGTCAACACATAATCATGGACAATACGATAATCAGTTTCTGTAATCCATCACACATTACCACAGGACATTGGTATTCATCAAGCTTTGTAAATTCATAATTACCAGCTTTAAACTATGTAATGGCAATCACCCATGTGACTGATATGCCTTTGTCTAATTCTTATTAAATATACTGTCTCTGTGGGTAAGGCAGAGATTCGTGAAGATGAGTCGGTACAAGTAGACACTCGGCTTCATTAGAGATGCTTTGAAATTCTTGCCAGCTGTCCGATAATAAAGCTACTGCTGTTGTACAGAAAACTTGTGTCGTCTAGATTTGTGGAACAAAACAGACATTAACAAGGAAGGATATAAGTGATCTTCAGAGTGTGGAGTACAGACTTACTGGAGTGGTTCACTGATGAGGAAAATGCAGTCACTAGATTGATTTGAAAAGATTGCTATTTTCTTTGAAATAAACAAGTTAAATATATTTTTGATAAAGCTGTATAAGATTATAACAGACCTAGATATAGCAGACAAAAATATCTGTATTTGATAGGTGATGGCACAAGAATTAAGATCAGATGTAAGATTTTGAGACAGCGGGAGATGAGTAAGTGTTTCTGCTGACTGTATTGGCTGGAAATATGCAGAACATGCTGCCTATTACACTGGTGCAAGCAGAGAAGATGAATGATTGATAAAAAAAACAATTATATCAGATCTGAGGGAAATAAAATCACAGAGTTTAGGGGACGGATGGGGGATGAGAATGTTGGAATCTGCTACAGAGAGCCAGCTTGTATTTGATGGGCTTCTTTCTGTGCTATAATGCATTTTATTTGGACTTGCTTAACTTGCTTTGATCACCGATTAAATTGTCATTGAGGTAAATCTGCTCAGTGTTCCTACTCAGACCAATACAGGCTGTCCTTCGACAGCAGGAGATAATGTTTACTGCTTTATACTGGGTTCTGGGGGGGGCGGTTACTAACGGTGTGTATAACAGTCTGCCAGCATTTATCTGAAGTGGCAAAACACCAGTGCAGCCAGACTAGGGACAGACACTGGAAATGTGAGGAATACCAGAAGAGAATTCTTCACCCATCCCACCTGGACACTGGCCAAACCAGTCAGATTGGGGAGAAGCTGTTCACCTGCTGTGTGTGTGTGGGGGTGGGGCGGGGGAGGGATTCACTCAGGCATCCATCCTGATGAGACACCAGTGAATTTACTCATAAACACAAGTTGAAGGATTTTTTTTCTCTCTTGTTCACACCAAGTAATGAACAATGGTTTTGGCAGTTCATAAAGTTTTGGATATAGAGAACGTAGCTTTGGAATTGTTCACAACATTGCTGAACATGTACAGATTCACACTGGGTACAGACTTTTATTTTCCTTTATTCATTCACAGGATGAGGGTGTCGCTGGCCCGACAGCATTTACTGCCCATCCCTAATTGCCCAGAGGGCAGGTAAGAGTCCACCACATTGCTGTAGGTCTGAGGTCACAATGTTGGCCAGACCAGGTAAGGATGGCAGCTTCCTTCCTGAAAGGGCATTACTGAAACAGATGGGTTTTTCTGACAATCGATTAATGGTCATCATTAGATCCTTAAATTCCAGAGCTTTTTTTTTATTGAATTCAAATTCCCCCATCTGCTGCAGCAGGCTTTGAACCCAGGTCTTCAGAACGTTATCTGGGGCCTGGGATTAACTGTCTAGTGACAATACCACTCGGCCAATACTTCCCCACATCACTGTCCATCTGCACAGAGTGAACAGCGGTTTTCTGGTTCATCAGAACAGGGTAATCACACATACGTTTGCTGAATAATTGCAGGAGTCAGATGTTGCTGGGCTATTGACACCCATCTCTGAACCATGTGTTCTGGGGTTTGTTTCTATTGTCTTGTTATCCTTTGGGGATAAAAACAGTTTCAATTAGCTTTCTATTAAATGCATGGCAATCGAGTCGATCCCATAACTCTCAGACAGATTGGTTTCCGTAGAAGGGCTCTCCATCTCCCCGATCTCCTCCATCCTCACCTCCAACAGTACAATAATCTCACAGAGTCTCTTTGTGACTATGAATGAGACAATCTGATCAGCTGCTTCTTTCCCTACTCCGATGTCAAGTTGGATCTAAAACTCCCCTTGCTGCAGTTGTGATCCTGCATCATTGTACAGTGATGCTCGCATTTCATTTCTTGGCCTATCAGTGTTCATGATACTGCAAGTAGCTTCTTACATATACGGCTTACAGTGCAAGAGTTTAGCCCTTTCCTTCCACCAACAACAGTAGAATTGTACTCCAACAAAGCTTACAGAATCACGGCCCAGCATATTCCCCAACTTGCCTCTTACCATCAAACCAGAGGATCAATCCTCATTCAACTGAGAGAATTCAGGAGGGCATGCCAGTAACAGCAGCATGAATACCTAAAAATGAGGTGTTAACCTGATGAAATTACCAAAGAGGACTACTTGTGTTCCAAACAGCATAAGCAGCAAGTGATAGACAGAGTGAAGCAATCCGGGAAACAACAGAACAGATCTTAGATCTGCAGTCCATCCGCATCCAGTTGTGAATGAAGTCAGAGCACAGCTGGAGTTCTGAGAACAGTTCTCTTCAAGATATTAACCAACAAGAATGTCAGACTGGATTAATTATCATAAAACTCAAGTCCGTTTGATATTCATATATTTACAATCAGTGTTCAATCCACCAAATGTAGCTGAAGGTAAAGATAATCTTCAAGTGATTGTAACAGTGGAGACATCTGAATACTTGATCAGCAACTTAAAGCCTGTTGTGTTTAGATAGTAATAATTTTAAAGAGATTTTAAAAAGTAAGGTGATGTGTATAATGGAATAAATTGATTGGTAGGTATCTGATAATGTTGTTTTAATCTGAAGTTAATATAGGATTAGTTAACAAATAAACACATGGTAGGGAATCCCAGCCCCATGGAGTGCATATCCAGTTCCATGTGGAAAAACCAGGACACTTCTTGTCTGAGCGACAACCACAAGAACACGGAGGTGTCATGGGGAAATGTCAGGAACACTCGTTTGACTGCGGTTAAAGTACTGCACACACTTCTGATCCCCTTCTTCAAGGGTTAATGTGATCACACCAGAGAGGGTACAGAGGAGATTGATCAGAATGTTTCTACAATTGGAAAATTTCTGCTCTGAGGAAAGGTTGGATAGGCTGGGGATGATTTCCGAGGAGGATGAGCTGAGATTTAATTGAAGTGATAAAATGCTGAGGAATCCAGATCGAGTGGATAGGAAGGAGCTATTCATTAACTGAGAGGTCAGAACTGGAGGTTTTTGATTGAAACTAATTCTCAGAAAGAAGGGGAGGGACGAATTCTTTTCACTCGGAGATGGTGGGGAGCAGGAACTCACTGATGGAGTGGCAGAGGGAGTAACCAGCATCACATTAGAATAAAAGGACATGGATGTAACTGAAATGCTGGAACATGCAGGGCTGTGGACTCAAGTCTGCAGAATGGGATCATTGTGATTTATTTAACATTTCTCCAGAATATTAAACTACAGTCCAATTTGAGAATTTATGAACATCATCCGAGCTGAATTCCAAATGTCAGAATAAATTTATCAGAAAGTTACAGCACAGATTGAGGCCACGTGGCCCATCCTGCATGTGTTGGCTGTGATAGAACTATCCAGGCTTTACAGCGTTCTGTACTCACCAATGAGAGCAACAATTTCAGACTGTGAACTCTGCCCTCTATGTTGTTATAATCTGTTTTTAGAATATATATCTTTCATAGCTGCATACCTTGTTTCCTGGTTTCTTTCCCAGCCCTAACTCTTTCCCAGCCCTGTGGCCTTGAGGGACTACGATTTCTGCTGTTTAATCTCTCCTGCCTTCCCCCATGTGCCAGACTGTCTTTTTGTCCTTGTCTCACCCCCACCTTGCTCACAACTTGTTACATTTCTGATGGTTCCCAGACCTCTGTGACTTCACTGCACCCCCGGGTCAGTGGCACAAGTTTTGAATTCTCTTCCTCATGAGATAATCGGAAATCTTTCTGGCTGCAGTTTCCCCTAGATTTTATTTTGAAAAAAAAAGAGGATTTGTGTCAGAGTCAAGTATTTTGAGCCTTCATCCACAATTCTGAGACATAATTTGACATAATTTGAGACCCTCCCACAGATGTACAGGTTTGCTGGATTGGCCGTGCGAACATGGCCTGTAGTGTGTAGGTTAGGTGGGTTGGGTTAACCATGGTAAATGTGGGGTTATGGGTGTAGGGTGGGGCAGCAGGTCATTGCAGACTCGTTGGACTGAATAGTCTCTTTGTGTGCCGAAGGGATTCTGTGATTCTAATTAGTTGTGATTGTCGTCACATTTTCCTAATGCCAGGTTCATTCAGCTCAGGTAGACACGCTGTCTTGGTGTTACTGTGGGTGCTCACTCAGTCCTTTCCTTCTGTTTTACAGCAATTTCACACTGTATGTGAGGGTGGGAATGAATTTGTAAATACAAATACTCCAACCAGAACCCCTCACCTGTTTCTGCTACTAGCATCACTCACAACAGGAAAATAAAGGTCCAGTCACAAATCTGACAGAAACGCAGAGGTTATAATCACCAGGAAAGGTTAAATAGCTTAAAACTCTTTTCTTAAGAAAAGAGGAGGCTGAGAGACAACCTGGTATAAGTAGGAAGCTTTGTGTCTGTATTTTCAGAGATTTGAGGTTGAAATCATTGGGTTGAAGCAATTTTCACTGCCCCAGGTCATCAAAGGTGCTATCGAAATGTGCATCTTTCTTTCTGTCTATCTGTCTGAGTTAACAATTAGATGGATAAGTCATTGTCTGAGTGTTTTCCCGAATCCCTGATTGAATCTGCCTCCCCCCACAATCTCAGGTGCCTCACCACTCACTGGGTCACGGAGAAACTCTGCTATTATCATGAGAGCTTTCTTTGCTGTCACCTCTCTTAGTTTTTCTGCCTAATCCCCACTTCCCTTCATTAAATCCCAGCTGCTGATAGTCCACCCATATGGTATGTTGAAGAGCATGACAGGAGAATGGATTGAAACTGACAGTTCAATGGCCAGAACGAAAGAGGAAGGAGGAAATAAACGGGGTTTGTGGATCCCGGGGATACAGACTCCAGGATGAGTCCTTGTGGGCATTCCCGCAGTAACACGAGACAGCATTCCATGATGAGAGTTAAATGCGCGTGGCCGGAGAGGGAGCCACTGAACATGAACAGGTTTAGTTCAAACACAGGAGGTTTGTTCAGTCAGTAACAGTGTGTTCCTCATGGATGTGAAGTGAGCAGTGAGGGGAAATGTTACCACAAGCTGCAGATGGACAACTTTTATTGGAACAGGGGGAGGCCATTCAGCCCCTCAATTCTGCTCTGCCATTCAGGATGATCATGGCTGATCTGTGGACTAACTTGCAATTTTCAAAACCCTCCAAACTCATCAATAAACACCTCTGCAACAGACAAGATGAATATTGAAAAACTGATCATCTGCAAATGCTGGGAAATCAGGAACAAAAGCAGATATTGCTGGAAAAAATCAGATCTGGCAGCATCTGTGGAGAGTGAACCTTTGGGACCAGTGACGGGTCAGGTGACCAGCTGCAGCTGACCATTCTGCCTTTTCTGTAACACTCTCTGGAACAGGTTCTGGTGTGAGGGGAATGAGACTGTCAATAATAACTGAGAAAATATGAGGATGTGCTCAATCAGCATAAAACCCATTTTGGTCTTCCACTTTTAATTCAACTGCAAACATTATTCATCAATATTTCTGAAATAGGATAATAGACCAGAAATCTTCATGTCACTGGGTCTGGGAAATTGTGCTAATTCTGACCTGGTCCAGCCGACATGTGAATCCAGACCCTGAATAATGTGGTTGACTCGGAACCATCTCCTGGGCAGTTAGAATGGATGACCCAGCAAGTGATGCCATGATCCCATGAACAAACAAAACAAATCCAATCGCTGTGGTTAGTTGTGAGCTCGCCGATGTTTAATCAAGCTGGATATCTGAGTGCATGGCTTCCCACACTCAGAGCAGGTGAATGGCCTCTCCCCAGTGAGAATTCGCTGGAGTACAGTGAGGCTGGATGGTGTACTGAACCCAGTACCACAGTGAGAGTACCTGAATGGTTTCTCACTGGTCTCCTGGGACCGGGAGAGATGATTCACCATCCCAGGAGATACTGGGTAAAGATATCTCCAAGAGGGATCTAGTGAGAGTAGATTGGGAGAAACTGTTCACATGCATGGAAGAATCAATAATGAGGAGGCACCGATGGAAAGGGATTGACAAAAGGAGCAGGTGACATGAGACAAAACGGTTTCATGCGGAGAAAGTTTATGGAATGAACTGCCAAAGAGCGAGGTGGAGCCAGGTACAATGACGAGAATAGAATTGAACAGTTATTGGAAGGGGATGAATGGGAATGTTTATGGGTTAAAGGTAAAGAATGGCATTTGGTGAGTTGATCCTTTGGAGATCTGATGAGTCAATCAGCCTCCTTTTGTCCTTCTGTGGACATTTCATTCTGAACCCTCTAAGGAATTATCAGAGCAGGGATTGTGAAGAGGTAGGATTGAATGAGAGTCTCGGTGAACAAAAGTTTCATGTTTAGATAGTCCAGAGAAGACAGCTTCATTCTCCTCAATCTCTTCTGCCAGGGCAATGCTGCTGTTAGAATTCAATTCACTGGCATGTTCCTGGCTGCTTCAAGGACTGGAACTGGCAATTGAGACTGAAAGGTTACTGTATAAAATATCTTCGATTGTATTGCCAGATCGCCAGACACATGAGGGGCTTTAAGAAAAATAACTTAAATGATGGGCACTGAGTGTCAGAGCGCCTACTGTTGTGGGGACATCCCGTTCAGATACAATCTATTGGTAATTGTTAGAATTGACTTGCACTGGCTCCAGAGAAGTGGACAGAGCATTATAACGGTCATCGGAGATGGTAACAAATTTCCCATGGGTTACAAATCGGAAATGACAGAGTAAGTATGAGTTCTGCTGGTAAAGTATATAACGTTATTCAAAATGGCCCCAACTTACTTTCAGATACAAGTGAGAGAAAGGCACCATAAGTAGGTCAATGCATTCGTCCAAATTTAGAAATTCAGGGGAACTGAAGGGAGAGCTGGTGTTGGGAGTTGTAGTAATGATAGGGGAAACCTTGTTTTGCAGACAGAGAGAGTTTCCAGATGGGAATCTCAGCTTTAACATCACATCAACTGCAGAGTCGACCAATTCCGCAGGTCCTGATCTTTATCGGTAATATGAAAGGGGAAAGCAGCATTTCTAGCCCAGAAAAATCATTCCTATGTTATGCATGTGGTCAAATATTTAACTGGTCATGTGATCTGGGAAGACACCAATGTGTTTGGACCAAGGTGAGGCTGTGTACATGTAAGGACTGTGGGAAGGGATTCACTTACACCTCCCAGCGCGACACTGACTGACACAGTCACACTGCGGAGAGGCCGTTCACCTGCCCCACGTATGGGAAGGGAACTACTCGATCTTACAATCTGCTGAGGCACCAGAGATGGCACATTGGATTTAGACCCTTCACCTGCTCCATGTGTGAGAAAGGATTCATTCAAATCTCTCACCTGCGGAGACATCAGTGCATTCCCATCGGGGAGAGGCCATTCACCTGCTCAGTTTGTGGGAAAGGATTCACTCGGTGACCTGCTGAAACACCAGCGAGCTCACTCTGGGGAAAGGCCATTCATTTGCTCCCAGTGTGGGGGGAGATTCACACAAATGCACCACCTGCAAAGTCCCAGTGAGCCCACACAGGGGGAGAGACCATTCAGATACTCAGTATAGGAGAAGGGATTCAGTTATTCATCCCACCCCACGATACCCCAGCGTGTTCACACTGGGTAGGAGCAGTTCACCCCTCTGTGTAACAAGGGATTTATTGCGTCTTCAACACGATTGAGAGCCCAGTGAGTGCTCACAGGGAAGTGGTCATCCCCCTGCTCCGTGTGGACTGCAGGACTCTGATTCTGATGTTACTGTCCATCAGAGTCAGGAGTGGACCTTGTACATGATGACACTGTTGGAGTATTGATGTTGTTGTTGTTAACCACATTAATTGGGCTGGAGGTGACTGAACTTACATTGCCACTTTCTGAACCTCAGGATGTCTCTCTGGGCAGTAAGTCTTCACAAACAGCAATGTGACAATGAGCAGGTATCATTTGTTTTGATTTAAATTGTGACTATAGCACGGCTGTTTCACAGCATCAGGTACAAAGGTGGAGTCCAGCCTTGTACACGGCCAGTGCGGAGTCCCCACATTCTCCCCATGATAGTGTGGATCCCCCTCCAGGTGCTCTAGTTTCCTCCCATAGCCCAAAGATGCGAAGGTTAGGTGGATCAGTCGTGCTAACTTGTCCACAGTGTCCAAGTACGTACAGACTAGGTGGATCAACCATGGGAAATGCAGGGTTACAGGGATGGAGTGCTCTGGGAGTGATGTGCTTCGGATGGTCGGTGGGGTTTGATGGGCCAATGCTCTCCTCCCACACTGTAGGGATTCTATTCTATGATTGAGGATAAAGGCTACACAGCAGGGTGTCCTTGGAGAAGGAGCATGTGGTGTGAATCAATGCTTTCTCTGCCTTCAGATTGAAGTAGGCACCGCAGGAGATATAGTGCTTTATCTCCACCGCTGCCCCCTCCTCCCCCCAACTCTACTTTGATTTAGTCCTTCCCACTCTTTCACTTGTAATGGTTTGCTTGGCCCATAATGGGCTTTGTTTATAAATATTTAATTGATTACATAAATGGTTTACTGCTGATGATTATATGTCAAGATTAGAGTGGTGCTGGAA
Source organism: Chiloscyllium punctatum (assembly GCF_047496795.1). Classification (NCBI taxonomy): domain Eukaryota; kingdom Metazoa; phylum Chordata; class Chondrichthyes; order Orectolobiformes; family Hemiscylliidae; genus Chiloscyllium; species Chiloscyllium punctatum. The sequence continues at coordinate 117,179,157 of NC_092744.1, forward strand.
AAGCACAGCAGGTCAGTCAGGATCAGAGGAGCTGGAAAATCAACGTTTTGGTAAAAGCCCTTTTCCAGCACCACCCTAATCTAGGTTCTGTTTTCCAGCATCTGCGGTCCTCACTTTTGCACTGCTGGTAATTATATGTTAACCAAAAGCAAAATGGCGTAATGATGATTTTGATGGTGGAAAGGTTGCTGTGATCATATTTCTGGGTCGGAGAAATGGGGAAAAAGAACGCTTCACAGCTCACAGAATGAGAACTGAGAAGCAGTTAAATCAACCAAAGGTTCAGACAGGGAGGGAATATTTCCCTGGAGTTTGAGTAGCTGGAAAGTGATGGCGTCTGGGAATAGACAGAATTTTTGTTTTACAGAGGTTGAAAGCTTTAAAACTGTTATATTCAGACAGTTTAATTTATTTTCTTTAATTTTGTTTGCTGTGCAAAAAACTTTTACAACATTTTAAAGCCAAAATTTCTAAACCTTGTGTTAAAGATAAATGTTAAATAAAATCCATCAAACCATCCCTCTCTGAAAACTGTTGTGGAAGTGCAATCTCCTAGAGAATCCCTGCCCCCTTCTTCCTACCCGGGCTCCATGACTATATACATACCTGGGAGATAGCAGCAGGAGGAGACCATTCAGCCTTTCAATCCTGCTCCACCATTCAATGGGAAACAGCTGACCATCCAGCTCAGTCTCCTGTTCCTGCTGTGTTCCAATCCCCTTTCATGGCTTTACCTCGAAGAACTATATCTAAGTCCTCCTTTGGCTTCACTGCCTTTTGTTCCAGTGGTGTTGCTGTGTTACTGTGTGGGTGTAGGCAGGGGTAATGTGATGGTGCTGCCTCCTGGAGGATGCACTCAGCGTCCCTCATCATCCTGCAGTAACATCAACTGGGCTTCAGCAACTAGAGATAGAAACCGTTTCCAGGATATGGGCATCACTGGCTCAGCCAGCATTTATTCCCCATCTCTCGTTACCCTTGAGAAGATGGTAGTGAGCTGCTGTCTTGTACCATTCACAGTCCATTTGGTGCAGATAGACCGACAATGCCGTGAGGAGAGTGTTGCAGGATTTTGGCCGAGTGATTCTCCATCTTTGGTTCATCAAATGCTGGTTAACTTAATCACAATCTGCACGTGATTTTGAGATTTCAGTCTGCAAATCTTCACTATCTAGCACCCTGAATAAAGGAATATGTACAGGTTAGAAATTCAGAACAGACAATTCTAATTTCTCTGGAATATCTTTTTCCCCTTTCTTCCCCCAAAGCTGTAACCCTCCAGCCCACTTACTCTCTCCCACCATTCTGACTCTGCTACCCCCTAATGTACACACTTTACATTCTCATAGAATTACTGATAAACTGAATTACAGATCCATACCACCACTTCCTGTCCCTGGTTAGAGTCTGCACCCTTTCTGGGTTCACTTCCTTTCCCTTCAGTTGCTGCAAGTCAATAATGTAACAGCAGAATGAAACAAAAGGAAACAGAAAGGGAGGTGGCTGATCCTGGACAGAAGAGGAACCTTCAGTCTGGGAGAATGGGTCAGATCCTTCTTTCTTTCCCATTAGTTGATTCCCAGCATTACAATGAATTGGGGATGGAGTGTGTTCCTACATGGGTGTAGTGACACTTTAACACCCCAACAGATCAATACTATAAGCAGATACATTCCTCCTCCAGCCAATCACAGTGTGAAATACTTTCCGCAAAGTACCCTTATCCAAAGCACATCTCCAAAACCCACCCACATTCTGTACATGTACAGTGCCGGGTTTCCCCGCACACGTGTGGTCCCTGCCTCAGGGATTGTGGGAATTGTAGTCCCCATGAAGCCACTGGAGCCCTGTCTCAGGAAAGTGAAAGAAAAGTGTGGATTGGAGGGTGTTGTGTATAGTATCCCCATTCAGATACACAGAACATATGGACTGTCACTGGGTTTTACGGAGACATCTGCTTCCACAAGCTGATTTTCTGATGTAAGGAATATAGATTCAGCCAACTGGGGTGTGGCGAGGTTAATAGGAGGAATAGAGTTTAAGCAGAGGTGGCTCAATGGTTAGCATCGGTGACTCACAGTATCAGGGACCTGGATTTGGTTCCAGTCTTAAGCGACTGTGTGGAGTTTACACATTCTCCATGTATCTGTGCGGGTTTCCTCTGGGTGCTCCAGTTTCATCCCACAGTCTAAAGATGTACAGGTTAAGTAGATTGGCGATGCTAAATTGCCCACAGTATCCATGCGTGTGCAGGTTAAGCTATTAACCATGGGAAATACAGGGAACGGGTGAGTCTGAATGGGATGCTCATTATAGGATTGGTGTGGACTCCATGGATGATTACCCTGTTTCTGCACGGTAGGGATTCTATTCTATACTCATGAAGAAGAATGTACCTGTCTCAATGTGCTGTGAATCTGTGGAATTCCCTATTCAAAATGCGGTGGATGCCAAGACAATGAGCAAATTTACTGAGGAGATATAGATGTTGATTTCGCAATGAGTTGAAGGGTGAGAGACAGCAGGTGGGAAAATCCAGCTGAGACCGAGGTGAGCCCAATCATCACCGTATTAAATGGTGGAGCTAGTTCGACGGGCTGCATTGCCTCTCCTGTGCCCAGTACTTATCTTCTTACGGGTAATAACTGGAAAGATGAATCCAAAAATCACCGCCTTCACCAAAGGAGATTTTTGGAAAAAGCAGGATAGTCAGGTGGATTAGCATTCCAAACCTAGATAGTGAGGAAGCGTGTTGGAGATAATGATTTTGCAATTTTAAACTGAGGTAAGTTAAAAATCACACAACAACAGGTTATAGTCCAACAGGTTTAATTGGATCATGATGAAGGAGCAACGCTCTGAAATCTAGTGTGTTTCCAATTAAACCTGTTGGACTATAACCTGGTGTTGTGAGATTTTTAAATTTATGCACCCCAGTCAAACATTGGCATCTCCAAATCATGTAAACTGAGGGGAGACAGTGATTTATGGTTTTAGACTGTGTAGTACATTCACACCGTCCAGAATACTTTGTTTTGAATATCTATCCTGTACTTTATTACAAAGCCAAGGTCTCTGACGATGAAAACCAAAACACCCAGGTAACATCACCTCACCTCGTAATCTGATAAAAGACTTGTGATAAGTCTGGTTGAATTTAGAAACAGTTGGAAAGCGGGAAGATTAAATCCAATCCCAAGATCCTGTGCTTAAACAAAGGAGACTACAATAGGATGAGGCAGGAGTTGGCTAATGCAGACTGGAAGTAAAGACTTTACTGTGGGACAGTTGAGGAATATCAAAGAATTTTTCAAACTACACAGCAAAAGTATATAACAGTGAAAAGGAAGGACTGTAGGAAAAGGAGTAATCTGCTGTGGGTGGCTCAGGAAATAAGGGAGTCTATCAAACTGAAATAGAAAGCATACAAATTGGCAAAGACCAAGGAGAAATTAGGAGATTAGAAAAACTTTAAAGATCAACAGAAACCTAGATGGGATTGAGGGAGAAAAGTGATGAGTAACTATCCCCAGGGCTAGAATAGCAGTTTACACTGCTAGAGGGGAACCTATTGTGTGGGGAATATATGGCCTCTGGAATTGTTGAAGCACTTAGCTGTTACCATAGAGATAATCCTGATCAAGTTCAAAATCACAGCACACTCCAAAAGCTTGTACTTCCAAATAAACCTGTTGGACTAGAACCTGGTGATGTCTGGTTTTTAACTTTGCCCACCCCACCTCAACCCCAGCTCCTCCACATCAGAATCCTGACAGACAGCCCCACTGAAACTGAACCGCCTGTCAGATACCTGACTGAGCCACAGGGGCTTGAGGGAGGGGTATGTGGTTTAACCACAAAGTGTTGAGCTTAACTCGACTTTTTAACTGCCAATGCCACGGAGATAATACTGAGAGACAGCGTCCATTCAAAACTACAAACCACAAAGGTATAAGAATGGGAGCCATACATCGGACTGGCGGGGAGTTACCTGATGCTACCTGGGGGTGTTCTGCCTGTACACTATCCAGGTAACTGCCATGTCTCATCAATAAAGACTCAAAGACGACCTCTCAGAGTTCTGTGCCTGGTTATTCCTATCCTGCAGGGTTCAGGAATGAGGACACAGCAGTCAGTCTTCACGGTGGAGGATACGAAGAACATGCCAGTAATGGATAAGGAGACTGAGGAAGGTGAGGACCTAGATAATAACCATTATCACGAAAGAGTTAGAGCTGGTTAAGCTAATGGAGCTAAAGGTAGACACGTCTCTTTGCCCTGATGGAATACATCCCAGGGTGTTATCAGAGATAGCGGAAGAAATAGTAAATATACTTGGATTCAGGGTCCTACAGCAGAGGCAGGCCCTTTGGACGAAACTGGCCCATGCCGGCCAATATGTCCATCCACGCTAACCCCATTTCCCTGCACACTTGGCTCATCTGCTTCTGACCCTTTGCTATCCATGTATTTGTCCAAATGTCTTTCACATGTTGTTAATGTACCCACCTCAACCACTTCCACTGGCAGCTCAGTCCATATACATACCACCCTCTGTGTAAAACAGGTGCCCCTCAGGTTCCCTTTCATAATTTCACCTCTAACCTTAAACTGATGTCCTCTACTCCTTGATTTCCTGGGAAAAAGACTGAGTGCATTCACCTTACCCAAGCCCGTCACGATATTATACACTGCCAGAAATAGGACTCCCCTCTGTTTCCTCTGCTCTAAACAAAAACATATCCTCATTTGTCCAACCTCTCCCTCTAACTCAGACCCCTGAGCCCATTTCTTCTGCACCTTTTCCAGTTGAATAACTGAAACCTACACTGCACTCATCTAATTTCCAGTGTCTCCCCACGGCGCTGGAACACACGTGACATCGCCAACGGATTACAAGCCATGATCGATAATTAACCCCTTTACAACAATCCCGTTTTCATAGTATTTTCCATGCTGCAGGTTACCTTCTGTCTTTCTGGTTGCATGATTAATTAAAAACTTGTCCTCATACAAAAAAAATCTGTAACTTAATTGTTCCTTGGAAATGTGACATGTATTTTCAGACTTTTAAAAACAAATGAAATCTCTCTCCACACTCACCATGCTGACATGGACTTGGCTGCGTCTCAGTACTTTTGCAGTCACACTGAGATTTGAAATATTCGCCCACGGACAGAATGCACAGCTTTCCTTCCAGATGAAAAGTGACTATCAAAACTGAACAGGAAATTCAATTTGAATTTCTCATCCACAAATCTGCCCTTTCAGTACTCTACAACAGAGAAAACAAGTCACCACTGTTAACACAGGATGGAAATTCACAAGACAATTATAGGATTAAATTGTAGTTTCTTTGTTTCCCCCAAAGCTTTAATTCTCAGTCTCACAATTTCTCCCTTCGGTGAACTGAAATCCAAACCAATCTCCTCACTCCTTCCCTCCACACCCAGTTCTAGTACGCTCTCCTCTCGTTGAATTCAGCTTCCTAGCTCCTGCCTGCAGACTAAGAACCAAAACAAAGGTGTGGCACGATGGCACTGCTGCCCCACAGCACTAGGGTCCCAGGTTCGATTCCAGCCTTGGGTTACTGTCTGTGTGGAATATGCATGTTCTCCTCGTGCCTGCATGGGTTTCCTCCGGGTGCTCCGGTTTCCTCCCACAATCCAAAGATGCGTAGGTCAGGTGAATTGACCATGCTAAATTGCCCATAGTGTTAGATGCATTAGTCAGGGGGAATGGGTCTGGGGGTGCTACACTTCCGAAGGTCGATGTTGACTGGCTGGGCCGAAGGGCCTGTTTCCACACTGCAGGAAATCTAATCTAATGAAGTCTATTACTCTGACTCAGAGCCTCCTGGGTGTTGGTGAATCCTCCGTCCACCTTGCAGGGTTTCCTTCCTGGTCAGACTCAAACTGATTTTTTTCCCCAATCTGGAACCTCTTATTTATTTTCCCCACACTGACCCTCTGATGAGAACCATCCTGCACACACTGGACAAATCATATCTAGTTGAACTAAAATGAATCAAATTAGAACTTTAATTGCAGGCCCACCTTTGTTCCTTTCCATAACATTCCTGAATCTTCACCCGAGTTCTGATAACTTTCCGCAAAATGCTCCCCCCACAGATACGCCGACCATTTGTCACGATACCAGGGCAGGGACCATTCCCCTGGGTCCTGTTCTCAGAGGGAGGAAGGGAGGGAGCAGCCAATGACAGATTAATCCCACACAGCCACAGCCTCCCTCCTTGGCACTGACCCATACTGCACATACATCAACAATTGGCCAGCACTGCGCCCGTAAACTGGTCTCCCCTCCTACAGAGCATGCTCCAGATCACACAGGATCCTGGGTGATTGACAGCAGCTGTGCCCAATAGAGTGGAGGGGGCGGGGCTGCAGCACTGGGACAATGGGATTGTAAACAATGAATGAATGTGGAGGACACTGGGGGATGGACAGGTCAGTGAGGGACAGGACCAGTGCAGCAGCAGGACGGGATCCTGGACAAACTGAGTAATGGGAGAGTCTGACAGGAGAGAAACGACAGGATGGTTCTGTTTGGAGACTCAGGCAGGGACAGCTGGGAGACAGTATGGCCTGGAGGCTTGGGCAGGTTTACTAATCAGCCTCTTCAAAGATGCTGTTACTCAACTCTGAGCCTGATCCTCCTGGTCCAGAGGTAAGGACACTACCACCATTTCTTGGTGGGCTAGTGGAAAGAAGGGAAGATTGTCTCAATCTCACTCACATTGAAACTCCATGAGCTCCTCCCACTTACTGTCTATGGTGGGGATGGAGGAGACAGAGCAGGTGGGAGGGGGATTAGGGATATAGGGACTGCCTTTCAAATGGAACTCACCTGTGTTGGTGATATTAACAAGACCCAGTACACAGTCAACAACACAAAGCTGGTGTACAGGAACTTTATCCAGAATATTAACACAGACCCCAATGTACAGAGTTAAGTCCGGGATATTAATAATGGCTTTGTGTGTGAGAAATCACGTCTCATGAACTTGAGCCGATTTTTTTGAAGTAACAACAAAGAGGATTGATGAGGGCAAAGTGGTGGAAATGATCTACATGGACTTCAGTGAGGGGTTCAACAAGGTTCCCCGTGGGAGTCTGGTTAGCAAGGTTAGATCTCATGGAATACAGAGAGAACTAGCCATTTGGATAAAAAAAACTGGCTCTAAGGTAGAAGACAGGAGGGTAGTGGTGGAAGTTTGCTTTTCAGATTGGAGACCTGTGACCAGTGGGGTGTCACAAAGGATCGGTGCTGGATCCACTAATTTTCATAATTTATATAAATGATTTGGATGTGAATATAGGAAGTAATGTTAGTAAGATGACACCAAAATTGGAGGTGTAGTGGACAGTGAAGAGGATTACCTCAGATTATAACTGGATCTTGATCAGATGGTTGAATGTGCTGAGGACTGGCAGATGGAGTTTAATTTAGATAAATGGGAGGTGCTACATTTTGGAAAAGCAAATATTAGCAGGGTATATACACTGAATGGTAAGGTCCTCGGGAGTGCTGCTGAACAAAGAGACCTTGGAGTGCAGGTTCATAACTCCTTGAAAGTGGAATCGCAGGTAGATAGGATAGCGAAGGTGTTTAGTATGCTTTCCTTTATTGGTCAGAGCACTGAGTATAGGAGTTGGTAGGTCATATTGCAGCTCTACAGGACATTGGTTAGGTCACGCTTGGAGTATTGCGTGCAATTCTGGTCTCCTTCCTATCAAAACAATATTGTGAAACTTGAAAGGGGTCAGAAAAGTATTGCAAGCATGTTGCCAGGGTTGGAGGATGTGAGCTACAGGTAGAGGCCGAATACACTGTTTTCCCTGGAGCGTCAGATGCCGATGGGTGACCTTATAGAGGTTTATAAAATCAGTAGGGACACGGATAGGGTAAATACACAAGGTCTTTTCCCTGTAGTGGGGAGGAGGCATGATGGGGGTGGGAGTCAGAGGGGAGAGACCAAGACGGGAGGGTGGCTGTTATTTTGTAGATCTACAACACAACTCTGTTCCTGTTTTCTCCCTATCACCTTCAATCCCTTTGATGGGCTCAGAACAAGTGCACAAACCCTGGAAAGTAGAGCTTCAGGGCAAGTGCTGAAGGTTGCATTTGGGATGCTAACCTTTATTGGTCTGTGCATTTATCAATAAATAGACCTGGGTTCAATTCCACTGTCCTGGATTCATGTCTGTGGGCACAGACACGCCTGTCTCTGACCCTGACTACTGGATCCCCTGTCACGATAGCTCTGCCATTCTCCCTCCTCCCGTTCTGTGCAGCGGAGCTATCTGTGGTGTCATGAACCTGGCTGTTGCTGATTTCCCCTGAGAGTCCACCCCACCTGCTCCCCCCTTATAGAATCCCAAGCGGTGCACAATATCTGTTTGAAAAGGGGAACGATCAGTGGGGAGTTCTGCACTTCCTTCCTGACCATTTACTTGATCTGATGTTCACCCATTCCCTTTCTGCCTGTGTAACCCTCACCTGCAGGGGGACTAACTCACTAAACGTGCTGTCCATAACATTCTCAGTATTGCTCCACAGTGAGTTCACTCTCAGCTCCAGGTCTGAAAAACAGTTTCCCAGTAGCTGCAGATGGACACACTTCCTGCACACATAGCCGTCACGGACACTGGAAGTGTCCCTTATTTCGCACATTGTGCAAGAGGAGCACACCACTGGTCTAAGGTCTCCTGTCACAATGTCTCTCTAGTTTCAGTTAGTTACTCCCATTAGGAGAATCTAAATGAGCTAGCAATCTTCCTTCTCTTCAGACATTTCCATTATAATCGATAGCACCAATCTTTACTTAAGCTGACATTTTATACTTTAAAATCTGTTTTAAAAGAAAACTCAGCAGGTATTGCTTACAACTTGCCTGTTCCCATTGAGATCATGTGAATTCCAACCCACCCATCCATTTAGCCCTTACCTAACACTATTGTCAATTTACCTGACCTGTAACATCTTGGGACTGTGGGAGGAAACCCATGCAGACACGGGGAGAATGTGCAAACTCCACGCAGTCAGTCGCCCGAGGCGGGAATTGAACCCAGGTCTCTGGCGCTGTGAGGCAGCAGTGCTAACCACTGTGCCACCGTGCCATCCGTGCTGCCTTTTGCTTGAAAAAAACAGATACTTTCCCACAGACAGAACAGACACACCTGTCTCCTTCCACAGTTAAATGTCAATGGTATTCAGATCCTGATGACCCTGCTGACGATAGAAAATTGCTTTTGAGATCTCTGTCTCAATTATTCTCAATTAATATCCTATAAAATGAATTCACAAAACAAAACTCACAGTCAGTGCAGACTGAACAGTAAAGGCAAAAATTCTATTGGTATGTGCTTGATGTATAAATGCTCCGCTTTCAATCACCCCTCCCCCACCCAGAAAGAGGACATGTCCATGTGCCTCGCTGGACCTTGCCCCAAATAAAGATGGCGACCATAACCCAGGACCTGAGGGCCATAGCCATTTTCCCATTTGCTGTAAACGTGGGACCAAGAGTTCCTAATTCAGGCCTAACTACCTGTTCAGAGAGTAATTAAACCCTCCCAGTCTAAACTGGACCCAACTCCCCTTTCCCGTTTCCTCCTCCTATACACACCAAGGGTCATTCTAGGTCCAGTGACCCTTCCTCAGAGCCGACGGCAGCTGGGAAAATTAGAATCCCTACAGTGTGGAAACAGGCCATTCGGCCCAGCAAGTCCACACCCACCCTCTGAAGAGTTTCTCAACCAAACCCATTCCCCGACCCTATCATTCTACATTTCTCCTGACTAATGCACCTAACCTATACATCCCTGAACACTACGAGAAATTTAGCTAGGCCAATTCACCTAACCTGCATACCTTTGGACTGCAGGAAATAGGGGTATAAAGAGTAAATAATAGATGAGGACAGAGCCCAAAGAGACACAGGAACATTTGGAAAGACAAATGAGTGGATAACAATCTGGCGGGGAGGGTGCATAGCTGTTAATGGAGGGGACAGGAACCTGTGTCTGGCAGCATCTCAGTGGAGGTGCTGGAAATGGTGGCTGATGATCTACGTTCTGCTGCAAAACAGACCCCGAGCTTCCAGCTGCCTGTCACTTTAACACACGAGTCTGTTCCCTGGCCAACATCTCTGTCTCATGCTTACTGCAGTGTTCCAGTGAAGCTTGATGCAAGCTGGCAGAACACTCCAGAACATACCAAAACGCCCCCATATTTCAAGGACTGCAATTTCCCCTCCCGTGTGGTCAACAACACTCTCCAGTGTATCTCCACCACCTGCCACACATCTGCCATTGAACCACACCTCTCCAACTGCAACAAGTATAGAATCCCCCAGTTCTCACCTTCCACCCAGACACAACGCATCAGCCTCCACCATTTCCACCACCTACAATCAGATCCCACCAGATCTATTTCCCTCTCCATTCCTTTCAGCATTCCACAGAGATGATTCCCTGTGAATTCCTAGTCAGATCCATCCACCCTCCACTCCCAGCACCTTCACATGTCAAAGCAAGAGGTGTAAAACCTGTGACCACACCTCCTCCCTCACTTCCAAAGGACCCTTCCACATCCAGCAGTGATTTTCCTGCACATCCAAACACCCCACCTATTATGGCCTTTGCTTTCGATGTGGTCTCCTCTCCACTGGGGAGTCAGGACACCAACTTGCGGAATGTTTCAGGGAACATTTCTGGGATACATGCACCAACCAACCCCACCATCCTGTGGCCGACCACTTCAACTTCCCTACTCACTCCGCCAAGGACATGCAAGTCCTGGGCCACCTCCACCACCAAATCCCAGCCACCCAACACCTCGAGGAAGAAAACCTCATCTTCCACATTGGGACCCTTTAACCACAGAATCAAGGTTTCTTCATCTCCTCTCCCCCCCACCTTATCCCAGATCCAACCCTCCAACTCGACACCACCCTCTTGAACTGTCCCACCTGTCCAACTTCCTTTCCAATTATCCACTCCACCCTCTCTCCATTACCCTCCACCTACATCTACCTATTGACTCCCTTGCTCCCTTCCCACCAACCCCACACATCCCTCTTATCTCTCAACCCTCTTACACCCCTCCTCTCTCCCCGACCCCCAATGCTGGCATTCCTGATGAAAGGAATATGCCCAAAACGTCGATTCTCTTGCTCCTGGGATGCTACCTGACCTGCTGTGCTTTTCCAGCACCACACGTTAACGCAATCTGGAAGAACAACGCCTCATCTTCTACATGGGGACCCTGCACCCCTCTAGCCCCGGTATCAAATTCAATTATTTTAGGTCCTGAACTCTCCAATGTCCTAGCGCTCTAGCCTCTTACCCCACATACCAGGCCTTGTTACTACAGCCTACTATTACACATTACCTATGGTTAGTCACTAACAGTCCCCATAAACAGCTATTCACCCTCCCCCAGTCAGATCGTTATCCACTCCTTTGTCCAACTGCTCCCATCTCTTTGGACTCTATCCTCACCTATCATTTACTCCTTAACCCCTACCTTCTCCATATAAACCGACATTTCTTTTCAGTAACATCAGTTCTGAGGAAGGGTCAGCAGATCCAAAATGTTAACGCTGATTTCTCTTCACAGATGCTGCCAGACCTGCTGTGCTTTACCTTTTGGTTCTTGTGAGATTTACAGCATCCGCAGTTCTTTTGGTTCTAATTTACCAGGAATTTCTAATTCAAGTCTAGCAGCCTAAAACCATGCGTTTATAAACCCTCCCAGTCCACAACAGCTCCATTTCTTCCCCAGACTTTGCAGTCTCTCCCCCTCACCGTGACACTGCAACTGCACAGCACATAGCCACGTGTTGGCCGGCTGGACCCACCACAATTCACTCCCATTGGCTGGAGGATCACGCCAATGCTCCTATTGGTCTGAAGCTGCTGTCAATCACCCAGGCCCCATTGTGACATGAGTGGGCTCCTCCCAAGAGCATCGGTTGCTGAGGGGTGACCTCACAGAGCTTTATAAAATCATGAGGAGTATGGATGGGAAAAATAGACAAGGTCTTTTCCCTGGGGTGGGGGAGTCTAGAACGAGGAGGTTTAGGTTTAAGGGCAGAGGGGAAAGATTTAAAAGGGACACAAAGACAACTTTTTTCACACTGAGATGGGTGTATGTATGGAATCTTCTGTTCAGGGAAGTAATGAAGGCTGGTACAATTACACCATTTGGCATCTGGATGGGTATGTGAATAGGAAGGGTATAGAGGGATATGTGCCAAGTGTTGGCAAATGGGACTAGATTAGGTTGGGATATCTGGTCGGCATGGACCAGTTCGACCAAAGGATCTAATTCTATGCTGTATGTCTCTATAACCCTGCCCTAGGATGAGCTTCATCATTCATCTTCGGGGGGGTTTAAACTAATTTGGCATGGGGATGGGATCCGGACTTGTAGTCCAGCAAGTAAGCTAGCTGTGTGTCAGGATGTCCAAGGCTGTAGGGAGGCTGTGGAGAAGGTAGCACTGACAGGGACTACTTGCGGACACAAAGATGGGCTCAAGTGCGTATACTTTAATGCAAGGAGTATCAAAAATAAGGTGGGTGAACTTAAGGCGTGGATCGGTACCTGGGACTACGATGTTGTGGCCATCACGGAAACATGGATAGATGAGGGACAGGAATGGCTGTTGGAGGTTCCTGGTTACAGATGTTTCAGTAAGATTAGGGAGGGTGGTAAAAAAGGAGGGGGGGTGGCATTGCTAATCTGAAATGGTATAACGGCTGCAGAAAGGAAGTTTGAGGGGGATCTGCCTCTGGAGGTAGTATGGGCTGAAGTCAGAAATAGGAAAGGTGCAGTCACCTTGTTGGGTGTTTATTATAGGCCCCCCAATAGCAGCAGAGATGTGGAGAAACAGATTGGGAAACAGATTTTGGATAGGTGCAGAAGCCACAGGGTCGTAGTCATGGGCGACTTCAACTTCCCAAATATTGATTGGAAGCTCTTTAGATCAAGTAGATTGGATGGGGCGGTGTTTGTACAGTGTGTCCAGGAAGCTTTTCTAACGCAGTATGTAGATTGTCCAACCAGAGGGGAGGCCATATTGGATTTGGTACTCGGTAACGAACCGGGACAAGTGGTGGGCTTGTTAGTGGGTGAACATTTTGGTGATGGCGACCACAATTCTGTGACTTTCACCTTGGTTATGGAGAGAGATAGGTGCGCACAACAAGGAAGTTTTTACAATTGGGGGAAGGGAAATTACGATGCTGTAAGACAGGATTTGAGGAGCATACGTTGGGAGCATAGGCTGTCAGGGAAGGATGTGGTGGAAATGTGGGACTTTTTCAAGGAGCAGATACGACGTGTCCTTGATATGTATGTACCGATCAGGCAGGAAAGAAATGGTCGTGTGAGGGAGCCTTGGTTGACGAGGGAGGTTGAATGTCTAGTAAAGAGGAAGAAGGAGGCTTACATAAGGTTGAGGAAACAAGGTTCAGACAGAGCAGTGGAGGGATACAGGATAGCCAGAAGGGACCTGAAGAAAGGGATTAGGAGAGCTAAGAGAGGGCATGAAAAATCCTTGGCGGATAGGATCAAGGATAACCCCAAGGCATTCTATGCGTATGTGAGAAACCTGAGAATGACGAGAACGAGGGTAGGTCCGATCAAGGACAGTGGTGGGAGACTGTGTATTGAGTCGGAAGAGATAGGAGAGGTCTTGAACAAGTACTTCTCTTCAGTATTTACGAACGAGAGGGACCGTATTGTTGAAGAGGAGAGTGTGAAACGGACTGATAAGCTAGAAGAGATACCTGTTAGGAAGGAAGATGTGTTGGACATTTTGAACAACTTGAGGATAGACAAGTCCCCCGGGCCTGACGGGATATATCCTAGGATTATGTGGGAAGCAAGAGAGGAAATTGCAGTACCGTTGGCAATGATCTTCTCGTCTTCACTGGCAACTGGGGTGGTACCAGGGGACTGGAGAGTAGCGAATGTTGTGCCCCTGTTCAAAAAAGGGAATAGGGATAACCCCGGAAATTACAGGCCAGTTAGTCTTACTTCTGTGGTAGGCAAAGTAATGGAAAGGGTACTGAGGGATAGGATTTACGAGTATCTGGAAAGACACTGCTTGATTAGGGACAGCCAGCACGGATTTGTGAAGGGTAGGTCTTGCCTTACAAGTCTTATTGAATTCTTCGAGGAGGTGACCAAGCATGTGGATGAGGGTAGAGCAGTGGATGTAGTGTACATGGATTTTAGTAAGGCATTTGATAAGGTTCCCCATGGTAGGCTTATGCGGAAAGTCAGGAGGCATGGGATAGAGGGAAATTTGGCCAATTGGATAGAAAACTGGCTAACCGGTCGAAGTCAGAGAGTGGTGGTAGATGGTAAATATTCAGCATGGAGTCCAGTTACAAGTGGAGTTCCGCAGGGATCAGTTCTGGGTCCTCTGCTGTTTGTAATTTTTATTAATGACTTAGAGGAGGGAGTCGAAGGGTGGGTCAGTAAATTTGCAGATGATACAAAGATAGGTGGAGTTGTGGACAGTGAGGAGGGCTGTTGTCGGCTGCAGAGGGACTTAGATATGATGCAGAGCTGGGCTGAGGAGTGGCAGATGGAGTTCAACCCTGCCAAGTGTGAGGTGTCCATTTTGGAAGAACAAATAAGAATGCGGAATACAGGGTTAATGGTAGGGTTCTTGGTCAGGTGGAGGAACAGAGGGATCTTGGGGTCTATGTACATAGATCTTTGAAGGTTGCCACTCAGATGGATAGAGTTTGTAAGAAGGCCTATGGAGTATTATCGTTCATTAGCAGAGGGATTGAATTCAAGAGTCGTGCGGTGATGTTGCAGCTGTACAGGACTTTGGTTAGGCCACATTTGGAGTACTGTGTGCAGTTCTGGTCGCCTCACTTTAGGAAAGATGTGGAAGCTTTGGAGAGGGTGCAGAGAAGATTTACCAGGATGTTGCCTGGAATGGAGAGTAGGTCGTACGAGGATAGGTTGAGAGTTCTCGGCCTTTTCTCGTTGGAACGGCGAAGGATGAGGGGTGACTTGATAGAGGTTTATAAGATGATCAGAGGAATAGATAGAGTAGACAGTCAGAAACTTTTTCCCCGGGTACAACAGAGTGTTACAAGGGGACATAAATTTAAGGTGAAGGGTGGAAGGTATAGGGGAGATGTCAGGGGTGGGTTCTTTACCCAGAGAGTGGTGGGGGCATGGAATGCGCTGCCCGAGGGAGTGGTAGAGTCAGAATCATTGGCGACCTTTAAGTGGCATTTGGATAGGTACATGGATGGGTGCTTAATCTAGGATAGAAGTGCGGCACAACATCGTGGGCCGAAGGGCCTGTTCTGTGCTGTATTGTTCTATGTTCTATCTATGTTCTATTCACAGTGAATGGGCAGTAACACAGAGCACAGGGTTTTGCGGCTGTTCAGCCCATTGGGGCTGTACTCTCTCCCTCTGGAGATGGTGCCAGTCTATCCCAACTCACCTCCCATTTGTCTGTAGCCCTCCAAATCCTTCCTTAAACAAGTTAATTTCCAAATTTGTTTTGACAATAACTACTGAATCTGCATGCAGCTGTCGGTCAAACTGTTCCAGATGCTCAGAACTTAGTGAGTAAAATAATCCTCACATATTTAACCTGCATTATTTGCCAGTTACCTGAAGGCAGTTACAAAAAATTGTGACGTTAATAATTTCTCCCTGTCTCTCTGTAAATTAAATACCATGGAAACAAATCTGATCCTGGTCGAAATCACTGCCTAACCTTCTCAGCTCCGAGGAAAATTATCTGACTTTCTGATAACTCTCCATAAAAGAGAAACCCATATTCATTTTTGTAGTGCCATAAAGATGTACAGCAGAGAAACAGACCCTTCGATCTAACTTGTCCATGCTGACCAGATGTCCTAAATTAATCTCATCCTATATGTCAGCTCTTGGCCTATATCCTTCCAAACTTTTGCTAATCACATACAACATCTCAAAGGCATAATTGGGTAATTGTACCAGCTTCCACACTTCCTCTGGCAGCTCATTCCATACACATACCATGTTCAGCTGGAAACATTGCCCCTTAGATCTCTTTTAAATGTTTTCCCTCACACCTGAAACCTGTGCCCCAAGCTTTGGACTCACATATCCTGGGAATAAGACCCTGGGATTTCACCCTATCCATGCCCCTCACAATTGTATCTGATGCTCCAGGGAAAACAACCCCAGCCTATTCACCCTCTACCAACATAGTTCAAACCCTCAACCCTGGCAACATCTTTGCAGATCTTTTCTGAACCCTTTGAATTTCACAATATCATTCCGATAGCAGAGAGACCAGGACTGAAAGCAGAATTCCAGAAGTGGCTGAATCAATGTGCTGTGCAGCCGCAAAATGATGTCCCAACTTCACTACTCAATGCACTGACCAGTAAAGGCAAGTACACCAAACACCTTCTTCACTACCCTGCCTATGATTCCACTTTCAAGGAATTATGAACCTGCACTCCAAGATCTCTTTGTTTAGCAACATTCCGCCAGGACCTTCCTATTAAGTGTATAATTCCTGCCCTCATGTGTTTTTCCAAAATGGAGCACCTCACATTTACCTGAAATAAACTCGATCTGACAATCCTCAGCCCATTTGATTGAAGTCTCATTGTAATCTGAGGTAACCTTCTTTGCTGTCCAGTGCACCTCCAATTTTGATGTCTACTGTAAACCCACTAACTATATCTCATATATTCACATAGAAATCATTGATATAATTGATGACAAGCAGTGGACCCAGCACCGATCCTTAAACCATATTGCTCATCACAGGCCTCCAGTTCGAAAAGCACTATCCTCAGTTTCCAACCTTCCAGCCAATTTGTATACAAATAGCTGGTTCTCTCTCTATCCTAAGGTGTCTAACTTGCTAACCAGTCTGTTATGTGGAACCTTTTCGAATGTCTTTCTGAAGTCCAAGTTAGTGATGCTGACTATCCCTAATCACTTCTTGCCTTTCCAATTACATATAAACCTGTCCTTCAGAATTCCTTCCAACACCTTGTCTGCCACTAACCTCAGGCTCACCAGTGGATTGGTCCCTGGCCTTTACTCATCACCTTTCTCAAATAATGGCACCTGTCTTGCAGCACCTCACCTGTGGCTATCGGTGATAGAAATATCTCAGCGAGGGGCCCGGCAATCACTTCCCTAACTTCCCACAAATATTTGGGATACACCCGATCAGGTCCCACAGATTTACTCAGTTTTATGTATAAGACATCCAGTACAACCTCCTCTGTAATGTGGACAGTTGTCAAGTTATTACTATTTATTTCTCCAAAGTCTCTAGCTTCCATATCCTCTTTCAGTAAAAACTGACATGAAATCCTCGGATAGTATCTCTCCCATCTTCTGTGGTTCCACAGACAGCCATGTTGATCTTTGAGGGTCCCCATTCTCTGTCTGGTTACTCTTTTGTCCTTAGTGTTTTGTAGAATCTCTTTGGATTGTCCTTAAACCTCTTTCCCCCAAAGCTATCTCATGTATCCTTTTTGCCCTCCTGTTTTCCCTCAAGTGTACTCCTACTGCCCCTATACTCCGAGGGATCCAATCAAACCCAACTGTCTGTACCTGCCATACCCCTCCATCTTTTTGACCAGAGGTTCAATTTCTCTCGACACACAGCATTCTCTACACCCACCAGACTTGGCCTTAACAGGAACATACTGTCTATGGACTCTTGTTGTATCATTTCCACAGGCCTATGGAGTCAATGGCAGATGAGGACATGGAAACAGTCATTCTCAGTAAAGAGGTAGTATTGGGAAAGATAACAGCCCAAAAGTATATGGGTCTCCTGGCCGTGATAGAATGCATCCCAGCGACTAAAAGAGATGGTGAAGGGGCTATTGACCTTCCATGCTAGAGCGATGGTTATGCTGCAGCTGTACAGCTTGCTGGTGAGGCCACACCTGGAGTACTGTGTACAGGTTTGATCTCCTTACTTCAGCAAGGATGTACTGACACTGGAGGTGGTGCAGAGGAGGGTCACTAGTTTGAGTCGGGAGTTGAGAGGGTTGGTGTATGTGGAGGGACTGAATAGACTGGGACTATACTTGTTGGAATTTAGAAGAATGGGAGGTTGTATTGGAAATAATAAAATTAAGAAGGGAATAGATAAAATAGATGCAGGGAGGTTATTTCCATTGGGGGGGGCGGGTCAAACTAGAGAGCATAGCGTCAAAATAAGGGGGTATCTGATTTAGGACAGAGTTGAGGAGGAACATCTTCATCTAAAGGGTTATGAACCTGTGGAATTTCCTGCTGAGTGTAGCAGTTGACGTTATCAACTTGACTATCGTTAGGTCAAAAGGTAGATTTGTGAACAGGAAAGGAATTAAGGATTATGGTGGGAGAGCAGGAAAGTGGAGTGAGGCCATGAAAAGATCAGCCCTGATCTTATTGAATGGCAGAGCAGGCTTGAGGGGCCAGATGGCCTACTCCTGCTCCTATTCCTTCTCTTCTTATGTTCCCACCTTCCAGCCATCCCTTTACCTGGAGGTTGTAAAGAAATATTGAAAGTTCTTGCCTTGTACCGTCATAATTCATCATTGTCCAATTTTGAACAACAACTTTTAGATCTGGTCTATTATTTTCTGTAACTATTTTAAAACTAGTAGAATTATCGTCAGTGAATCCCAAGTGTGGAATCAGACCATTCGGCCCATCAAATCCACACTGACCCTCAGAGCCTCCTACCTTACCCCTGTAATGCTGCATTTCCCATGGCCAATCTCCCTAGCCTGCACATCCCTGAACACTGTAGGCAATTTCACATGGCCAATCCACCCAACCTGCACATCCCTGAACAATATGGGCAATTCAGCCTGGATTATCCACCCAACCTGCACATCTTTGGACTGTGGGAGGAAACCAGAGCACCCGGACGAAACCCACACAGACAACCTCAATAAGGTGATCATCCTGCTCTTATTTCCCAGTTCCACCCAAGTAAGTTCACCAGGCGAACTCCCATGAATATCCTCCCTAAGCACAACAATAATGTTATCCCTAACCAAAAACACCATTCCACCTTCTCTCTTATCTATCCTTCCTCTTACATCTATTCCCTGGAACATTAAGCTCCCTGTCCTGTCCTGTCCAACCTAGCCACATTTCTGTAATACCTAGTATATCCCAGTCCCATGTTCAAAACCATATCTTAAGCTCATCTGCTTTCCCTGTCAAACCTCTTGCATTGAATTAAATGCAGTGCAGTGCTATCAAAAGGACAGACTGATGGGCAGAGGGGGTGGGATGGCCCTGTTGGTTAGGGATGATATTCAGGCCCTTGCGAAAGGGGAGACACAGAATCAGGATTGGAGTCAGATTGGAGGGTGGCTAATGTTGTCCCACTTTTCAAGAAAGGTGGGAGAGAGAAAACAAGGAATTATAGACCGGTTAGCCTGATGTCAGTGGTGAGGAAGATGCTGGAGTCAATTATAAAAGATGAAATTAAGGCTCATTTGGATAACAGTAATAGGATTCGTCAGAGTCAGCATGGATTTACAAAGGGGAATATACTGACTTGGATTGAAAATTGGCTTGCTGACAGGAAGCAAAGAGTAGTGATAAACGCTTCCTGTCGGAATGGCAGGCAGTGACTAGTGGGGTACCACAAGGTTCGGTGCTGGGACCGCAGCAGTTTACAATATACAGTAATAATATAGATGAGCATATTAAAAGTAATATTCGCAAATTTGCTGATGACACAAAGCTGGGTGGCAGGGTGAAATTTGAGGAGGATGTTATGAGAATAGGCAAGGTGAGTGGACGGATGATTAGCAGATGCAGTTTAATGTGGATAAATGTATGGTTATCCACTTTGGAAGTACGAACAGGAAGGCAGATTACTATCTAAAAGAAGTCAAGTTTGGTAAAGGGGAAGTACAACGAGATCTAGGTATTCTTGTACATCAGACAATGAAAGCCAGCATGCAGGTACAGCAGGTAGTGAAGAAAGCTCACTGCATACTGGCCCTCATACCAAGAGGAATTGAGTATAGGAGCAAAGAGGTCCTTCTTCAGCTGTACAGGGCCCTGGTAAGACCGCACCTGGAGTATTGTGTGCAGTTTTGGTCTCCACATTTGAGGAAGAGCATTGTGGCTATTGAGGGAGTGTTGGGTAGGGTCACAAGGTCGATTCCCGGAATGATCATATGTTGAAAGATTGGAGGGACTCAGCTTGTATACACTTGAGTTTAGAAGAATGAGAGAGGATCTGACAGAGACCTACAAGATTATTAAAGGGTTGGACACTCTGGAGGCAGGAAGCATGTATCCACGGATGGGTGAGTCCAGAACCAGAGGACACAGTTTAAAAATAAGGGAGAGGCCATTTAAAACAGAGTTGAGGAGAAATGTCATCACCCAGAGACTAGTGGACACATGGAATTGCACTGCCCCAGAAGGCAGTGGAGGCCAAGTCTCTGGATACTTTCAAGAAAGAGATGGATAGAGCTGTTAAAGATAATGGAATCAAGTGTTACGGAGATAAGGCAGGAACAGGATACTAATTGTGGACGATCAGCCATGATCATAATGAATGGTGGTGCTGACTCAAAGGGCACAATGGCCTTTTCCTGCACCCTCGTCAATCCTCTTTGATACATCTTCAAATAACTCAATCAAGTTTGTGAGACTTGATTTCCCACGCACATAGTCATGCTGACTATCACGAATCTGTCCTTGCTTTTCAGAATACATGCACATCTTGTTCCTCAGGATTCCCTCCAATAACTTGCCCAGCATCAATGTCAGGCTCACCGATCGATCGTCCCCTGGCTTGTCCTTACCACCTTTCTGAAATAGCGGCACCACGTTAACCAACCTCTAGTCTTTTGGCATCTCACCTGTGATAATCGATGATACAAATATCTCAGCAAGAGGCCCATCAACCACATTCCCAGCTTCCCACAAAGTTCTAGGGTACACCTGATCAGGTGCTGGGGATTAACCAATCTTTACGGTTTAAAAGACACCCAGCATGTCCTCCTCTGTAAAATGGACATATTCAACACGTTGACATCTATTTCCCCACATTCTATATTGCCCATGTCCTTCTCCACAGTAAACAATGATGCAAAATATTCAGTTAGTATCTCTCCCATCTCCTGCTGCTCCACACATCGGCTACCTTACTGATCTTTGAGGAGCCCTATTCTCTCTCGAGTTACCCTTTTGTTCTTAATATATTTATAAACACCCTTGGGATTATTCATAACCCTATTTGCCAAAGCTATCTCATGTCCCCTTTTTGCCCTCCTGACTTCCCTCTTAAGTATACTCCTACTGTCTTTAATGCTCAGGGTTTTTTTGGGATTTTTGGATTGGAATAAATGCAAAATATTATATCTTGATAAAACAAACAAGGGCAGACTTCCACTAATTTAAAACAGGGCCTCGAGTAGTGATATGGAACAAAGAGGCCGAGGGGTTCGGGTCTTTAAAGTCCATGTCACATGTAGACAGGGTGGTAAAGAAAGTGCTTAGCACACTTGCCTTCATTGCTCAGACCTGTGAGTCCAAGAGTTGGGACGTTATTCTGGATGCAGGGGAGGCCTTTTCTGGAATTCTGTGTCCAGTTCTGGTCATGCTGATATCGGGAGGACATTATGTAGTTGCAGCGGATTCAGAAGAGATTTACCAGGATGTTGATGGGAATGGATAGTTTGAATTATACGCAGAGGCTGGATAGACTGCGACTTCTTTCACTGGCGCGCAGGAGGCTGAGGAGTGACCTTATTAGACGTTTCTCAAATAATGGAGGGTTGGTATCAGTTATGTGAACAGCAGGTGTCCTTTCCAGGAAGGGACGCGATTCAAGACTGGGTACATACCTTTTAAGGTGACAGCAGAACGGCATAAAAAAGGCCTTAAAAAGGCTTTAAAAAGGAATTTTTTTTTAATTTTTGTTCAGACAATGGTTTATGTGTGGAATAAACTATCAGAGGAAGTGGTAGTTGTGAATCAGATTACAATTTTAGGGTGGGACAGTGGCTCAGTGATTAGCACTGCTGCCAGGACCCCAGGTTCGATTCCAGCTTTGGACAACTGCCTCTGTGGGACTTGCACATTCTCCCAGTGTCTCCATGGGTTTCTTCCAGGGGCTCCAGTTTCCTCCCTAATGAGAGAGCAGCCCTATGGTCTCGTAGGACAATGCTGCCTTTACCTTTTACACAGTGATGCCACTGTGTCTCTGGGATGGGGAGAGGGAATGCTGAAGGTAGTGGATGGGACACCACTCAGGCACAATGCTTTGTCCTGGAGGAAGTTCACTTTCTTTAATAGTATTGAGGGCTGCACTGATGCAGGCAAGTGGAGAATGTTCCAACAAAATCCTGATGTGTGCCTTATAGAGAGCAAACAGACATTGGGGAATCAGGGGTTTGGGGAAACTAAGGTGTTCTCCTTGTAGCAAAGGCAGTTGAGAGGAGCTGTGACAGAGGGGTTTAGAAAAGTTACACGTTATAATAATAAACCTTATACCCATCAGCTCATTATACAAGGATTACAGGACACACATTAAAGGTTTGGGAAGATTCAAAGGAGAACATTTATGCAGCAAATGGGATTCAGATGGAATACAATACTCACATACAATGCAAATATCCAGGTCCTGATGAATTGACTAATTCAAAGCAGAGTTAGGTGTTACAATGACTGAGATTACCCATCTGAATGTCCACCTGTAGTATCCTGTGATACAAGTTTATAAAATTCATCACTGTCAGTTCAGGTTAGAAACTCGCACCATCCCCTCCTCCTGGCCCAGGATGACTGGACACATTACCCCTTGTGGAGGTCAGCAGTCGGTTCAGGGGGAAATCTATGTGGATTTCTAGGAGTTTCCACCTTGGAATTTCATGTGACTGAACAGGGCAGATCTTTGAAACATGGGACTGAATATTCCAAGAGTCAGTGAGATGTGGAGACCAGGATTTGCTGCTTTTTTTTTCCTTCCATGCTGCTGCTGTGCCTCATCAATAAGACATGGGGGGTGAAAGGCTCATGCAGCTCGATGGGCAACTTGTCTCCATTCTGACCAATGGGCAGCAAGCTCCTCCCACAGAGTATCTCTAAAAACAGAGCAACTCTGCATGCTTCCCAACTGGCCAGTGCTCCCAGTAAATGTTTAGCAGAACTGGAGGGGGGGGGGGGACTCCTAGTAAAGGCATAACTATAAAGTTCTGAGAGCATTGTGAAGAGAGAGAGATGCACAGGAGAAGGGGGCAACAAGATGTCAGATGGAGTATAATTTGGGAAAAAGTGAAGTCGGTCATTTTGGAGGGGATAAGAAGAGAACAGAGTGCTATTTACATGGTGGAAACTATAGAAAGCTGCACCACAGAGGTATTGAGAGGAGTGGGGGGGGGGGGGGTAATTCTGCAGGAAACACTGAAAGCTAGCAGATTCTGGGTCAGTCACGAAATCAAGGGTTCATTTCAGATTCATCAAGTTTAAGGTAACACCGACACGGGTATGGGGTTTCAGTTGCAATGGAGCTAGGGTGAGGTGGAGACAAGCAACATTTTAGAGATTGGATCCTGGTGTTTGTGATTGCGTCGATGTCTGATCAGAAGGTCACCTTGGGGTTACAGATATGACAGCAATGTTGTGAAGAGTCTAGTTCTGCCTCAGGCTGCACCCAGTGAGAGGGACGGGCTCAGCAGTAAGGGAAAGGAATTTGTAATAGCAACTGAAGGCAACGGATTTAACCATAACAATGTTTCCTTGGAGGAAATTGCAGTTAATTGAGTAGTGGGGATGTGATAAACAGTTTGATAACTGAGTAACAGTGGAGCAATGGAGAGGGATGGTGGGGAGGGAGAGCTGGACATCGTCAGTGTACATGTGAAACCTCACACTGTTCTTTTGGACGATGTCACCTCCTGGCAGTGCGTAGGTGAGAAACAGGAGGGACCAAGGATAGATCCTTGAGGGACACCAAATACAAGGAATTCAGAAAGGAAAGGGAGAGTGGAGATGGAGCAGGATTTACAAATGATAGTGAGGTCAAATTTTAGTTTGTTTTGCAGAGTGGATGAGAAGGACATAACCAGAAAAGGCAGACAGACAGAACAAGGAACAATACCTGTGAATTGGGGAGGGGGAGTGATGAGGAGGAAACAGATTGGGAATGTCTGTAGTTTAGTGAGACTAGTAAAAGATCAAGGTGAGCTCTGATAAGGCTTGACAAGAGACTGGAGAAAGATGTGAGTTTGGGACAAAAACCAGGAACACCATGTGAGGCAGTTTGTCTCGGTGGGCTAGTGGGAGGGAGAGAAGCAGCAGAAGCAGCTGATCGGATTGTCTCAGTCTTAGTGACAGAGAAACTCAATGTGGTCCTTGCTCTTGTTGTTGGAGGGAAGGATGAAGGAGACATGATGATGGACAGTGTTTTACAAAGAAACAAAACCAGGGTTAGTGATATTTAAAATGAGTGAACAAACCTAATATATTTAACTTTTATCCAGAATATTAAAATGTACAACTGAAGTCCTTGTTCGAATCCCAGCTTGGCAGATGGTAGAAACTGAATGCAAGAAAAAATAACGAATTAGGAATCTCCTGATCTCCATGGAACTATTGTCAATGGCGAAAACAATCCTCACAACGTGACAGTCGCCCAACAAGCTACTGACTGTGTTAATCACTGCAAAGTCTCAACAAAGGAATGAAACTGGATGGACCGCTTGGCATCTAACAAGGCATTAGGAAATACAACCACAGAATCAGCCCTCTCGACTCTGCAACATCCTGCTCACTAACATCTGGCTTTTTTGTGCCAAAACG
Source organism: Chiloscyllium punctatum (assembly GCF_047496795.1). Taxonomy (NCBI): domain Eukaryota; kingdom Metazoa; phylum Chordata; class Chondrichthyes; order Orectolobiformes; family Hemiscylliidae; genus Chiloscyllium; species Chiloscyllium punctatum. Next base: position 117,204,018 of record NC_092744.1, read on the forward strand.
TGGAGAGCTGTCTCACAGACTAGTCAAGGAACAGCCTGACATAGTCATACTCACAGAGTAATCCCTTACAGATAATGGCCAGACACCACCATCACCATCCCTAGATAGAGTGTGGTGCTGGAAAAGCACAACAGGTCAGGCAGCATCCAAGGAGAAGGAGAATCGACGTTTCGAGCCTAAGCCCTTCATCAGCCTGACCTGCTGTGCTTTTCCAGCACCACAATCTGGACTCTGATCTCCAGCATCTGCAGTCTTCACTTTCTCCTGAAATCTCTGGATATGTCCTGTCCCACCGGCAGTACAGACCAGGCAGAGGTGATGGCACAGTGGTGTACACACAGGAACCATTTGCCCTGGGAGTACTCAGCATTGACTTTGGACACCACGAAGTCTCATGGCTCCTGCTGATTACCACGTACCGTGCTCCCACAGCTGATGAATCAGTGCTCCTCCATGTTGAACAACACTTGGAGGAAGCACTGAGGCAATAAAATGGTGACAAGGCTCCTCTGGGTACAGGATTTCAATGTCCTCTACCAAGAGTAGCTCAGCAGCAGGATTACTGACTGAGCTGGGCGGGTCCTCAAGGACATCGCTGCTCAACTGGGTTTGCAGCAGGTGGTAACGGAACCAGCAAGAGGGAAAAACATACTAGATCTTATCAGTATGAATCTGCCAGCTGCAAATGCATCTGTCGAAGACAGTATCGGAAAGATCGACCATCCCACAGTCTTTTTGGAGACAAAGCCTCACCTTAAAGTTGAGAAAAACCTCCATTGTGCCGAGTGGTACTATCACCGTGCTAAATGGGACAGATGTAGGAACTCAAAGTAGATCTCTCTGAGGCACTGTGGAATAATAACAGCAGCAGAACGGTACTCCAGCACAATCTGTAATCTCATGGGTTTGTACATCCCGCACTCACCCATCACAGTGGGCAGGAAAGGACGGCATGCCATGAGCAGCACCAGGCATAGCTAAAAATGAAGTGCCAACCTGGTGAAGCTACCAAGCAGGACTATCTGCATATCAAACAGCATCAGCAGCAAGCAACAGAGCTAAGTAATCCTAACAATGAATGGATCAGATCAGAGCTCTGCAGTTCTGCCACACCCAGTTGTGAATGGTAATGGACAATTAAACAACTCATTGCAGGAAGCACTACAGATATCCCCACCCTTACTGATGGAGGGGTTTCATACATCCATGTAAAAGATAAGATGACAGCATTTGCAGCAATTTTCAGCCAGATGCAAAGTGGCTTGATCCATCTCAGCATTCTCCAGTGGTTCCTAACGTCACAGATGTGAGCTTTAAGCCAATTCAATTTAGTTCGAATAATATCGAGAAATGGTTAAGCAGTGTAAAGGCTATGGGTCCTTCTAACATTCTGGCAATAATACTGATAGCTTGTGCTCCAGAACTTGCCACCCACCAAGCCAAGTACCGCTCCAGCACTGGCATCGACTGACAATGTGGAACATTACCCAGGGATGTTCAACACAAAAACACAGGGCAAATCTAAACCAAGCAATTTCCCTCTGTCAGTCCACACTCGATCAGCAGTAACGTGATGGAAGTATTCATCAACAGGGCTACCAAGCAGCAGCTGCTCAGCAACAGCCAGCTGAGCGACACTCATTTTAGGCTCCACCATGGCCACTCAGCTCCCCATTGTGTTACCGCCCTGTTTCACAACCTGACAACCAGCTTGTGGGATACAGGTAAATTAATGTTATTTCTGCAATTCTGCAATTCCATTTTACAAAGTAAAATGGACTCAAACCAGTGTGTAATTGTTTTAGCCACGAGCTGAGTCAACAAGAATGGAAACAATGTGGAGGAAATATATAATTGTTTTTGTCTTAGCTAAAATTGTATGTCAGAATGAGATGTGCCAGTAAAACAATAGTAGACATTACGGGCAAATATATAAGATGTTGTGAGGGGATGAAGTTAAGCTAGATACGCCTGTACAAACAGTAGGTATAAACATCTGTTTCCCACTTTTACATAAACAGAGGAACAAACCCCAATTAAAAGGGTCATAGGGATCAGAACGGCCTCAGGAAAGGCACAGATGAAGGGGGTAGATAATGATGAAGAAAGAATATGCCTAATAATGACCTACAGCGGGATGAGGTCAAACAGCCTTGTGAGGCCAGAAATAAGCATTTTGTCACAGACAAGGCTGGATAAGGCAAGAGATAAACAGGGGTAATGGGGGCCGGTCTTAGGGAAATGGAGGATGTAAACAGGGGAGGGAGCAGTGTAAAACAATAGAAATCAAATCATGTAAATGTTGTGTATGAATTGAATTTGGTGTGTGTATGTCCTCTACCTTATAGGCACTGGACATCTCACCCACTTGCAAGTGTAAAATAAAGGACACTGCTGATTCAGATTTTGTCTCGGACTGCAATTATTGAAGTGTGTGAGCTTTGTTTCTCACAAGCTGAATCCCAGAGGTGAGGTGAGAGTGACAGCCCAGTCCCACTCCAACACCACTATTTCTAGCTGATTCCACCCTGATCTCAGCTCATATACTGAAACTCTCATACATCGTGTGTTATATCCAGACTTAATTATCCAAACACACTCCTGGCCAGCCTCCCAAATCCAACCTCCCTGTAATCTCAAGAAAAAATAAAAGCTCTATCGCCCACGTGCTCACTTCTCCCCAAACATGTTCATCCATCAAAAGGCTCATAATCATAAGCGACAACAATTTAAAATTCTCATTCTTGATTTGATTCCTGGCTGTGATCATCCCTAGCTCCCTGCACCACATATCCTTTGAGACCTCAATAACCCATTTTCTATGAGACTCCCAACGATTTGTTAATTCATTACTTCAACTGTGTGGCTGATTCTACAGTTGCTAAAGCAACATGGTCTGGAATTTGCAGACAAAACCTCACAGGTCTGCTTTCCACCTTTAAGACATCCCTCAAAACCTGCTTTTTGGCAATGCTTTTGATCACCTGACCTAATATCTCCATCTCTGGCCTTATATCTAAAACTCTCAATAGTATTTTTGTGAAATTATAAGCATGATAATAAAACTACAAACTGTTCTTGATTTGGACATTATCTTCAAATAATCAATGTGCTGTAATGAATAATCTGTAATGTCTCTTACCCAATCATATTGTGGAAGCACCTCCACCACACAAACTGCAGCTGTACAAGAAAGTTAAACATCACCCTCTCCACAGGCAACAGGGCTTTGGCATTAATCACTGGTATCTGTGGAAGGAGAAACACATTTGATGTTTCAGGGAGTGCAAAATAGATTACAGGGAATGAAAATGGTGCAGAATTTGATAATCAGAAATGGAAGGAAAATGCACTCGCTTATTGGAAAAAAAAGAATTCTTGACTATCAAAAATATTGAAGAAGAAAGTAATCTGATAATAGAACAGTACATGGTCAGGGGCTGGGCCGCAGTGAAAAACTCATTTACAAAGGGTCTATACAAGTAATAATACAGTACTAAACAGAACAACAATACACCCATGGTTCGAGGCTGAGGAAGTTAGATATTGACAAAGTGGTTATGAGGGAGCCCAGAGGTGTATCAGAGCAGTATTGGCTGCTGTGATCCCAATGACTCTGTACTCGAGAAAAGCTGCACATGCGCCTGGCTGCATCTTGCCCCCTACAAAGATGGCGGCCGCGCACGTGTCCAGTGAGTCATTGTCCCGAATAAAGATGGCGGCGCTCACTCAGGTCTGCAGCCGCGCTGAGGCAATTCCCTATTTACTGCAAACACGGTACTGGGGCGTTCAAATTTGTGTTTTCCGACGTACACAATTTGTTTATAAAAACTCTCCATTCATAGCAACACAGTTTTCTCCCATTTCCCTATTTATTTCTTTCCTTACCGTATCCTTTCTCTCCATTACTTCCGAGTATTCATTACAGCAACTCTGCGCCACGCGCAAGGGTGATCACATGGTTTAGATTAGCCCCGCCCTTCATTCACTTGATTGGTTGGAGGACCAACCACCCACTAGGTCTTCCAGCTCCTCCCACTAGGTCTTCCAGCTCCGCCCACTATCCTTCCATTGGTCCGGTGCCGACATCAATCACACAGAGTCCCTTTGTTGGCTTTCGCACGTGCAGTGTGTCCTGCTTTCGCTGATATGTTGGGTAGTGTGATGAGAGAGTTGACTGAGGGTAAGAATTCCCTTTGTGTGAGCTCTGCAGTCGATTTCCTTTATTCATGGAGGGAATTCCCTTCCTACTCATGACTGCATAGCTGTGGTTGATGAATCAATGCCATCTGAATCAGTACATAAACACTCCATTTTCACAACATCTGAGATCTTTAGCACATTGTATCACACTCTTCTTTGGAAACAAAAAAAAACATGAAATGGAGCCTCAAGGAATTGGAGCAGGAGTAGGGCATTCATCGCCTTCAGCTTGTTCCCCCCATTCTATCAGATCATGGCTGGGTCAACCCAGACCTCAACACCTCTTTTATACTTGATCCGCATAGCCCAAAACTGCTCAATATTTCAAAAATCTACTACCCTCTTTTAAAATAATTTGAGATAGAATCATAGATTCCCTACTGTGTGGAAACAGGCCATTCGGCGCAACAAGCCGGATCAACCCTCCGAAGAGTAACCCAACCATTCCCCTCCCACATTTAACTTTCACAAAAGTTTGGGCGAGAAAATTCTAGCCATTCACTGAGAGAAAAAATTCATTACTTTTTCTAAAATGAATGTTCCCTTCTGTAGTGTATCCTGGTTTGAGACTTCACTGGTGCTTAAAGATCTAGTCAACATCCACCCTTTCAAGCTCGTCAGAATCTTGTTTCCATAAGATCACCCCGCGTATCTATTCTTCATAGGTCAATCCTTTCGTCCTCGAAGCAGCTAAGTGAATCTTTTTTGAATGGTCTCCTTTATTAAATATGGGAGCTAACATTGTATACAGCACTGCAAATGAGGACTCGGCAACAGCCAGTGTGGTTAACCAATCCTCAATCCATGCTAATACATTACCCCGATACCATGAGCTCCTAAATTGTGCAAGTAACTTTTATGTAGCACCTTATCATTTGTATTTTTAAAATCCAAATACAGAACATCACTGGATTGCCCTTTATCAGCCCTGCTTGTTATCTCCTCCATGAACTGTCGCAAATTTGTCAAATATAGTTTCTCTTTCACAAAACCCAGTCTACCATGTTTAATGATAAGCTTTACTAAATGTTCTTCTATTTCTTACTTTAATATTCGACTCTGTAGATTCTTTCAGTAGATTTGCTAAGTATAATTCCCCTCTTAAATCCATGTGGACTCTGTCCAATCCTGTCACTGTTCAGTAAAAAACTTGACTGTAAACCAACATAGTAAGTAAATGTATCTGTATTTATTTTTAAAAATGATTACTTATAAATGCTGGACCCATGCAATATCAATGAATTCGTGACTCAGAAAAAAACTTTTTTTTCTGTTAATTCCTTTTCGTACTGTGTTATGCAGACAGCAAAAAGTGATCGCTCTGAATTGTGAGTAATTTTGAAAATAAGATATTTTAAAAATGACATCCCAAAATGCTGCCTCATTATTGCGCAAGGAGGATTTTGCATTCAATAGTCTGCAGATAAAATCGAACAGCTTTTTGCTGCAATTTGGCCAGACTGCAGGTTACACCAAAGTATCAGTGCCTCACATTTAGGGTGTTCCCAGATAACGCACAGCTGCAGTATTTTGTTTTGCACTCAGCTATATGTTGTTCTCACTTGTTTCTTGGTGAAAGATTACAAAATTAACTTTGATTAATGAAATTATGATTTCTTTAACCAATGTTGGGAGAAAAAAACAGTCAGTATTTCAAGTGCTGATAAAGTAAAATAAACTGAATCAGTAGAAAGGGTTTAAGTTGGATATGGAACAAATGCTGGCAAATGGGTGTAGATTAATTTTGGATATCTGGTCAGCATGGGCAAGTTATACTGAAGGGTCTGATTTTGTGTTGTACAACCGTGATTTTATTCTATCAATTATTCAAGAAGTTGAAAACTTCGAGGAGTAAAAGGAGAATTTATGCAGAGAATGCACTTGAAATGATGATTGAGGTAAATCAAACTCACATTATTTCAGTACCTTTTCCTCTAGGTTCTTCAATGAACAAACTTGTTTTGTTCTCTGAATAAGTATGTATCATGTAATTTGTTTTGCTCAAAATGTTTCGTTAGGATCTAGTGAACTATTAAGAAGTGTTCATTTTTAAAATTTAGGCAGCTTGATTATTAAAAGGAGAGCGTTTTACTCCTACTGAATCATTGCTATATAAAAGGTAACAAGCTTTTTATGTTTTCTGGACACTGAATATATGGAAGTCAATTCTGAAGGAAAAACTCCTTGTTGGTAATGTTCCCACATATGTAGAGTAATTGCTTCTGGTCACTCTTCAGGCTATAGAGGCTCGGAAAGAAATGAGTTGGCCAAAGTTAGCAACATCATTTGGATGGACTCTGCTCATTGGGGAAAATTGCAGGATCTGTAGAAGAAACAAGTGTTTCAGAGTGTATGCAATAAACCTGAACATTGTTTTTTTTTTCACAGAGCTTGTGACCCGACTGGAGCAGCAGTGAAGCTCGTATTGTTTTTTAAATTTCCGAGCTTGCCAAATTACTGTTGGTAAATGCAGGTGACTTTATCAAAGCACATTTCACACTCCCCAGCCTGGAATTTGGTCCCAATTCTGTCAGTCCATCCATTCCTATGGATATTAGGTATTTCAAATGTGAGCACTCCATTTAACTATTTGAATTGAATACTTCAGTGGTTAAGTCCTCTTGGATTCTGAATTTCAAATTACTCAATTGTGATTTTTTTGTCCCCCCTGAATTTGCCAAGCACTGGGCAGTTCTGGAATATTCCAAGTATTTACAATAGATACATTCACACTATTGAAGGCAACCTGGTATTCAGGTAGTCAACAACAATACACAAGTAAATTTATGAATTGCTTACTGTACACCAACAACACAAGCCAAGTACTATTGAAATCACAGATTGTCTCCCAAGGATTCCCAAATCTAAACAGTACATTCCAGATACGATCACTATCACCATCTGGGAGCAGTCTCCCAAAGTGCTCCCAGAATTTAGAAAGCACATACACTGCCCTCCAAAGCTAAATCTGCTGTCACAGGCTTCACTCTGATTGTATACAGTGGTATTTATTGACCAGTTCTTTAACATGACAAATGATTTTACAAACAATTTATAAAATTCTTTAAATCCTGAAGAAATGTGATGTCACCCCTTTGTAGAAGTGAATGGAAAGTGTGATGTTTGCTTGACCTTTGGCTCTATGTATCAGACTGAACTGAACCTTTAGCAAGATGTGGGATCTTTCTCACAAACTTTGTTTAAAAAAGCAAAGATTATGCTCTGAGATTTAAATTTTCAATCAGGTTTAATAAAAATCCTTGCAAAAAAATTGAGAGTTTGACTTCAGCTTCTTTAAAGAGACATGCACTTGGCCTTCAATTTTGTGACATGTGATCATTCTTTGGTAACGATGGGTGTGTACAACACTGCAGGATGTTGTGCTGAAGTGCCTCATTGTGTGGATGAGCTTTATTACTGGTGTAACTTGGCTAATTTTGAGATGGAATGTTACTGAGTTAAATCTTGTTTTTAAACTGAGGCGTGCTTGTGTAACTCAAGTGTGGACACCACGCTCATGTTTACAATGAACCTTTCACTTTTGCAGATTAGTATTTTCCGACCTGTTTTGTAAATAAATTTCACTATAGAAAGCACAATGTTGGAGAACCGCAGGTCCAGCAGCATCTCTGAGGGGCAAAAAAAAACATTCTAAGTTCAAAGTCTCATGACCTTTTGTCCGTTTAGATGAAGAGTCAGTGAACTTGAAATGTAACATTTTTTTCTCTCAGAACTGCTAAGTTTCTCCAGCACTTTGTTTCTGGGGTTTATGCCTCCAGTATCTGCAGTTTATTGTTTTGTTATAGATCCTATAAATTGACTTGGGGAGCAAGAGGCAGCAACTGTGATAAACTAGGGTAAAACTCCCCAACCATGGAATGGAGTTTTATACTTTGCAAAATACTACTGTAAATAAGAAATGCAATTAAGCTAAGTGCAAGATGACATATCATCTGCCTTGTCTCAAACTTGCTACTCACCTTTGAGGACTAATCTGTCAGAATTATGTTTGCTCCCTTCCTTTGAGATCACAGTCCACAAATGTCCCAGTTCCAATTCCTGGGCCGGGCCCAGTTGCCACATTGCAGTGGGGTGGGGAGATTTGTGTCAGCCTGAAGTTTTTGTAAAGAGAAAGATTGCAGGTTGAAGTTGACGGTTTTGACTAATATTGCGTCAACAAACTTGGAGGAAATCCTTCCGAATGTATTGATTAACTGGACTGAGCCTGTTTACATGCTGCCCTGTTAGTAGTGCTGTAATAGTCTTAGTTAATAATCACACAACACCAGGTTATAGTCCAACAGGTTTATTTGGAAGCACACTAGCTTTCGGAGCACCGCTCCTTCATCAGGTGATTGTGGAGAGCACAATTCTAAGGCACAGAATTTAAAGAAAAATTTAGCGTGATGTAACTGAAATTATCCATTGAAAAATATCTTGATTGTCTGTTGAGTCTTTCATCTGTTCGAATACCATGATAGTTTCACTTCTTTCATGTGTAAATCACAAAACTTTTTTTTAAAAGTTACATTCCTGACAGTGGCCCATCAAATCACTCATTGTATTAATCACTGCACAGTCTCAACAAAGGAATGAAACTGGATGGACCACATTACATCTACCAATGCACTGGAAAATACAACACAATCAGCCCTCTTGACCCTGCAACTTCTTTCTCACTGTCGGCCAACAACAGCAGCAGAATTGTACTCCAGGCCAATCTTAAATCTCATGGCCTGGTATATTCCCCATTCAACCATTAACATCAAGCCAGGGGATCAACCCTAGTTCAATGGAGAGTTCCACAGGGCATGCCAGGAGCAATACCAGGCATACCTAAAAATGTGATGCTAACCTGGTGAAGCTACCCAACCTGCATGCCAAACAGCACAAACAACACCAAATAGAACTATGTGATCCAACAACCAATGGATCAGTTCTGAGCTCTGCAGTTCTACCACACCTCATCAGGAATGGTGATGGACAATTAAACAACTCACTGCAGGAAGCATCACAGATATCCCCACCCTTACTGATGGAGGGATCTCACACAACCATGCAACAGACAAGACAACAGCATTTGCAGCCATTTTCAGCCAGCAGTGCCAAGTGGATGAGCCTTCTCCATTGGTCCCTGACATCACAGACGTGAATCAACTTGGTTGAAAACTTATTTCAAATCAGATCAAGAAATGGAGAAGTAGTGTAAAGGCTGTCAGCCCTGCCAACATTGTGGAAATAATACTGATGGCTGTGCTCCAGAAATTATTGCCCACCACGACAAGTCCAGCACTGGCACCTACTGACATTGTGGAACATTTCCCAGGGATGTTCAACACAAAAACGCAGGACAGAGCCAACCCAGCCAATTTCCCTCCATCAGTCGACACTCTCTCAGCAGTGAAGTGATGGAAGGTGTCATCAACAGTGCTGTCACGCAGCTGCTCAGCAATAACTTTCTGTGAATCCCAGTTTGGGTTCTGCCAGAGCCACTCAGCTCCTGATCTTGTTACAAACTTGATTCACAAACTGACAAACAGCTGAATTCCAGAGGTGAGGTGAGGGTGACAGCCCAGTCCAACTCCAAGACCACTATTTCGACTTCAGTGATATCACCTGACCTCACCACAGTCTCAGCTCATTTACTGAAACTCTCATTCATTCCTTTTGTTAACTCTAGATTTCATTATTTAAACCCACTCCTGGCCAGCATCCCACAATCACCCTCCCTATAACCTTCAGAAAATTGAAAACTCTACCGCCCAAGTGCTCACTTGTACCAGAACTTGCTGATCCATCAAAAGGCTCCCATTTACAAGCAACAACAATTTACTTTCACACCCTTGACTTAATTCCTGGCTGTAATCATTCCTATCTTCCTGCACCACACACCCTTTCACATCTCAATAACTCATTTCAGTTGAGACTCCCAATGATGTGTTTATTTTTGAGTTCAGCTGTGTGACTGTTTCTATAGATTCCAAGGCAACATGGTCTGAAATTCCCACCCTCTAAGATCTGCTTTCTTCCTTTAAGGCATTCCTGAAAAATTGCTTATTTGGCAATGGGTTTGGTCACCGGACATAATATTCTCCAGCTGTGGCCTTATGTCAAAAGTTCTCAATATTTTTGTGAAATTAAAAACATGATGAGTTGTACAGATATCTTCTACTTTTCACTATCGCTGAGTGAATAATCTGTAATGTCTCTTACCCAACCACCTTCACCATACAAACTGCAGCAGTACAAGGAAGTCAAACATCACCCTCTCCACAGGCAACAGGGCTTTGGCAATGATCACTGGTATCTGTGGAAGGAGAAATACACATGATGTTTCAGGGAGTGCAATATGAATGATAGGGAATGAAAATGGTGCAGAATTTGACTGTCAGAAATGGAAGAAAAATCCACTCACTATTGGAAAAAAGAATTCTTGACTGTCAAAGATATTGTGGAGAAAATAACCTGATAATGGAGCAGCATACAGTCAGGAGTCGGGCTGCAGTGGACAATCCATTTACAAAAAGGTCTGTGAACGTAGTAGTAAAATACTAAACAGAGCAAAAATACACTCATGTGAGAATGAGGAAGCTAGATAATGAACAAGTGGTCATCAAGGAGCCAAGAGGTGAATCAGAGCAGTGTTCACTTTTATGATCCCACAGTCAGAGATGTCTAGCACCGAAACAGACTCTTCAGTCCAACCCATTTATGCAAACCAGATATTCTAACCTAAACTATTCCCATTTGCCAGCACTTGACCGACATCCCTCTGAACCCTTCCTATTCAAATGCCTTTAAAATGTTACAATTTTGGTTGCCCTTTCGGCTCCTTTTGAATTTTCCTATCTAACCCTAAACCTATATCCTCTAGTTCTGGGCTCCACCTCCCCAGTGTAAACACCTTGTCTATTTATGCGATCCATGCCCCTCCTGATTTTGTAAACCTCTTCAACATCACACCTCAGCCTATGACACTCCAGGGAAAATGACCCCAGCCTATTATGCCTCTCCCTGCAAGTCAAATCCTCCAACCCTGGCAACATCCTTAAAAAAAAATCAATTCTCAAACTTTCCATGTTTCAGTGCCTCATTCTGATAAGAGGGAGGCCAGAATTGCACACAATATTCCAAAAATGGCCGAACCAATGTCCTGTACAGCTCCTTTACTCAATACTCTGACAAACGAAGGGAAGAATCCCAAACAATTTCTTCACTATCCTATCTACCTGTGACTCTACTTTCAAGGAACTACGAACATGCACTCCAAGGTCTCTTTGTTCAGCAAGACTCTCCAAGACCTTACAATTCAGTGTGAGTCCTGCTCTGATTTGCTTTTCTAAAATGCAGCACCTCACATTTACCTAAATTAAACCCTATCTGCAACTTCACAGCCCATTGGCCCATCTGATCAATATCCCATTGTAATCTGAGACAACCTTTATCACTGTCCACAATACCTCCAATTTTGGTGTCATCTGCAAACTTACGAACAGTACCGGCTCTATTCACATCCAAATCATTTAAATGGATGAAGAAACAAATCCATTTCTCTGGGTTTGAATGTGCTCTGTGTAAATCCTGCCCTATGACTCTCTACCAGGGAGGGCTGCACATACATCCCTCTGAACCTTGCCCCCGACAAAGCTGGCGGCCGCGCACGTGTCCAGTGAATCTTTTCCCCGAATAAAGATGGTGGTGATCATACGACGAGGTTATTTTCCCGTTTACTGCAAAAACGGGACTGTAAGTTTCAAATTTGTATTTTCCGATGTGCACCAAATGTTTGTAAAACCTCTCAGCCCATACCAACACCATTTCCGTCCAACGTCCTGCTGTTTATTTATTTTCTTACAACAGCTCTCCATCCACACGTCCCACACATCCACTGTGAGGATGATCACGTGGTATAGTCTAGTCCCGTCCTTCATTTACTCTGATTGGTCAGAGGACCAAATGCCGCACCAGGTCCTCCAGCTGTGCCCCTGCCTTTCCATTGGTCTTCCGCTGACATCAACTACCAGGGGCCCATTGTTGCCTGGAGCATGCGCACTGCTTCTTGGCTTTTGTTGCTGTTTATTAGTTACAAGAGTGAGACACAAAGTTAAAAATCACACAACCATCTGATGAAGAAGCTGCAAAGCGAGTGCTTCCAAATAAACCTGTTGGACTATAACCTGGTGTTCTGTGAATTTTAATTTTGTCCATCCTAATCCATCACCAGCACCTGAAAGTCAAGAGTGCGGGAGGAATGCAAAATATAACAACAAAAGGACTAGGAACAGGAGAAGGCTGTCCTGCCCTTTGAGCTTGCTCTGCCATTCATTAAGATCATGGCTGATCATTTCGTGGACGCAGAACCATTTACCAACGTTCTCACCATATCCCTTAATTAATTAGTTATTTCTTTTTTAAAAAGTTACCTTAGCTTTAAAGACGTTTACTGAACTAGCATCAACGACTTCCCTGGGCAATGAATTCCATCGAGATCAAGAAGCTCCTTCTCAATTCAGTCCGAAATTTGCTGCCTCTAATCTGGAGGTGATGCCCTCTTGTCCTGGCTTCGTCTGCCAGTGGAAACATTCTCTCTACTTCTATTTTATCCATTCCATTCATTATTTTATATGTTTCCCATTCTTCTGATTTCCAATGAATATAATCCCAATCTACTCAGTCTCTGTTAAGACAACCCCCTCAACTCTGGAATCAACCTAGTTAACCTCCTCTGCACCCCCTCTAGTGCCGGTACATACTTGAGCAAGTAAGGAGACAGAAACTGCATGCAGTACTCCAGGTGTGACCTCACCAGCACCCAATACAGCTGGGACATAACCTCTGCTTTTAAATACGATCCCTTCAGCAATGAAGGCCAAAATTCCATTTGCTTTCTGAGTTGATTGTTGTACCTGGTAACCAACCTTCATGCAGAAGGTTACTCAGGTGCCCCTGCATAGCAAATGTTGCAACTTTTAAAAATTTAAGTAATAATCTCATTTTTAATGTTACTCCAACCAAACAGTAGGACTTTACATTTATGAACATTCTATTCCAAATGTCCGACCATTACCCACTCACTCAATGTATCTCTGTTCCTCTGCAAAGTTTCACAGTCCTCCACACACTTTGTTCTGCTACTCATCTTAGTGTCAGATGCAAACTTTGACACCCGACATGTGGTCGCCAACTCCAAATCATCTGTATCAATTCTAAATAATCGCAGTCCCAACACTGATCCCTGAGGCACACTATTAGTCACTGATTGCCAGCCAGAATAGTACTCATTTATCCCCACACTTTGCTTCCTGTTAGTCAACCGGTCTTCTATCCATGCTAATACTCTACTCTGAATGCCATGCACCTTTATATTATGCAACAGCCTCTTGCACCGCACCTTGTTGAAGGCCTTTTGGAAATCCGGGTACACCGCATCCACAGGGTCCCCGTTGTCCACCTTGTTCGAAATGTCTTCATAGAATTCCAAAAGATTTGTGAAGCATGACCTGCCCTACATGAACCCATGCTCTGTCTGTCCAATGGGACAATTTCTATTAAGATTCCCTGCTATTTCTTCCTTGATAATAGACCCAAGCAGCTTTCCCACTACAGAGAATAAGCTAACTTGTGTATAATTCCCCCCCTTTTGTCCACCTCCTTTTTAAAAACATGGCATCACTTTTGCTGCTTTCCAATCTGCTGGGACTGCCACAGAGTCCAGTGAATTTTGGAAAATTACTGCCATTGTATTTGCTATTTCTCCTGGCATCTCCTTTAGTACCCTGGGATGCATTCCATCAGGGTCAGAAGACTTTTCTGTCATAAGCTCAATTACCTCCAACAGTCCAACACTAGCTGTTCCATAATAATGATAATTTCTAAATCCTCACCTATCTTTGTCTCTTTGCTAATTATTGGCAAGATATTAGTTTCCTCCACTGTGATATCCCATAATTAAATGTTCCTTCTCGTTTTCCAAAGGACCAACATTTACTTTAGCCACTCTTTTCTCATTCAATATAAAATTTTGCTATCTGTCTTTATAGTTTGTGCTAGTTTATTTTTCTCATGTTCTATCTTACGTTTCTTTATAGCTCTTCTGTGGCTTTCTGTTGACTTTTAAAGTTTTCCTAGTTCTAGTTTCACGCTGTTTTTAGCCACTTTGCATGCCTTCTCTTTCAATTTGATTGCTTTCCTTAGATACGCATCGCAGAGTATGCCTTTTCTTACAGTCGTTCCTTTTCACTGAAATATGTCATTGCTGAGCACTTTGTAAAGTGCCTTTGAAAATCTTCCACTGCTCATCAACTGTCCCACCATAAAATCTTTGTTTCTAGTCTATTGTATCCAGGTTCTCCCTTATTCTATTGTAGTTCCCTGTGTTGAAGCACAGGACCCAGGTATTAGATTTTATCTTCACACTCTCCATATGTATTCTAAATTCAACCATACAGTGATCACTAATTTCAAGAGGATCCCTAACTCTGAGGTCATTAATTAATCCTGTCTCATTGCACAGGGCCAGATGCTGGATGGATTGCTCCCTTGTGAGTTCCATTTCAAACTGTTCAAGAAAACTATCATGGATACACTTAACAAACTCAAGGCTACCCTGACTGAGCTGGTTCGATTTAATCTACATGTAGATTAAAATCACCCATGATAATAGCCGGACCATTTTTACAAGCAATAGTTATTTCTTTGTTTATTGCCCATCCCAATGTGATGTTATTATTTGGTGGCCAGCACACTAACCTGTCGGTGACTTTCTTCTTAGAATTTTGAATGCATCATTCCTGTTTCTCCTAATGTACAACAATAACAGCAACTACTTGCATTGTATGGGATCTTTTACAATGGCAAATCTCCTAAGGTGCTTCATGGATGATCAAAACGTTGATTAAAGAGAATGATTTTAAAATACATCTCAAAGGAGGAAAGAGAAGGTTAGGGAGGGTATTCCACAGACTTCTGCCCTTGACAGCACCATTCGTGGAGTGATGCAGGCGGGGTGGGTTGGAAAGGGAATGTGCAAAGGGGAAATGGAGGAGCACAGGCAGTGCATAAGCTCTTAAGGACAGAGAAGGTACCAGACTGAGTCTGTCTGTCAGAGAGTATGGCTGCGTCATGGAGTTTGAAGCTCTGCAATGGGTCCATGCATGTCACGTTAGTCGAGGAGAGTATAACGGTGGCTGAGAGAACTTTTGATGAGGACTAGTCTCCTGAGGTAGTGTGGGCTGAGGTTAGAAACAGAAGAGGAGAGGTCACACTGCTTGGAGTATTTTTTTAATAGGCCTCTGCAGAGTTCCAGGGAGGTGGAAGAGAGGAATAGCAAAATTATTCTGGATAGGAGTGAATGTAACAAGGTGGTCATTATGGGGGACTTTAACTTCCCCAAAATTGACTGGAAATGCTATAACTCTAATACGTCGGATGAATCGGTTTTTGTCCAATGCGTACAGGAGGGTTTCCTGACACAGTATGTTGAAGGGCCGACAAGAAGAGAGGCAACATTGGATCTGGTCCTTGGTAATGAACCAGAATAGGTGTTTGATTTAGTTGTAGGTGAGCACTTTGCAGAGAGTGACAATATTTCAGTTAAGTTTAGTTTAGCGATGGAAAGGAATAAGTACATACCACAGGTCAAGAGTTATTGATGGGGCAAGGGCAATTATAATGCTATTAGGCAAGAATTAGCTGCACAGAATGGGGTAGCAAAATGCAGGGGATTCAGACAATGGAAATGTGGAGCTGGTTTAAGGAACAGATATTGCGTGTCCTTGATAGGTATGTCCCTATCAGGCAGGAGGAAGTGATAAGGTAAGGGAACCTTGGTTTACTGTGGAAACTGCATCTCTTGTTACAAAGAAGAAGGAGGCTTAGGTGTTGATGAGGCAAGATAGTTCAGATGAGGCGATGGAGAATTACAGATCAGCTAAGAAGGATTTAAAGAGAGAGTTAAGAAGAGCAAAGAGTGGACATGAGCAGTCTTTAACAAATAGAATAAAGGAGAACCCTAAAGCTTTCTATAGGCATGTGAGGAATAAAATGATGATTAGGGGAGGAATAGGGCCAATCACAGACAGAATGGGAAGATGAGTGTTGACCCTGTGGAGATCGGAGAGATGCTAAATGAACATTTCTCATCTGTTTTCACTCAGGAAAAGGAGAATATTGTAGACGACGAGAATGAGGTATGAGACATTAGACTAGAAATTACCAAGGTTAGTTACAAACAGGTGTTATCAATGCTGGAAGGAGTTAAAATAGACAAGTCCCCTGGGCTGGATGGGATTTATCCGAGGATTCTCTGGGATGCTAGGGAGAAGGTAGCATAGCCTTTGGCTTGGATATTTGAGTTGTCATTGTCTGCAGAATTGGTACCAGAGCACTGGATGATTAAAAAAGGTTGTGCCCTTGTTCAAGAAGGGCAGTAGAGATGACCCAAGTAATTATAGACCAGTGAGCCTTACTTCTGTTGTAGCAAAGGTTTAGGAAAGGATTATGAGAGATAAGATTTATAATCATCTGGAAAACATCAATTTGATTTCAGATAGTCAATTTGGTTTTGTCAAGGGCAGGTCATGTCTCACAAACCTCTGAGTTTTTTGAGAAGGTCACCAAGCTTGTAAATGAGGGTAGGGTATTTGACGTGGCACACATGGACAAAAGTAAAGCCTTTGACAAGGTTCCACATGGTAGGCTGTTGGAGAAAATGCAGAGGCATAGAATTGAGGGTGATTTAGCAGTTTGGATTAGAAACTTGCTTTCTGAAAGAAGGCAGCGAGTGGTGGTTGATGGAAAATATTCAGCCTGGAATCCAGTTACTAGTCACCTGCCACCAGGATCCGTTTTGGGACCACTGCAGGTATAGATGAATGGATTAGGAAATTTGCAGATGACACTAAAGTCAGTGTAGTAGTGGACAGTGCGGAAAAATGTTACAGGTTGCAAGGGGACTTGGATAAACTGCAGAATTGGGCTGAGAGGTGGCAAATAGAGTTCAATGCAACTAAATGTGAGGTGATGCACTTTGAGAAGAATAACAGGAAGGCTGAATACTGGGTCAATGGAAAAAATCTTGGTAGTGTGGTGTGCAGAGGGCTCTTTGATTCCATGTACATAGATCCCTGAAAGTTGCCACCCAGGTTGATAGTGCTGTTAAGAAGGCAAACGGTGCATTCGGTTTCATTCGTGGAGGGATTGAGTTCTGAAGGTGAAATACCATAGTGCAACTATACAAAACGCTGGTGCAGCCACACTTGGAATATTGTGTTCAGTTCTGGTGCCCATATTTCCGGAAGGATCTGGAAACATTGGAAAAGGTGCAGAGGAGATTTACCAGAACATTGCCTGGTCTGGAGAGAAGGTCTTGTGAGGAAAGGCTGAGAGACTTAAAACTCTTCTCATTCGAAAAAATAAGGCTAGAGGGATTTTGATAGAGACATACAAGATGCTCAGAGGATTAGAAAGGTAGACAATGGAAGTATTTTTCCTAGGATGATGACGTCAGCGTGGGGGGAATGGGGGTGGAACCCTGTTCATGACTCCACCTCCATTCCCCCCACTCCAGTTACAGGCTCCACCCCCACTCCCAGCTCCACACACACACCAGAACCCAGCTCCCAGCCCTGCCGAGTTTTCACCATCCCTCCAGCCCTTCCCCTCACTGAGGATGAATGATCAGTTCTTAGCAAAGGCCTCACCTTCATCCCCCTCCGTCCATGCATCAATGAATTTAATACACGCCATGACGTCGGACAATTCTTCCATTGCCTCTGTCTCCGAGCTTACTTTCACAATCAGGACTCTGGCCCACCTTCCGAGGACCCCTTCGCAAACTCCAAAACACTGCATCCACCTGGACAACCTGCGCTGGCCTATTACCTGCCCTCGACCTCTTCATTTCCAACTGCCTCCGGGACATTAACCGCCTCAACCTGTCTACCCCCCTCCCCCACTCCAACCTCTCACCCTCATAACGCGCAGCCCTCCAATCCTTCTGCTCCAATCCCAACCTCACCATTTCGCTAGCAGATAAAGGGGGCGCAGTGGTACTCTGGCAAACTAACCTTTACACGGCTGAAGCCAAACGCCAACTCGAGGAAACCTCTTCCTCCTGCCCGCTCGACCATGACCCCACCCCCCATCACAAACCATCATCTCCCAGACCATACAGAACCTTATCACCTCAGGAGATCTCCCACCCACAGCTTCCAACCTCACAGTCCAGGAACCCCGCACTGCCCTGTTCTACCTCCTTCCCAAGATCCACAAGCCGGACCACCCTGGCCGACCCATTGTCTCAGCATGCTCCTGCCCCACTGAACTCATCTCTACCTACCACGACACTGTCCTATCTCCCCAGTCCAGGAACCCCCCACATGCGTTCGAGACACCATCCACGCCCTCCACCTCCTCCAAGACGTCCGTTTCCCCGGCCCCTAATGCCTCATCTTCACCATGGATATTCAATCCCTCTACACCTCCATCCACGATGACCAGGGCCTCCAAGGCCTCCATTATTTCCTCTCGAGACGTCCCCAACAGTACCCTTCCACTGACACACTCATTCGTTTGGCCGAACTGGTCCTTATCCTTAACAATTTCTCCTTTTAATCCTCCCTTTTCCTCCAGAACAAAGGGGTAGCCATGGGAACACGTATGGGCTCCAGCTATGCCTGTCTCTTTGTTGGCTATGTAGAACAGTTGATCTTCTGTAATTACACCGGCACCACTCCCCACCTCTTCCTCCGCTACATTGATCACTGCATTGGTGTCACCTCATCAACTTCACCAACACATTCCACCCTGACCTTAAATTTACCTGGACCATCTCTGACACCACCCTCCCCTTCCTGGGCCTCTCCATCTCCATTAATGATGATCGACTTGACACTGATATTTTTTTACAAACCCACCGACTCCCACAGCTACCTGGATTACACCTCTTCCCACCCTACCTCTTGCAAAAATGCCATCCCATATTCCCAATTCCTCCGCCTCTGTCGTATCTGCTCCCAGGAAGATCAGTTCCACCACAGAACACACCAGGTGGCCTCCTTCTTTAGAGACCACAATTTCCCTTCCCACGTGGTTAAAGATGCCCTCCAACGCATCTCGTCCACAACCCGCACCTCCGCACTCAGACACCACCCCTCCAAACGTAACAAGGACAGAACGCCCCTGGTACTCATCTTCCACCCCACTAACCTTTGCGTAAACCAAATCATCCGCCGACATTTCCGCCACCTCCAAACAGACTGTACCACCAGGGATATATTTCCCTCCCCACCCCTTTCTGACTTCCGCAAAGCCTGTTCCCTCCATGACTACGTGGTCAGGTCCACGCCCCCCACAACCCACCCTCCCAACCTGGCACCTTCCCCTGCCACCGCAGGAATTACAAAACCTGCACACAGACCTCCTCCTTCACCTCTATCCAAGGCCCTAAAGGAGCCTTCCAGTTCCATCAAAGTTTTACCTGCACGTCCAGTAATATCATTTATTGTATCCGTTGCTCCCGATGCAGTCTCCTCTACATTGGGGAGACTGGACACCTCCGAGCAGAGCACTTTAGGGAACATCTCCAGGATACCCGCATCAATCAACCCCACTGCCCTGTGGTCCAACATTTCAACTCTCCCTCCCATTCTGCCGAGACCATGGAGGTCCTGGTCTCCTTCACCCCCGCTCCCTCACCACCAGACGCCTGGAGGAAGAACGCCTCCTCTTCCGCCTCGCAACACTTCAACCCCAGGGCAACCTTCAACAGTTTCCTCATTTCCCCTTCCCCCACCTCATCCCAGTTCCAAACTTCCAGCTCAGCACTGTCCCAGTGATTTGTCTTGACTTGTTCTACCTGCCTATCTTCTTTTCCACCTATCCACTCCATCCTCCGACTGCTCCCGACCTATCACCTTCATCCCCTCCCTCACTCACCTATTGTACTCTATGGCACGTTTTCACCAACCCCACCATCCTTTACCTTATCTCTCCACGCTTCAGGCTCTCTGCCATTATTCCTGATGAAGGGCTTGTGCCCGAAACATCGATTTTACTGCTCCTCGGATGGTGCCTGAACTGCTGTGCTCTTCCAGCACCACTAATCCAGAATCTGTACCCCACCACATCACTTTGCCCCACAATCATGGTATCTGGCTGTGCACAAAGAGGAGTGGCACAGTCTGTACTAGGATGCACTGGGGCCCTGAAACACATGGTAAAGACTAAAATCACCAGAGCATTGAGAGCCCCACCACATTGTTTGCATGTTCTATTGTTTTTACACTGTTCCTGCCTTCCCTTGTTTTTTCTTAATAAAGTCGTTATTACACACACCTGCACAAGCTGTGAAATGAACTCAGGCCTCTCGATCCAAATTCGGGATATTTTCACCACATCACAAGGCATCGACTGTAACTTCTCTTGTCCCTTAGCCTGCTGAGTCAGGCCTGAATCAACTCCGCAATTGGGAGGAAGGGGCGGAACAGGAGAACCGAGCAGCGGCTGGTCGTCTAACCAAAGTGAGTGAGGAGCGGGGCCAAAGCATTCTCGGAGAGTGAACGCTTCAGGATTGATCATTCTCACTTCATAGTGGAGCATTAAGCCTCTCCCATGAATCAATGTGAGATTTTTAAGAAATTGTTGAGATGTAAATCTGATAACGTACATTAGGGAGATTTAAACAATCCTTAGATAAACACATGGGTGATTCTGCAATAGTGTAGGGGGACGAGCTGAGAATAATTCATAGGTCGGCGTGAATAATTCACAGGTCGGTTTACACAACTCGAGTAAGAAACTTATTTTCAAACTCCCAGAACGATTGGTAATTTACATACCTGGCTAGTATGGGTATGTTGAACAAAACAATCTATTTGCATACTAATCATCTCAATGACTGTAATTCGACAGAGCAATTGTTAATGACTATTATTTCACCCATGATCCTGTGCAGATATGAATATTCTCTATAAACTCACTGATAACCTCAGACGCACGCGCAGTTTGGTTTCCATGCAGAGCATGCGCAGTGTCACATTGAACAGGTCACGGAGAAAGATAGACATGGAGTTGCTTTCTCCAGCATCGGCTGCGATCAGCTTCAGAGAGCGGCCCTCAAAGATGGTGTGTGGGAGCCTCGCTGGGAGAGAGGAGCGGAGAGATTTCACAAGTCCTGGAGACAGGTTAAAAATAACTCGAAAAAGGCCCTCCAGGCCCGGGTAAGGAGGCGGCGGTCTCTGATCAGGGAAGGGGCCCAGGGTCACGGCCGCCATTTGTTTGAGGGAAGAGGGAGCGCGGGCCTGTGGGCCGCCATCTTGAGAAGGTCAAGTTGCAGGAGGGCGGGGCTCTCGGGGTCTGTAGAACAATCCGAGGAAAGGGAAGCCCCATTGTTATTGATTAATCCCACGAACACAGCGTCACTGGGCGGTCCTGCAGGAATATCCTCTCTCAGTCCTGCTGGGATGTTTCACCCAGTCAGAACCAGCAGCTCTCCTCCTCTCTCAGGTCCCCTTCTGTCCTTCCTGCAGCATCTGTCCCCTGGAACATTGAGCTGCCTGTCCTGTCCCTCCCTCAGCTGTGTTTCTGTAATACCTGTGATATCCCAGTCCCATCTTAGATTACTTCACTTAAGACAGGAATGCACCCGATGGATGTTTCTTAACATCAGCAATTGTTTAATACTCACTTACAGGTTTTTAATTACATTTTTTTGAAGCATTTACTTCACATTCAATAATTTGCAATGGTGGGATTTGAACCTGTGTCCAGAGAACATTTGCTGAGTTTCTGGATAAATTGTCACACAATAATGCCACTAGGCCATAACTTTACCTGCTCACAGTTTGTATATCGCAGTGCAACATGATTCAAAACCCTTTCTTCCTGCACAATTGTTTGATCCGGCAATCTGGTGATGTGACTCAGTACCTCTCCATGTGGTATCCCTCACTGTGTGGGTTTAATTGCTGCCTCTGTCAGCGTCTCTCACCCTTGAAGCTACTCCAGATCATGAGCCAACAGAATTCTCCACTCCAGAGAGATGAGGCAGCACAGGTCAGGAATGGAGACTGGGATTTTCCAGATCTCTGTGGGCTCACTGCCATTTTATATGTGTAACCCTCACAGCATCAGTCTAATTTCCCATTCTGCCTATTTCTGTGTCCTCTACAGGTACTCATGGAGTTCCTGACTCAATAGACTTGCCAACTGCTGGTTGGGACGATGGTTGGTCAGCCAGAAAGACAAAGTCAGGGAGGTCGGGAGTTTTCAATAAATCCTGCTGCCAGGTAAGATCATTCCAGTGCACAGAGCAGAAAGTAATAAGGGGGATCCACACATCAGCTAACAAGACATGACATAGAGAAAGTGCTGGAGGGGGAGCACAGTACAGACACACCCCAGGCTCAATCACCACGCCTGCTGCAAGTTTTGTTGTAATGAGACAGCATCGGGAGTTCCCAGTTATCAGTCCAGGCCTGTGCTTTCTTAGGGAGCATCAGAACAACTGAGGGGAAAGCAGGCCTCCCACGAGAGGGTGGTAATGCTGCCTGGGATCTTTCTGTTCCCTATTCCCTCTCCAACAATGTATCCATGGCTTGTATTGAGGACCAGTGTCTTCAGTCATTCTAACTCCTATAACAGTTCCTATCTCTGTCATCTCCTCCCCTCTCACCAATTATTTCACATATTTGAAACCTCCAGTCCAGATGACCATCCGTATCGCTGTAACTTGCTTCAGTCTCTACAACATGCCTTGTCTCGATAGTCTCCTCCTCCAATAACTGGAGACATCAGGTCTGTTTCTGTGTTGTATGACTCTTCGGCTGAGGTTTCCTAAATGGAATGAGTCGGGTTTGCCTGTGTTTGGCTCATATCCCTTCAAACCTTCTCCTCTCCATATACCTGCCCGAGTGTCTTTTCCATGTTGTAATTGTACTTGTTTTACCATTTCTTCTGGCAGTCCATTCCGTCTATGCACCGTCGTCTGTGGATAATGTTGCCCCTCAGCTCCCTCTTTAAATCCTTGCTCTGTCACCTCACGTTTATGCCTCTAGCTTTGGACTCACCTACCCTTGGCTATTCACCTTACTTAGACCATACATAGTTTCATAAACCTTTACAAGGTCACCCCGTGGCCTCCCCTGTCCAGGAGAAATATTGATGACAGTGTTACCAATATCTCCAACTCATGTCCTCAATGCTCTGACCAATGAAGACAAGTGTGCCAATTACCGCTTTCAACACCCTGTCGCCCTGTGATGCCAGTCCAAGGAACAATGTAACTGCACCCCTTGGTCTCTCCCTTTTCTACAACACTGCCCAGGGCCCGACCATTACCCCTGTTAGTCCTCCCTGGTTTGTCTGAACTAAATCCAACACCTGAATTAAATTCCATCTTTCATTCCTTGGCCCAGTTGATTAACATTCCCTTCGATAACTATATTCCCTGTCCACTCTTCCACTAATCTTGGTATCCATAAACATACTAACAGGGACTCCTATATTTTCACTCAAATTGTTTATGTAAATGGTGCACAACAGTGGTCCCAGCACCAGTCCTTACAGCACACTGCTGGTCAGAGGCCTCCAGTCTGAACAACAACCCTCTCCCACCATCCTCTGTCTCCCACTGTCATCCCATTTTGTATCCAGTTGGCAAGCTCTCCCTGATCCCTTGTGATCTACCCTTACTAACCAATGTATCATGGTACACCCTGAACAAGGGTTTGCGGAAGCCAGAAACAACGTCTGTTGCTCTGCCTTCGTCTATCTTTTTGGTCACATCTTGAGCAAACTCCAGTTAAGTTTGTGGGACATGTTTTCCCATGCACAAAGCCATGCTGGCTGTCTGTAATTAGGCCTTGTCTTTCCAAGGCCTACCTCTCAGAATGACCTCCAACAACTGACCCACCCTGATGTCTCGCTCATCAGTCTGTAGTTCCCTGGCTTTCTCTTGCAGCTTTTCTTAATTAATGACACAATATTATAATCATAGTCAGAGTCATACTGCACTGTTCGGTTAACGCTAACCATACTCTAAACTGATCTCATCCTACCTGCCTCTTCCTGGGTCATATCCCTTCAAACCTTTCCTATTCCTGTACTAATCCCAAAGTCTTTTAAACATTGTAATTGTCCCCATGTTCACCCCTTCCTTGGGAAGTTCATTTCACACACAACCCACCCTCTGTGTAACAAAGTGCCTCATGTCTTTTTTTTAAATGTCTCTCCTCTCAACTTAAAAATATAGTGCCTTGTCTTGAAACTCCCCTGTCCATGGGAAAAGACAACTCCCATTAACTCTATCTATCCCCCTCATGATTTTATAAACTTCTATGAGGTCATCTGTCAACATTCAGGTTTCAGTGAAAAATACCAACCTATTCAGCCTTTCTTTATACTGAAGCCTTTCGTACCCAGCCACATCCCAGTAAATCTCCTCCCAACCCTTTCCAGCTGAATAATATCCTTCCTATAACTGGGCGACCAGAACTGGACACAGTATTCCAGAAGAGGACTCACCAATGGCCTGTATAATCTCAATGCAACTTCCCAACTCCGATATCCAAAGGACTGAGCAATAAAAGCAACTGAGGCGAGCACCTTTTTTTAAACTATCCTGTCTCTCCATGTTGCAAACTTCAAAGAATTATGTAGCTGAACCCTGAGGTCCCTCTGTTCTACAACACCACTGAAGGTCTTGCCATTAATTGGATAAGCCCTGCCCGTGTTTGTTCCAAATGCATTACCTCGCATTTATTCAGATTGAACTCCATCTACAGTTTTTCAGCCATTCACACATTTCATCAGGATCCCTTTGTAATCTCAGAAAACCTTCTTCACTGTCCACAATGCCACCCTCCAGTCTATCAGCCTATCACACATAGCACTCTATGGTACAAATATCTCTGCTAGGGGCCCTACAATTTCTTCACCAGCTTCCCACAATGTCCTGAGATCCATTTGATCAGGTCTTGGGGATTTCTCTACCTTTGTGTTTTAAAACTTCCAGCACCTCCTTTTCTATAATGTGGACTCATTTCAAGACATTGAGTCATCGAGATGTACAGCACAGAAACAGGCCCTTCAGACCAACTCCTGCATGACGTTTCTAGTCACATTTCCCACAATTTTGCCAATATCCCTCTGAACCCTTGCGATTCATACACCCATCCACATGCCTTTTAAATGTATTTCTATCAGCCTCCACTATTTGCTCTGGCAGCTTATTCCATCCACTCTGCGGGAGTCAGTTGTCCTTTAGACCCCTTTGAAAAGTTTCCCTCGCCTGGGCAAATGACCTTGTCTATTGACCCTGTCGATGACCATCATGATTTTAAACACCTTTTATCGGTTAACTCCTCAGCCTCCCATGTTCAACTGAAAACAGCCCCAACCTATTCAGGCTTTTCCCTGAAGCGCAAACCCTCCAACCCTGGCAACATCTTTGGTCATTTCTTCTGAACCCTTTCATGTTCCACGACATCCTTCCGATGGCATTGAGACCAGAATTACACACAGTATTCCAATAGTAGTCAGGCCAAACACTGTTTAGTTCCCTGAGCGCCCCAGTCTTTATCCACAGTAAGTTCCAAAGTGAAATATTTGTTTTGGATCTTGTAGTTTCACACATCGTTGCCTTCATTGATCATTAAGGAGACCGGGTTTGTCCCGAGCTCTTCTTTTCTCTTAATACACTTGGAGAGTCTCTTTGGATTCTCCTTAACTTTCTCTGCCAACGCTATCTCGTGTCCCCTTTTTACATTCCTGATTTCCATCCTAAGTGTATTTCTACAGCCCCGATGCTCCTGAAGGGATTCCCTTGAGTCAGCCAGTTATATCTGACATGTGACCCCTTTTTTCCTGACCACAGCCTCGAAGCTCAGCCAGTGTTTCCTAATTCAGTCAGCATTGAGCTGCACACTAACAGGAACACGCTGGCGCTGAACGCTCCTTTTATCTCGGTTTTAAAATATTCCTACTTGCCAGACTTCCCTTTATCTGCAAATAGCCTCCCCAGATCTACTTTACAAATTCCTGTCTAATACTGTCTTGCTCCATTGATTAACTTTAACTTGTGGACCAGGCCTGTCCTTTTCCATCGCTATTTTCAAACTAATACAATTGTGGTAACTTTCCAAAGTGCTCCCCCACTAACACCTCAGTCCCGTTCCTGACTTTGTTTCCCAAGGGGAGGTCAGGTTTAACCCCATTCTCCAGTTGGGCCACTTACATAATGACTGGGAGTTTTCGGAACACACTTAACAAATTCCTTCCATCCAAATGCTTAACTTAGTAGCAATCCCAGTCCAGGTTTGGAACTGTTAAGATCCCCGATCATTACAACCCTATTATTCTCAGAGATATCTGAAATCTCCTGACGTGTTTGCTCCTTCATCTCCCATTGCCTATCGCTGTAGAAAAACTAATGACCAATTTTTATTTCTCAGTTCCACTAATATTGCTTAACTGGGCGATCCTACATGAATACTCCCTCTAGGTACTGCTGGGATGTTTCCCCCCAATCATACCCACCCGCTCTCCTCCTGTTTTGCCTCCTGTTCTATCCTTCCTGTAGTATCTGTCTCCGGAACATTGAGCTGCTGCTCCTGTTGCTCCCTCAGCTGTGTTTCAGTAATATCTATGGGATCCCAATCCCATGTTCCCATCCATGCTCTGGGTTCATCTGCCTTATCTGTCTGGCCCTTTGCATTGAAATACCTGCAGTTTAATCCACCAGTTTTCCCTCATTGTCTGCAATGTCCTTGCCTGCCTTGTCTACTTATATTGCTCTCTTGAACATTTGTACCAGCCTCCACTTTCTTTCTGGCCTTACGACTCTTTGGGGTCACACAGCCCTGCCAGACGAGTTTAAATCCTCTCGAGCAGCTCCAGCAACGTTCCCCACCAGGATGTGGGTCCCCTCCTGTTCCCAGTTCAGGTGTATTCCCCACCCTGTCTACCTGTGCTGACACCTTCAGACATCCGGGGACTTGCCCACCAAGGTCCCTGTGTTCCTCAGTTCTCCAGGAGGACCGACCATTCATGATGTATATCATTCATTTAGTAGACTTCCCACAGTGCATGACCTCACAGTGATCAGAAGTAAACTCCATCTGCCATTACTCTGCTCAGTTTATCATCTGATTTAGATTTAGATTACTTTAGATTTAGATTACTTACAGTGTGGAAACAGGCCCTTCGGCCCAACAAGTCCACACCGCCCCGCCGAAGCGTAACCCACCCATACCCCTACATCTACCCCTTACCTAACACTACGGGCAATTTAGCATGGCCAATTCACCTGACCTGCACATCTTTGGACTGTGGGAGGAAACCGGAGCACCCGGAGGAAACCCACGCAGACACGGGGAGAACGTGCAAACTCCACACAGTCAGTCGCCTGAGGCGGGAATTGAACCCGGGTCTCCGGCGCTGCGAGGCAGCAGTGCTAACCACTGTGCCACCGTGCCACCCACAAACTGCAGCCTGAGACCATCCCCCTCACTGTGGACAACACCCTCACCTTTCAGGTTATCTGCAAACCTACTAATGTTACCTTCTGCTTTCACATCCGAGTGATTAATGTCCATAATGAACAGCAATGGCTCCTGCACAGATCCCTGTGGTACACCCGCTGGGCAAAGGCTTTCAATCACAAAACCAATCCTCCACAAATCGTGGAGCCAATTTACCAACTTGCCTTGGATCCCATGGGCTCTTCCCTTTTGGACCAGCCTTCCGTGTGGGATCTTGTCAAAGACCTTAATGAACTCCATATAAACTACATCATCTGCACTGCCCTCATCAATATCAGAGGACAGTCGTCGAGCAAATCCATACAGACAATCCCGAATGAAATTGCGGGGGTATCTGTTTTTAGCGAATACATTTTATAGGTGTTCTTCTTCCTCTTTTTGCAGTTCTGGTGTACTGCAGTGTGTTGTGGTCCTTTTGAACAGTGTCTTGATGCAACTTTTTGTGTGTGTGTTGGGGTGGTTGCTTTCATAGTTTAGGACTTGGTCTGTGTGTGTGACTTTCCTGTAAACCTTTGTGGTGAATTCTCCGTTCGGTATTCTCTGTACCGTCACGTCTAGGAATGGAAGTTGGTTGCCCTTTTCTTCCTCTCTAGTGAATCGGATTCCTGTGAGTGTGGCGTTGATGATCTGGTGTGTGTTCTCTATTTCTGTGTTTTTAATGATTACAAAGGTGTCATCCACGTATCTGATCCAGAGTTTGGGTTGAATTTGCCGTAAGACTGTTCTAATCTTTGCATTACCACTTCTGCTATGAGTCCAGAGATGGTTGAGCCCATGGGTGTGCCGTTGATTTGTTCATATATTTGGTTGTTGAGTGTGTTGTGAGGCCCAGGTCCAGTAGTTTGAGTATGCCGTCTTTGTTGATAGGTTCCCCGTTTTGTTGTCTGTTCTGCATGTCCAGCAGGTTGGCTATTATTTCTCTGGCTAGGGTTTTGTCGATAGAGTTGAACAGTGCTGTTACATCGAATAAGACCATAGTTTCTTCCTTGTCTATGTGTATATTTCTGATGATGTCCAAGAATTCCTCTGTCGATTGTATAGATTGTCTGGATCCGCTGATCAGGTGTTTCAGTTTCTGCTGTAGTTCTTTGGCCAGTTTGTGTGATGGTGTCCCTGGTAGTGATACTATGGGTCTGAGTGGGATGTCTGGTTTGTGCACTTTGGGTAGTCCATAGAATCTAGGGGTGTTGTTGCTTTCAGTTTTCATTATCTGGAGGTCAAACCTGGTTATCTGTCCGTTTTTTTTTGTAGGTTTCTCAGTGTGCTTTTTATCCTATTGGTGAGCTACGGGGTGGGGTCAAACTCCACGCAATTTCATCCACAGATGCCTCAGGGAAAGACAACGGAATGAGGACATGCCACGACCCAAAGGACTAGCCACACTACCATACATCAGGAACATTTCGGAACTGACAGCCAGACTACTGCGACCACTAGGGCTCATAACAGCACACAAACCAACAGCCACTCTCAGACAACAACTCACCAGAACGAAGGACCCAATACCCAACATGAGCAAAACCAATGTAGTGTACAAAATCCCATGCAAGGACTGCACAAAACACTGCATAGGACAAACAGGAAGACAGCTAACGATCCGTACACACGAACACCAACTAGCCACGAAACGACACGACCAGCTATCCTTAGTAGCCACACACGCAGATGACAAGCAACATGAATTTGACTGGGACAACACTACCATTATAGGGCAAGCCAAACAGAGAACAGCCAGGGAATTCCTAGAGGCCATGGCACTCATCCACAGATTCAATCAATAAGCTCATCGACCTGGACCCAGTATACCGGCCACTGCAGCGGACAGCTCGAACTGACAACCGGAAGCGGCAGAGACAGGCCACTATAAATGCTGGAGGAAACAGCACAGAAGCGCTTCACAGGAGGCTCCCTGAGGATGTCACCTAGACAGGGGACGAAACGTCTGCAACACAAATTCCCAACTCGGCGAACAGAACCACAACAATGAGCACCCGAGCTGCAAATCTTCTCACAAACATTGAAGCCCTTTACACTCTACAAAGCTCCGTCATGGACAAGCCACCATCTCTCTATTTCTTTGCCTTCTTCAGTGTCTGCAACTCTCGCTGTATCTTCCAGTAACGTTCTTTAGTTACTGCAGGTCTGCCTCACTCCCCCGATAACCTGTTCCATCCCCTACAGCTCCCTCAATCACTGTAACACCCTCTGCTCTGTCTAATCCTCCTCTTTCCCACTGTCTTCCAGGCACAACAGCGATCCTGTAAGAGAGCAGTGCGGAATGGGATGTTATAAATCTCAGCTGAGGCTTGAGGCCTACCATTACCTGGGGGTCACAAGGGGAGAGAACCTGAGCGAGTGCAGCACAGAGCGGGAGAATATAAATCAGCAGTGAGGGTCAAGGCCGACTGGGACTTGGATTTGGATAAAAAGCAGAGCAGGAGGCTCGAAATCAGCACCGAGTCACAGAGGGAGTGACTGTGTGAGGGAGCAACTTGGAGCAGGAGCTTGAGGCTGACTCCCACCTGGGAGAATATAAATCCGCACTGAGGATCGAGGCCTAGTTGTACCTGGGAGTCACAGAGACGGTGACACTGTGAGGGAGCAGAGTGCAGTGGGTTCTGGACGATTACACGTCCGAGGAGACACATCACTGTGTGTGCACATGTCCCTCCATTGTTCTGTGTTTGTGTGTGTGTCTGCGTGTATGTCCCCTTCCCTTGCTGTGTGTGTGAGCATGTCCCTCCCTCGCTGTGTGCGTGCGTGTCCCTCCCTCACTGTGTGTGTGTGTTTGTGTGTGCATATGTCTGCGTTTCTCCCTCCCTCACTTTGTGTGTGTGTGTGTGTGTGTCCCCTCGCTGTGTGTGTCCTCTCGCTTTCTGAGCACGTCTCAACCTCGCTGTGTGTGTGTGCCCCTCCCTCGCTGTGTGTGTGCGTGTCCCTCCCTCGCAGTGTGTGTGTCCCTCGATCGCTGTGTGTGTGTGTCCCTCCCTCGGTGTGTGTGTGTGTGTGTGTGTGTGTGTGTGTCCCTCCCTCGCAGTGTGTTTGTCCCTCCCTCCCTGGCTGTGTGTGTGTGTGTGTGCCCCTCCCGCGCTGTGTGTGTGTGTGTGTGTCCCTCCATCTGTGTGTGTGTGTGTGTGTGTGTGTGTGTGTGTGTCCCTCCCTCGCGGTGTGTGTGTGTCCCTCCCTCGCGGTGTGTGTGTGTGTGTGCACCTCCCTCGCGGTGTGTGTGTGTCCCACCCTCGCCGTGTGTGCGCACGTGTTCCTCCCGCTGCGTGTGTGTGTGTGTCCCTCCCTCGCTGTGTGTGTGAGTGTGTCCCTCCCTCGCTCTGTGTGTGTGTGTGTGTGTGTGTGTGTGTGTGTGTGTGTGTGTGTGTCCTTCCTTCGCTGTGTGTGTGTGTGTGTGTGTGTGTCCCTCCCTCGCTGTGTGTGTGTGTCCCTCCCTCGCTGTGTGTGTGTGTCCCTCCCTCGCTGTGTGTGTGTGTGTCCCTCCCTCGCTGTGTGTGTGTGTGTCCCTCCCTCGCTGTGTGTGTGTGTGTGTGTGTGTGTGTCCCTCGCTCACTGTGTGTGCGTACGTGTCGCTCCGTCTCTGTGTGTGTTTGTGTGTCCCTCCCTCGCTGTGTGTGTGTGCGTGTGCGTGTCCCTCCCTCGCTGTGAGTGTGTGTGTGTGTGTGTGTGTCCCTCCCTCGCTGTGTGTGTGTGTGTGTGTGTCCCTCCCTCGCTGTGTGTGTGTGTGTGTGTGTCCCTCCCTCGCTGTGTGTGTGTGTGTGTGTGTGTCCCTCCCTCGCTGTGTGTGTGTGTCCCTCCCTCGCTGTGTGTGTGTGTGTGTGTCCCTCCCTCGCTGTGTGTGTGTGTCCTTCCCTCGCTGTGTGTGTGTGTGTCCCTCCCTCGCTGTGTGTGTGTGTGTCCCTCCCTCGCTGTGTGTGAGTGTGTCCCTCCCTCGCTATGTGTGAGTGTGTCCCTCCCTCGCTGTGTGTGAGTGTGCCCCTCCCTCGCTGTGTGTGAGTGTGTCCCTCCCTCGCTGTGTGTGAGTGTGTCCCTCCCTCGCTGTGTGTGAGTGTGTGTGTCCCTCCCTCGCTGTGTGTGAGTGTGTGTGTCCCTCCCTCGCTGTGTGTGTGTGTGTGTGTCCCTCCCTCGCCGTGTGTGTGTGTGTGCCCCTCCCTCGCCGTGTGTGTGTGTGTCACTCCCTCGCCGTGTGTGAGCGTGTGTGTCCCTCCCTCGCCATGTGTGTGCGTGTGTGTCCATCCCTCGCCGTGTGTGTGCGTGTGTGTCCCTCCCTCGCCGTGTGTGTGCGTGTGTGTCCCTCCCTCGCCGTGTGTGTGTGTGTGTCCCTCCCTCGCCGTGTGTGTGTGTGTGTGTGTCCCTCCCTCGCTGTGTGTGTGTCCCTCCCTCGCTGTGTGTGTGTCCCTCCCTCGCTGTGTGTGTGTGTGTCCCTCCCTCGCCGTGTGTGTGTGTCCCTCCCTCGCAGTGTGTGTGTGTGTCCCTCCCTCGCCGTGTGTGTGTGTGTCCCTCCCTCGCCGAGTGTGAGTGTGTCCCTCCCTCGCTGTGTGTGAGTGTGTCCCTCCCTCGCTGTGTGTGAGTGTGTGTGTCCCTCCCTCGCCGTGTGTGTGTGTGTGTGTGTGTGTCCCTCCCTCGCCGTGTGTGTGTGTGTGTGTGTCCCTCCCTCGCTGTGTGTGTGTCCCTCCCTCTCTGTGTGTGTGTCCCTCCCTCGCTGTGTGTGTGTCCCTCCCTCGCTGTGTGTGTGTCCCTCCCTCGCCGTGTGTGTGTGTGTCCCTCCCTCGCCGTGTGTGTGTGTGTCCCTCCCTCGCCGTGTGTGTGTGTCCCTCCCTCGCCGTGTGTGAGTGTGTCCCTCCCTCGCTGTGTGTGAGTGTGTGTGTCCCTCCCTCGCTGTGTGTGAGTGTGTGTGTCCCTCCCTCGCTGTGTGTGAGTGTGTGTGTCCCTCCCTCGCCGTGTGTGTGTGTGTGTGTGTGTGTGCCCCTCCCTCGCCGTGTGTGTGTGTGTGCCCCTCCCTCGCCGTGTGTGTGTGTGCCCCCCTCCCTCGCCGTGTGTGTGTGTGCGCCCCTCCCTCGCCGTGTGTGTGTGCGCCCCTCCCTCGCCGTGTGTGATTGTGCCCCTCCCTCGCCGTGTGTGTGTGCCCCTCCCTCGCCGTGTGTGTGTGTGCCCCTCCCTCGCCGTTTGTGAGCGTGTCCTTTCCTCGCTGTGTGTGTGTCCCTCCCTCGCTGTGTGTGCGCATGTGTTCCTCCCTCTCTGTGTGTTTGCATGTCCCCCTCTTTGCTGTGTGTCCCTCCCTCGCTGTTTGTGCACGTGTTCCCCCCTAGCTGTGTGTGTGTCCCTCCCTATCTGTGTGTGTGTGCCCCACCCTCGCTGTGTGTGTGTTTGTGTGTGTGTCCCTCCCTCTCTTGTGTGTGTGTGTGTGTGTGTGTGTGTGTGTGTGTCCCTTGCTCGCTGTTTGTGTGTGTGTGTGTGTGTCCCTCCCTCGCTGTGTGTGAGTGTGTGTGTCCCTCCCTCGCTGTGTGTGTGTGTGTCCCTCCCTCGCTGTGTGTGCGTGTGTCCCTCCCTCGCTGTGAGTGCGTGTGTCCCTCCCTCGCTGTGTGTGTGTGTGTGTGTCCCTCCCTCGCTGTGTGTGTGTGTGTCCCTCCCTCGCTGTGTGTGAGTGTGTCCCTCCCTCGCTGTGTGTGAGTGTGTCCCTCCCTCGCTGTGTGTGAGTGTGTCCCTCCCTCGCTGTGTGTGAGTGTGTGTGTCCCTCCCTCGCTGTGTGTGTTTGTGTGTGTCCCTCCCTCGCTGTGTGTGTTTGTGTGTGTCCCTCCCTCGCCGTGTGTGTGTGTGTGTGTGTCCCTCCCTCGCCGTGTGTGTGTGTGTGTGTGCCCCTCCCTCGCCGTGTGTGTGTGTGTCACTCCCTCGCCATGTGTGAGCGTGTGTGTCCCTCCCTCGCCGTTTGTGTGCGTGTGTGTCCCTCCCTCGCCGTGTGTGTGCGTGTGTGTCCCTCCCTCGCCATGCGTGTGTGTGTGTGTGTGTGTCCCTCCCTCGCCGTGTGTGTGTGTGTGCCCCTCCCTCGCCGTGTGTGTGTGTGTCACTCCCTCGCCGTGTGTGAGCGTGTGTGTCCCTCCCTCGCCGTGTGTGTGCGTGTGTGTCCCTCCCTCGCCGTGTGTGTGTGTGTGTATGTGTGTGTGTGTCCCTCCCTCACCGTGTGTGTGTGTGTGTCCCTCCCTCGCCGTGTGTGTGTGTGTCCCTCCCTCGCTGTGTGTGAGTCCCTCCCTCGCTGTGTGTGTGTCCCTCCCTCGCTGTGTGTGTGTGTGTGTGTCCCTCCCTCGCCGTGTGTGTGTGTGTCCCTCCCTCGCCGTGTGTGTGTGTGTCCCTCCCTCGCTGTGTGTGAGTGTGTGTGTCCCTCCCTCGCTGTGTGTGTTTGTGTGTGTGTCTCCCTCGCTGTGTGTGTTTGTGTGTGTCCCTCCCTCGCCGTGTGTGTGTGTGTGTGTGTCCCTCCCTCGCCGTGTGTGTGTGTGTGTGTGCCCCTCCCTCGCCGTGTGTGTGTGTGTCACTCCCTCGCCATGTGTGAGCGTGTGTGTCCCTCCCTCGCCGTGTGTGTGCGTGTGTGTCCCTCCCTCGCCATGTGTGAGTGTGTGTGTGTGTCCCTCCCTCGCCGTGTGTGTGTGTGTGCCCCTCCCTCGCCGTGTGTGTGTGTGTCACTCCCTCGCCGTGTGTGAGCGTGTGTGTCCCTCCCTCGCCGTGTGTGTGCGTGTGTGTCCCTCCCTCGCCGTGTGTGTGTGTATGTGTGTGTGTGTCCCTCCCTCACCGTGTGTGTGTCCCTCCCTCGCCGTGTGTGTGTGTCCCTCCCTCGCTGTGTGTGTGTCCCTCCCTCGCTGTGTGTGTGTCCCTCCCTCGCTGTGTGTGTGTGTGTGTCCCTCCCTCGCTGTGTGTGTGTGTGTGTCCCTCCCTCGCCGTGTGTGTGTGTGTCCCTCCCTCGCCGTGTGTGTGTGTGTGTCCCTCCCTCGCCGTGTGTGTGTGTGTCCCTCCCTCGCCGTGTGTGTGTGTGTCCCTCCCTCGCCGTGTGTGTGTGTGTCCCTCCCTCGCCGTGTGTGTGTGCCCCCCTCCCTCGCCGTGTGTGTGTGCGCCCCTCCCTCGCCGTGTGTGTGTGTGCCCCTCCCTCGCCGTGTGTGTGTGCCCCTCCCTCGCCGTGTGTGTGTGTGCCCCTCCCTCGCCGTTTGTGAGCGTGTCCTTTCCTCGCTGTGTGTGTGTCCCTCCCTCGCTGTGTGTGCGCATGTGTTCCTCCCTCTCTGTGTGTTTGTGTGTCCCCCCCTTTGCTGTGTGTCCCTCCCTCGCTGTTTGTGCACGTGTTCCCCCCTAGCTGTGTGTGTGTCCCTCCCTATCTGTGTGTGTGTGCCCCACCCTCGCTGTGTGTGTGTTTGTGTGTGTGTGTGTGTGTGTGTGTGTCCCTCGCTCGCTGTTTGTGTGTGTGTGTGAGTGTCCCTCACTGTGTGTGCGCGCGTGTCCCTCCATCTCTGTGTGTTTGTGTGTCCCTCCCTCGCTCTGTGTGAGCGTGTCCCTCCCTCGCCGTGTTTGAGCGTGTCCCTCCCTCGCCGTGTGTGTGTGTGTGTGTGTGTGTGTGTGTGTGTGTCCGTCCCTCCCTCGCTGTTTGTGTGTGTGAGAGTGTCCCTTCCTCTGTGTGTGTGTGTGTGTGTGTATGCCCCTCCCTCGCTGTGTGTGTGTGTGTGTGTGTGTGTGTGTGTGTATGCCCCTCCCTCGCTGTGTGTGTGTGTGTGTGTGTGTGTGTGTGTGTGTGTGTCCGTCCCTCCCTCCCTCGCTGTTTGTGTGTGTGTGAGTGTCCCTCCCTCGCTGTTTGTGTGTGTGTGAGTGTCCCTTCCTCGGTGTGTGTGTGTGTGTGTGTCCCTCCCTCGCTGTGTGTGCGCGCGTGTCCCTCCGTCTCTGTGTGTGTTTATGTGTCCCTCCCTCGCTGTGTGTGTGTCCCTCCCTCGCTGTTTGTGTGTGTGTGAGTGTCCCTCCCTCGCCGTGTGTGAGCGTGTCCCTCCCTCGCCGTGTGTGAGCGTGTGTGTCCCTCCCTCGCCGTGTGTGAGTGTGTGTGTCCCTCCCTCGCTGTGTGTGTGTATGTCCCTCCCTCGCTGTGTGTGTGTGCGCCCCTCCCTCGCCGTGTGTGTGTGTGCCCCTCCCTCGCCGTGTGTGTGTGGCCCTCCCTCGCCGTGTGTGTGTGTGCCCCTCCCTCGCCGTTTGTGAGCGTGTCCTTTCCTCGCTGTGTGTGTCTCCCTCCCTCGCTGTGTGTGCGCATGTGTTCCTCCCTCTCTGTGTGTTTGTGTGTCCCCCCCTTTGCTGTGTGTCCCTCCCTCGCTGTTTGTGCACGTGTTCCCCCCTAGCTGTGTGTGTGTCCCTCCCTATCTGTGTGTGTGTGTCCCTCCCTCTCTTGTGTGTGTGTGTGTGTGTGTGTGTGTGTGTGTGTGTGTGTGTGTGTGTGTCCCTCGCTCGCTGTTTGTGTGTGTGTGTGAGTGTCCCTCACTGTGTGTGCGCGCGTGTC
Source organism: Chiloscyllium punctatum (assembly GCF_047496795.1). Lineage (NCBI taxonomy): Eukaryota > Metazoa > Chordata > Chondrichthyes > Orectolobiformes > Hemiscylliidae > Chiloscyllium > Chiloscyllium punctatum. The sequence continues at coordinate 117,240,279 of NC_092744.1, forward strand.
CCTCCATCTCTGTGTGTGTTTGTGTGTCCCTCCCTCGCTCTGTGTAAGCGTGTCCCTCCCTCGCCGTGTTTGAGCGTGTCCCTCCCTCGCCGTGTGTGTGTATGTGTGTCCGTCCCTCCCTCGCTGTTTGTGTGAGCGTGTGTGTCCCTCCCTCGCCGTGTGTGAGCGTGTGTGTCCCTCCCTCGCTGTGTGTGTGTGTGTCCCTCCCTCGCCTTGTGTGAGCGTGTGTGTCCCTCCCTCGCCGTGTGTGAGCGTGTCCCTCCTTCGCCGTGTGTGAGCGTGTGTGTCCCTCCCTCGCCGTGTGTGAGCGTGTGTGTCCCTCCCTCGCCATGTGTGAGCGTGTCTCTCCCTCGCCTTGTGTGAGCGTATCCTTCTCTTGTTCTGTGTGTGTGTTTGCGTGTGTACGTCCCTCGCTGTGTATGCATGTCCCACCCTCGCTGTCTGTATTTGTGCGTGTCCCTCTCTCACTGTGTATGTGTGAGTTTCCTCCCCTTGTTCGGTGTGTGTGTGTCGTTCTTGCTGTCCGTGTGTGTGCATGTCCCTCCCTTGCTGTGTGTGTGTGTGTGTGTGTGTGTGTGTGTGCGTGTCCCTCAGTTGCCTTGTGTGTGTGTGCGTGTGTGTGCGTGCATGTCCCTCCCTTGCTGTGTGTGTATGTGTGTGTGTGTGTGTGTGTGTGTGTGTGTGTCCCTCAGTCGCTTTGCGTGTGTGTCAGTCCCTTTGTGAGTGTGTGCGTGTGTGCATGTCCCTCCCTTGCTCTGTGTATATATGTATGTGTGTGTGTGTGTGTGTGTGTGTATGTTTGTGTGTCCCTCCCTCGCTTTGCGTGTGTGTGTGTGTCCGTCCCTTGTGTGTGTGTGTGTGCATGTCCCTCCCTTGCTCTGTGTTTGTGTATGTGTGCGTGTCCCTCCTTCACTTTTCGTGTGTGTCCATCCCTTGTGTATGTGTGCACGTCCCTCCCTTGCTCTGTGTTTCTGTATGTGTATATATATGTGTGTGTGACCCTCCCTCGCTTTGTGTGTCCGTGTGTCCATCCCTTGTGTGTCTGTGAGTGCATGTCTCCCCTTTCTGTGTGCGCGTGTCCTACCCTTGCCATGTCTGTGTGTGTCCCCTCGCTGTGTGTGCGTCTCCCTCTCAATTTCTGTGTACGTGCCCTCCCCCTTGACATGTGTGTGTCCTTCCTTTGCTGTATGTGTGTGTGTGACCCTCCCTCGCTTCGTGTGTGTTTGTGTGTGTGTCCCTCCCTCACTGTGTGTCTGCGGGTAACGCCTTCACTGTGTGTGTTTGTGTGTCACTCCCTCACTGTGTGTTGGATGTCCCTCTCTCTCTCTGTATGTGCATGTGTCCCTCCTTGCATGTCCCTCCCTTGCTCTGTGTTTGATTGTGTATGTATGTGTGCGTGTCACTCCCTCACTTTGCGTTTGTGTCCTTCCCTTGTGTGTGAGTGTGTGACCAGCTTGCTGTGTGTGCGTGTCCCACCCTTGCCGTGCGTGTGTGTGTGTGTGTGTGTGTGTGTGTGTGTGTGTGTGCCCTCTGTCAATTTCTGTGCATATGCCCTCCCCCTCGATATGTTTGTATGTTTGTGCTTGTCCCTCCTTCACGGTGTGTGAGTGTCCCTCCCTCGCTGTGTGTGTGTGTGTGTGTGTCCCTCCCTCGCGGTGTGTGTGTGTCCCTCCATCGCAGTGTGTGTGTGTCCCTCCCTCGCGGTGTGTTTGCGTGTGTGTGTCCCTCCTTCACTTTGCGTGTGTGTTTCCCTCCTTCACTTTGCGTGTGTGTGTCCCTCCTTCACTTTGCGTGTGTGTGTCCCTCCCTCACTTTGCGTGTCTGTGTCCCTCCCTCACTTTGCGTGTCTGTGCCCCTCCCTCAATTTGCGTGTGTGTGCCCCTCCTTCACTTTGCGTGTGTGTCTCCCTCCTTCACTTTGCGTGTGTGTGTGTCCCTCCCTCACTTTGCGTGTGTGTCTCCCTCCTTCACTTTGCGTGTGTGTCTCCCTCCTTCAATTTGCGTGTGTGTCTCCCTCTCTCACTGTGTGTCTCCCTCTCTCACTGTGTGTCTGCGTGTATTCCCCTTACCGTAAGTGTGTGTGTTTGTCCCTTGCTCACTGTGTGTGCGCGCCTCTCCCTTTGTGTGTGTGTGTGTGTGTGTGTGTGTGTGTCCCTCCCTCGCTGTGTGGCTGCATGTATCCTCCTCGCTGTGTGTGTGTTTGCGTGTCCCTCCTTTGCTTTCCGTGTGTGTGTCCCTGTCCCTCGCTGTGTGTATCCCTCCCTCGCCGTGTGTCTGCGGGTAACTCCCTCACTGTGTGTGTTTGTATGTCGCTCCCTCGCTGTGTGTGCACGCGTCTGTCCCTTGCTCTGTGTTTATGTGTATGTGTGTGTGTGCGTGTGTGCATGTCCCTCCCTTGCTGTGTGTGTGTGTCCGTCCCTTGTGTGCGTGTGTGCATGTCTCTCCCTTGCTCTGTGTTTGTATGTGTGTGTGTCACTCCATCGCTTTGCGTGTGTCTGTCCCTTGTGTGTGTGAGTGTGACCACCTTGCTGTGTGTGCGTGTGTCCCACCCTTGCCATGTCTGTGTGTGTCCTCTCTCGCTGTGTGTGTGTGCCCCCTCTCAATTTCTGTGTACATGCCCTCCCCCTCGACATGTGTGTGCTTGTCCCTCCCTCACTGTGTGTCTGCGTGTATTCCCCTTATCGTAAGTGTGTGTGTTTGTCCCTTCCTCATTGTGTGCGCGTGTCTCTCCCTTGCTCTGTGTTTGTGTGTGTGTATGTGTGCGTGTCACTCCTTCACTTTGCGTGTGTGTGTCCCCCTCCCTCGCAGTGTGTAATGCCCCTCCCTTGCTGTGTGTCTGCGTGTATCACCCTCACTGTGTGTGTGTGTTTGCGTGTCGTCCTTCGCTTTGCGTGTGTGTCCCTGTCCCTCGCTGTGTGTGTCCCTCCCTCGCCGTGTGTCTGCGTGTATCCCCCTCACTGTGTACGTGCGTGTCCCTCCCTCGCTTTGCGTGTGTGTGCCCCCTCTCAATTTGTGTGCACATGCCCTCCCCCTTGCGGTGTGTGTGCTTGTCCCTCCCTCGCTATGTGTGTGCGTGTCGCTCCCACGCTGTGTGTGTCCATGCTCCCTCCCTCGCTGCATGTGTCAGCGTGTCCCTCCCTCACTCTGTGTGTGTGTGTGTGTCCCTTGCTCTCTGTGTATGTGCGCGTGCATGTCCTTCCCTCACTGTGTCCGTGTGGGTGTCCCTTCGCTGCGTGTCCCTCCCTCGCTGTGCATGTGGGTGTGGGTGTCCCTCCCTCGCTGTGTGTGTGTATGTTTGCATGTTCCCCCCTTGCTATGTGTTTGTTTGTGTGTGTGTGTGTGTGTGTCCCTCCCATGCTCTGTATGTGTCAGTTTCCCCCTTTCTCTGTGTGTATGTGTCCCTCTTGGTGTCCGTGTGTGTACTTGGCCCTCCCTTGTTGTGTGTGCGTGTGTCCCTCTCTTGCTCTCTGTGTGTTTGTGTTTGTCCCTCCCTCGCTGTGTATGCATGTCCCTCCTGGCTGTGTGTGTCTGTATTTGTGTGCTCCCTCATGCACGTGTCCCTCCCTCGCTGCGTGTGTGCGTGTGTGTCCCTCCCCTTGCTCTGTGTGTGTGTCCCTTTTGCTGTGCGTGTGTGTGCGTGGCCCTTCCTCGCTGTGTGTGCATGTGTCACCCCCTCGCTGTATCTGTGTGTGTGTGTGTGTCCCTTCTTTGCTGTGTGTGTGTGCGTGTGCGTGTCCCTCCCTCACTGTGTATGTGTGAGTTTTCCCCCTTGCTCTGTGTGTGTGTGCGTGTGTCCCTCTTGCTGTGCGTGTGTGGGTGTGGCCCTCCCTCCCTCTGTGTGCATGTGTCGCTCCCTCGCTGTGTGTGCGCATGTCCCTCTCTTGCTCTGTGTGTGCGCGCATTTCTCCCCTTGTCTGTGTGAGTGCGAGTCCCTCTCTCACTGTGTGTGTCTGTGTTTGTGTGCTTCCTTATGCGCATGTCGCTCCCTCACTGTGCGTGTGTGGCCCACCCTCGCTGAGTGTGCAGTGTCCCTCTCTTGCTGTGTGTGTGTGTGTGTTTGTGTGTGTCCATGTGTCTATGTCCCTCACTGTCTGTGTGGATGCGTGCCCCTCTCGCTGTGTGTCTGTAATTTTGTGCTTGCGCATGTGCGTGTTCTTCCCTCACTGTATACGTGTCCCCCTCTTGCTGTGAGTATGTGTATCCCTCTTGCCCTCTTGCAGTCTATGTGAGTGTCCTTCCCTCACGCTGTGTGTGTGCACATGTGTGTCCCTCCCTCACTGTTTATGTATCAGTTTCCTGCCGTGTGTGTGTGTGTGTGTTACTCTTGCTGTGCGTGTGTGTGTGTGTGTGCATGTGTCTCCTCCTCGCTGTTTGTGCACGTGTCCCTCCCTCGCTGTGTGTGTGTGTGTATGCGTGTCACTTCCTCACTGTCTGCCTGCGTGTATCCCCTTACCTGTGTGTATATGTGCATGTCCCTCCTTCGCTTTGTGTGTGTGTCACTCCCTCGAAGTGTGTATGTGTATATGTCCCCCTCTCTTGTTCTTTGTGCATGTCCCCCCTTGCTTTGTGTGCGTGTGTCCCTCCCTCGCTGTGTCAGTGTGTGTCCCCCCTCACTGTGTGTGTGTGCCCCATCTCACTTTCCATGCATATTTCCTCCCCGTCGCTGTGTGTGTGCTTGTCCCTCTTTCTCTGTGTGTTTTCGTGTGTGTGTGTGTGTGTCCCTCCCTTGCTGTGTGCGTGTGTCCCTCTCTCACTGTGTGTGCATGTCCATCCCTTGCTGTGTGTGTACGTCCCTCCCTCGCTCTGTGTGTGTGTGTGTGTGTGTGTGTGTGTTTTACTCCCTCGCTGTTTGTGTGTCCCTCGCTCGCTGTGCGCGCGTGTCCCACCCTTGCTGTGTCTGTGTGTGTCCTCTCTCGCTGTGTGTGTGTGCCCCCTCTCAATTTCTATGCACATGCCCTCCCCCTCGACGTGAATGTGTGTGTCCCTTCCTTCGCTGTATGTGTGTGTGTGTCCCTTCCTCGCTCTGTGTGTGTTTGTATGTCCCTCCCTCGCTGTGTGTGCACGTGTCCCTCCCTTGCTGTGTGTGTGTGTGTGTGTGTGTGTGTGTGTATGTGCGTGTCCCTCCCCTGCTTTGCGTGTTTGTGTGAGTGTGTGTGCATGTGTCGCCCTTGCTCTGTGTGTGTGTATGTGTGCGTGCCCCTCCCGCGCTTTGTGTGTGTGTGTGTGTGTCCGTCCCTTGTATGTGTGAGTGCATGACCACCTTGCTGTGTGCGTGTGTCCCACCCTTGCCGTGTCTGTGTGTGTCCCCTCTCGCTTTGTGTGCATGCCCCCTCTCAATTTCTGTGTACATGCCCTCCCCCTCGACATGTGTGTGCTTGTCCCTCCTTCGCGGTGTGTGTGTGTGTCCCTCCCTTGCAGTGTATGTGTGTGTCCCTCCCTCACTGTGTCTGCGTGTCTCTTCCTCGTTGTGTGTGCGTATCCCTTTCTTGCTGTTTGTTTGCGTGTCCCTCCCTCTGTGTATCTGTGTGTTTGTGTGTCTTCGCTGCGTGTCTGTGCGTGTCCCTCCCTCGCTGTATGTGTGTTGCTCCCTTGCTGTGTGCATGTGTCCCTCGCTCTGTGTATGCGCATGTCCATCCCTTGCTGCGCGTATGTGTGTCCCTCCCTCGATTTGCGTATGTCTCTGCGGGTATCCCCCTCACTGTGTGTGTGTGTGTGTGCATGTCCTTCCCTCGCTGTGTGTCTGCATGTATCCCCCTCACTGTGTGTGTGTGTGTGTGTGTGTGTGTGCATGTCCTTCCCTCGCTGTGTGTCTGCGTGTATCCCCCTCACTGTGTGTGTGTGTGCATGTCCTTCCCTCGCTGTGTGTCTGCCTGTATTTCCCTCACTGTGTGTGTGTGTGTGTGTGTGTGTGTGTGTGTGTGCATGTCCTTCCCTCGCTGTGTGTCTGCATGTATCCCCCTCACTGTGTGTGTGTGTGTGTGTGTGTGTGCATGTCCTTCCCTCGCTGTGTGTCTGCCTGTATTTCCCTCACTGTGTGTGTGTGTGTGTGCATGACCTTCCCTCGCTGTGTGTCTGCATGTATCCCCCTCACTGTGTGTGTGTGTGTGCATGTCCTTCCCTCGCTGTGTGTCTCCCTGTATTTCCCTCACTGTGTGTGTGTGCATGTCCTTTCCTCGCTGTGTGTTTGCGTGTATCCCCCTCACTGTGCGTGTGTGAATGTCCTTCCCTTGTTGTGTGTCTGCATGTATCCCCCTCACTGTGTGTGTGTGTGTGTCCTTCCCTCGCTGTGTGTCTGCGTGTATCCCCCTCACTGTGTGTGTGTGAATGTCCTTCCCTCGCTGTGTGTCTGTGGGTATCCCCCTCACTGTGTGTGTGTGAATGTCCTTCCCTCGCTGTGTGTCTGCGTGTATCCCCCTCACTGTGTGTGTGTGTGTGTGTGTGTATGTGTGCATGTCCTTCCCTCGCTGTGTGTCTGTGGGTATCCCCCTCACTGTGTGTGTGTGCAGGTCCTTCCCTCGCTGTGTGTCTGTGGGTATCCCCCTCACTGTGTGTGTGTGAATGTCCTTCCCTTGCTGTGTGTCTGCGTGTATCCCCCTCACTGTGCGTGTGTGTGTGTGCATGTCCTTCCCTCGCTGTGTGTCTGCGTGTATCCCCCTCACTGTGCGTGTGTGTGTGTGCATGTCCTTCCCTCGCTGTATGTCTGCGTGTATCCCCCTCACTGTGTGTGTGTGTGCATGTCCTTCCCTCGCTGTATGTCTGCGTGTATCCCCCTCACTGTGTGTGTGTGTGCATGTCCTTCCCTCGCTGTGTGTCTGCGTGTATCCCCCTCACTGTGTGTGTGTGCATGTCCTTCCCTCGCTGTGTGTCTGCGTGTATCCCCCTCACTGTGTGTGCATGTCCTTCCCTCGCTGTGTGTCTGCGTGTATCCCCCTCACTGTGTGTGTGTGCATGTCCTTCCCTCGCTGTGTGTCTGCGTGTATCCCCCTCACTGTGTGTGTGTGCATGTCCTTCCCTCGCTGTGTGTCTGCGTGTATCCCCCCTCACTGTGTGTCTGCGGGTATCTCCCTCACTCTGTGTGTTTGCGTGTCGCTCCCTTGATGTGTGTGTGTGTGTCCAAAATTTGCACATCCCCCCTTGCTGTGTGTGTGTCCCTCTTACTGTGCGTGTCCCTCCTTCGCTGTCTGTGTGCGTGTCTCCCCCTCGTTGTGTTTGCGAGTGTTCCTCTCTTGCTCTGTGTGTGCATGTTTGTGTGTGTGTTTCCCTCCCTCGCTGTGTGCGTGTGTCCCTCTCTCGCTGCGTGTGTCTGTTTGTGTGCTTGTGCATGTCCCTCCCTCACTGTGTGTGTGTGTGTGTGTGTCCCACTTGCTGTGAGTATGTGTGTCCCTCTTGCAGTGTATGTGAGTGTCCATCCCTCGCTGTGTGTGTGCGTGTCCCTCCCTTGCTGTGTGTCTGTTTGTATCCCCGTAACTGTGTGTATGTGTGCGTGTCACTCCCTCGCTCTGTGTGTGTGTGTCCCTCCATTGCACTTTGTGTATATCCCCTCACTGTGTGTGCGCTTGCTGTGTGAGTGCATGTCCCCCCTTGCTATGTGTGCGTGTCCCTCCCTCGCCGTGTCCGTGCATGTCCTCTCTAGCTGTGTGTGCATGCTCCCTCTCAATTTCTGTAAACATGCCCCCCGCCATGTGTGTGCTTGTCCTTCCTTCCCTGTGTGTGTATGTCCCTCCCTTGCTGAGTATGAAGGTGTCCCTCCCTCGCTGTGTACGTGCATGTCCTTCCCTCGCTGTGTTTGTGTGCCCCTCCCACGCTGTGTGTGCATGTCCTTTCCTCCCTCGCTCTATATGTGTGTGTGCGTGTGTCCCTCCCCCGCCCTGTGTCTGCGTGTATCCCCCTCACTGTGTGTATGTGCGTGTCCCTCCCTCGCAGTGTGTGTGTGTGTGTGTGTGTGTGTGTGTGTGTGTGTGTGTGTGTATGTATGTATTTGTGCGAGTCCCTCCCTCGCTTTGCGTGTGTGTGCCCCCTCTGAATTTGTGTGCACATGCCCTCCCCCTCGTGGTGTGTGTGCTTGTCCCTCCTTCGCTGTGTGTCCCTCCCACGCTGTGTGTGTGTGTGTCCCGCCCTCGCTGTGTGCGTGTCCCTCCCACGCTGTGTGTGTGTGTGTGTGTGTGTGTGTGTGTGTGTGTGTGTGTGTGTCCCTCCCTCGCTGTGTGTCTGCGGGTAACCCCCTCACTGTGTGTGTTGGCGTATCGCTCCCTCGCAATGTGTGCACGTGTCCCTCCCTTGCTCTGTGTGTGTGTATCTGTGCATGTCCCTCCCTCGCTTTGCGTATGTGTGTCCGTCCCTTGTGTGCATGTCTTTCCCTTGCTCTGTGATTTTTTTTGTGTGTATGTGCACGTGTCCCTCCTTCGCTTTGCGTGTGTGTGTGTGTCCATCCCTTGTTTGTGTGTGTGTGTGTGTGAGAGAGACCAGATTGCTGTGTGCGTGTGTCCCACCTTTGCCATGTCTGTGTGTGTCCCCTCTCGCTGTGTGTGTGTGCCCCCTCTCAATTTCTGTGTACATGCCCTCCCCCTCGACATGTGTGTGTTTGTCCCTTCCTCGCTGTGTGTGCACGTCTCTCCCTTGCTGTGTGTGTGTGTGTGTGTGTGTCCCTCCTTTGCTTCATGTGTGTGTGTCCCCGGCCCTCGCTTTGTGTATGTGCGCGTCTCTCCCTCGCAGTGTGTGTGTGTCCCTCCCTCGCCGTGTGTCTGTCTGTATTCCCCTCACTGTGTGTGTTTGCTTGTCCCTCCTTCACTTTGCGAGTGTCCCTCTCCATCACTGTCTGTGTCCCTCCCTCGCCCTGTGTGTGTGCGTGTCCCTCCCTCGCTGTGTGCGTGCGTGTATCCCCCTCACTGTGTGTATGTGCGTGTCCCTTCGCTGCGGGTCTGTGCGTGTCCCTCCCTCACAGTGTGTGTGTGTGTGTGTGTGTGTGTTTGTGCGAGTCCCTCCCTCGCTTTGCGTCTGTGTGCCCCCTCTCAATTTGTGTGCACATGCCCTCCCCCTCGTGGTGTGTGTGCTTGTCCCTCCTTCACTGTGTGTCCTTCCCTCGCTGTGTCTGTGTGTGTGTGCAGATGCATGTCCCCCCTTCACTGTGTGTGTCCGTGTACCTCCTTCGCTGTATGTGTGTGTGTATACCTCCCTCGCTGTGTGTGTGTGTGCGTGTCCCACCATCGCTATGTGTGTGCGTGTCCCTCCCTCGCTGTGTGTGTGCGTGTCCTACCCTCGCTGCCTGCGTGCGTGTCGCTTCCTCGCTGTGTGTGTCTTTCCCTCGCTGTGTGTCTGTGTGTATCCCCGTCACTATGTGTGTGTGTGCGCGCATGCGTGCATGTCCTTCCCTCGCTGTGTATCTGCATGTATCCCCCTCACTGTGTGTGTGTGCATGTCCCTCCCCCGCTGTGTGTCTGCGTATATCTCCCTCACTGTGTGTGTTTGCGTGTCGCTCCCTCGCTGTGTGTGTGCGTGTCCTACCCTCGCTGCCTGCGTGCGTGTCGCTTCCTCGCTGTGTGTGTCTTTCCCTCGCTGTGTGTCTGTGTGTATCCCCGTCACTATGTGTGTGTGTGCGCGCATGCGTGCATGTCCTTCCCTCGCTGTGTATCTGCATGTATCCCCCTCACTGTGTGTGTTTGCGTGTCGCTCCCTTGCTGTGAGTGTGTGTGTGTGTGTGTGTCCAAAATTTGCACCATCAGTGAATTGGCCATCATAACTTGACTGTGGTATTCAGGAATGTGTGGTTTAAGTAAGTTCACCTCGAGAAATGCAGGGTTTAATGTATATGTAGAGGGGTGGGTCTGGGTAGGATACTCTTCAGAGGTTTGGAATGGACTGGTTGGGCCGAATGGCCTGGTTGCACATGATGGTGATTCTATTCAGGTTATTGTCCAGCACTCTCAACCATCCCCGTCTCTTACACCTTGCCTTATCCCCAATATTCTCCTTAACACTGTAATCTCCTCCAGACTCTAAAACACTCCTTGGTGATGTAACCTTCTCCAGCCCTTGCAAAGATCGATATGTCTGTCACCTCTTTCTGCTTTTAGAACCCTCCCTATAACTATTACCATTTGGTACAACACTCCCAATCATTGTTCCCTCTCGAAACTCCCATAAACAGTTGTATCTCTGAAAACTGGACTGTCTCAACTTCCCTTTGACAGTTACGTGCTCAGACCTGCTCTATTTTAGTGAAGTAATTAAGTCTTGGTAACACTCACTGTTATAACCTCCCTCCAGCCTTACAGCACTGAGGATCTGTAGAAGCTCTTCTCAACCCGACAGCCATCTCTGTGTCTGTAATCTCCTCCACTCCCAATAATACATTCTCTCTGAGCTCTTCTGTAGTCCACTAAACACTCCCTAACACTGTCTGTATCAGTGTAACCTTCTCCGAAAACACAACCTTCCCTATCTGTGTAAATCCCTACACCAGTCCCTGTCCCTCTCAGCTCCGTCTAACAATACAACCCTCCATGTCTGTGTATTCACCTTCAGTCCCTACTCACCTCCCTATCTGTGTAACCTTCTCCATGCATTTTTGCTTCAGTCTCTTCAACTGTCCCTGTCAGTGTAACCTCTTCCAGACGCGAAAACTCTCCTCTTTTTGACTTACTCTGACCACACAACCCTCACTATCTATAACCTACTCCTGTCTGAGAAACCTACCTCTGCAAATTGCTCCAACTCTTCAACTCTCCATAAGCTCCTGCAGCTCTTACATCCCTCCCTATCTACCAAATCTCTTCCAGTCCCTAAACACCAACAGTCTGTGGAGACCCGACCACCATCCCTATCAGTGTAATCCTCTCAGGTCTCTGCAGTAATCCTGATCTGTCGAACTCACTCCATGCCTGTGCCTCTCCCAATCCAGTCACGACAAAACCCACTATCTATTTAACACCCTCCTGTCACTATCACCCCCATGTCAATGTAAGCTCGTCCTGTGTCTCCACCATCTACCCATCTCCGTAACCTTGTCCAGCTCTTACACCACTATCTGTTTAAACGTCACCCTCCCCTACAACTTCCTCCTGTTTGTGCTATGCTTCCTTATCTGTGAAACTGTCTCTGACCAAAATTGTTGTCCCAGTCTCTGAAAAGAAATCCAGATTCCACAGCCTCCATAACCCCCAGACCCTAAGCCTTCCTATATCTATAACCATCTTCAGTCCCGACTACCCTGCATATCTCTGTTTGTTCCTCCAGTCGATACAAACATCTTTATCTCTGTAATCTGCTCAGCTCCCTAAAACAGTCCCTGTCTGTGATCCAGCCCTGGCCTACAAACATCCTTTTCCCTGTAAACTTCTCTATCCCTCCCAACATTCCCATCTCCATGAACCCCTGTCAGCCCTACAGCTCTCCACATTTCTGTAACCCCCTGTGGGTCTATGGTCCTCCCTCCCTGTGAAACCACCTCCAGTCCCCACGTGCCTCCCAATCTGGGTCCTCTGCTCCAGATCAGACCATTGCTGTCTCTGTAAACACCGCCACCCCTGACAACTCTTCCCATTTGTGTAACCTCGTTCAGACCCCATACTCTCCAACTTCCTGAATCCTCTTCCTGCTATTGCAACCAAAACCACATGTTTATGTAATATCCACCAGTGCTTACACCCTCCCTGACTCAGTAACCACTGGCAGCCCTAACAAAACACCTAAACTGTGAAACCTCTTCATTCCCTACAATCCTCCCTCCCTCCCTCCTCAAATGCCTTCATCACCATGAAACCTCACAATTACTGAAGCTTCCGTGTGGCACTGCAACCTTCCTAAAGTCTGCAAAATCCTCCTGTCCTGATATTCCTCTCTATCTCTGTAACCCCCACCACCCTCCAGTGCCCTTCTGGGGAACATGGCAGAGGAGGGAAGATTTGTAAAGTTCGGGCCATGTTACGGAGGAAGAATTCTGGGAGTTACAGATTTGGTCGAATGTTTGTGGTGTCCAGATTATTGGCGAGGACTCTAAAGACAGGATTTATGACGACTTGGAAAACCATAATTAAATTAGCCACAGTCAGTATGGGTTTGTGAGGGGTCAGGTCATGCCTCACAAACCTTATTGAATTCTTTGAGGATATGACAGAATATGTTGATGGCTCATTCAGAAAAGAAGGATGATTGGGATACAGGGAAATCTGTCTGTCTGGATACAGGATTGGATGGCCCAGAGAAGACAGAGGGTGGCAGCAGATGGACAGTATTGAGCCTGGAGCTCAGTGACCAGTGGGGTTCTGTAACAATCGGCTCTGGGACTCTGCTCTCTGTGATTTTTGTAAATGACTTGGATGTGGATGTTGGAGAGTGGGTTAGTAAGTTTGCCAATAACATGAAAGTTGGTGGAGTCGTGGGTAATTTGGAGGGCTGTTGTAGGTTGCAATGGGACATTGACAGGACACAGAGCTGGGCTGGAAGTGGCAGATAGAGTCCAATCCGGAAAAGCGTGAAGTGATTCATTCTGGAAGGTCGAATTTGAATACAGAATACAGGGTGAAAGGTAGAATACTTGGCAGTGCAGAGGAACAGAGATCATGGGGTCTGTGTCCATAGATCTCTCAAAATCTCCACGCACGTTGGTAGGGTTGTTAAAAAGGCATATGTTGTGTTGGCTCCCCTTAGAAGGGGATTGACTGTAAGAGCCGTGAGGTTTTACTGCATCTTTATAGTGTCCTGGTGAGACCACACTTGGAATATTGTGTTCAGTTCTGGTCCCCTGTTTACAGGAAGGCTGTGCAGGTTTTAGAGATTGTACACAGGAGATTTACCAAGATGCTGCCTGCAATGGAGGGCATTTCTTACGAAGAGAGGTTGAGGGAGCTAAGGCTTTTTTCATTGGAGAAGGGGGCGGGGCGACTTTGTGGAGGTGAACAAGGTGATGAGAGGCACAGAGTGAGTGAATAGTCAGAGATGTTTTCTCCTATGGAATAAATGGCTATTACAAGGCGGCATAATTTTAACGTGAATGGAGGATGGATAAGAGGATAGAGAATGGTAGGTGGTTGGATGGACTGCCAATGATGGTAGTAAAATTAGACAGATCTGGGACATTTAATAGACTCTTGGACCGACACATGGATAATAGTAAAATGAAGGGTATGTCGTTTGCTTTGATCTTACAGTCGGATAAAAGGTTGGCATGAAATCATGGCCGAAGGGTTTTGGGCTGAACTGTTCTGTGTTCTGTCCGATAAACTGGGTAATAAGCTCAGATCAGTGTAAAACGATATGGCATTCTGGAGGAGCTAGTGAACTGGATACAAAATTTGCTTGATGGTTGTAGACAGAGGGTGGTGGGAGACATGTTGTTTTTCTGACAGGAGGCATGTGACCAGCGGTGGAGTGGGTCCACTGTTGTTTGTCATTTGGATAAATGGTTTAGATGGGAATATTGGTTTCCTGGTAAGTAATTGTTTTGGGTGACACTGAAATTGGTGGGAAAGTGGACAGTGAAGAAGGTTATCTATGATACAACAGGATGAACAGTACTGCTGGGATAGTGGGCTGAAGAATAAAAGATGAAGTTTAATTAGATAAAGGTGGGGTGTTCTATTTTGGTGAAACAAACCAGGGTGGGACCTGTACAGTTCATGTTCGGGCCCTGGGTAGTGTTGTCAGTCAGAGACCCAGTGACCCAGGTACACAGTTCTTTGAATGTGGTGTCACAGGTAGACAGACTGGTGAAGCAGGCGTTTGGGATGGTTACCTTCATTGGGGAGAGCATTAAGAGTAAGATTTGGGATGTCATGTTGAGGCTGTAAAAGACATTGGTAGGGCCACCATTAAAACATTGTTGATCAGTCGGAAGAACTCATCTAGTTCACGAACCTCCTTCAGGGAAGAACATCAAATGTTCTAACCTGGTCTGGCCGACATGTGACTCCAGACCCACAGCAATATGGCTGACTCTGAGCTGCCCTCTCAGTAATTAGCAGAGGGGTCAAAGAACGTTGTTCCAGTCAGTGACACCCACATCCCATGAACGAATATATAAAAATACCGATGTCCCTCCGTACCTCTGCAAACCCCTCCAGCTGCAGTAATCCGTACTGGCTTTGTAACACCCTGACCACTCTCTGTAACACTCTCACCACCTCCAGCACCTTCACCTCTCCCTGTTTCTATCGTGTCAATGAACCCTGACCATGGTTCCCCTTCCCACAGCCGTCATTGAAATCCATTAACATTTATTCCTAAAACACTCTCTCACTTCAGGATTTTAAGTACTTTTTGGTGATCTTCTCAGCCTCATAATCTAGTATGATCCCTTTTGTCCTGAGTGCGGGATCAGTGGGAATTTCTTGCTGAGATTTTTACTGTTTCAATCGAATGTCTTTTTGTTGAGTATTTTGCATTGTCCCTTCAAATATTTTCTACTGTTCATTTACAGACACATATTTCAGTCTGTTTCCCCCGTTTACCTTGGTCAGTTCTCCTCTCAAACTCATGTCATTGGCTGTTTTTGTTTCTAGTTGTAGCTTGTCCTTTCTGTGATTCACTATAAAACTTTATATTTCTTTAAACTGCACTTTATCACAATTTCCCAGAGGGTCTCTCCAGGTGACATTACTCATTCACTAAGTTTCATTACACCATCGCTCTGCGTTAGTTATGTCCCTTAACAGTTGCACAATGTGTTTTTCAAAGAAACACTGAAAAAAAATTAACCAAACTCCTCTTCCAATATCAATGCTGTCCGTGTGATTGTCCCAGATTATACGAATATTGAAGTTTTCCAAAATTATCACAATACCTTTGTAAAAAAATTCCAATGAGTTCCTGGTAAATGCAGTGGTGAGCAATGAAATGCTGTTCGGTGACTAAAACTGTTCTGCTGCTTGTGTCCTTGGCAAGTAGTAGCCAGAATTTACATTCAGACTGACTCTACTTCATGATCTGCGGCCAAATGCTTTCTTTGTAATGCCTTTGGTATCCATTATTGTTAGCGTTGCCCATTTTGCCTGAGCTTGCACAAGATTACGAACCACTGAATATTTTTGTTCACCCTGTATCCATGTCTCCCTGGTGTCTAAATCTCTTTTATCGCTGTGTCACAAATCCAACGACCTTATTGCAGCAACGTTGTCCATTCAAAAAAAACATAATATACTCTCTTCCACAATTTTCTGTCACAAATCTATTCACTGATGTACAATTTTAGTTAAACTCTGTCCCATCCTGTTCCTTTCTGCTTGTCTTCAGCCACATTCCCATGCTGTTCCATTGCTTCACCTTTTCCCTTTGGATTTGGAAAGCTCCTTTCACCAGCATCCTCTCTGTCAGTTTAATGCCCTGTCCATAAACCTACCGACATGATTGGCCAGGACACTGCTCCCAGCACAGTGTCCAGGGGGACCATCCGAATACATTTTTTTTTAAAATCAGGTATGGGATGTGTGAGTCTCTGGCTGACCAGCCTTTCTTGCCCAGTCCTAGAAGCCCTTGAACTGAGTAACTTGCTCGGCCATTTCAGAGGGGAATTGAGAGGCAAACCCTTTGCTGTGGGGATGTCGTGCAGACCACGTGAGGATGGGCAGATGTCCTTCACTAAAGGACAAGTGTTTGGATTTGTTGTACATCAGTAATGGTTTCATACTTATTTGTGGATTGTTAATTATTATTTTTAAAATTATTTAATTCAAATGTCTCCTTTTCAGATGGTGGGATTCAATCCTGCCTCCCCGAACATTAGCTGAGGTTTTGGATCCATTCTCTCGCAATAACACCACTCGGCCATTACTTAACCTGCAAACTGAGTGCTCATCCCTGAGCACTGATACCAGGGCATCATGAAGCTAAACCCATTCTTCCAACATTACTGTGTGATCCTGACATTTTCCAGCAATCTGGGACTATTACTTAATATCGCTCCATTTTCCAGATCTCTGTGGGACTCAGTGCCATTCTCCATGTGTAACCGTCACTGCATCTGTTTAATTTCCCATTCTATCTATTTCTCTGTCTCCTGTAGGTGCTCAGGAAAGTCCTGACTCAATAGCCTTCCCAGCTGCTGGGTGGATCGTCCATCACCTCATTGAACGCAGTTGGTCTGCCAGAGAGAGACAAAGGGAAAGGAGATCTGGAGCCTTCAATAAATCCTGTAGTGAGGTAAGGTCACCCACAGTGCACAGAGCAAAGAACAATGAGAGGGCTCCAAACATCTGTTAACACAACATGACATAGATACAGTGCTGGAGGGGAGCACAGTACACACACACACCCCAGGCTCAATCACCACCCCAATGTAAGTTCTGTTATATTAAAACTCACTACTCTACAACAGTGTATCTATGGCATGTCTTGTAGTCTAGTGTCTTCAATAATTTTTATTTCCTATAGCAGATCCTATCGCTGTAACCTCCTCCCTTCCCGATAGTCCCTCCACATATTTGAAATGTACTGCATTCCAGACTGCCATCCCTATCCCTGTAACTTGCTTCAGTGTCTACAACATGCCTTATCTCGGTAGTCTCCTCCTCCAATAAGGTAAAAACAAGGACTGCAGATGCTGGAAACCAGAGTCTAGATTCGAGTGGTGCTGGAAAAGCACGGCAGGTCAGGCAGCATCTGAGGAGCAGGAAAATCGAACAGCAAAAGCCCTTCATCAAGAACAGAGGCCGGGAGCCTGCAGAGTGGGGAGATAAATGAGAGGGGGGTGGGGATGGGGAGAAAGTAGCAAAGAGTACAATAGGTGAATGGGGTGGGAAAGAAGGTGATAGGTCAGAGTGGAGGATGGGGGAAGGTAGCAAAGAGTACAATGGGTGAATGGGGGTGGGGATGGGGGTGATAGGTCAGACAGGAGGGTGGAATGGATCGGTGGGAAGGGAGATAGGCCATTAGGACAGGTCATGAGGGCGGGGCTGAGCTGGAAGGCTGGAGGTGGGGGAAGGGGAAATGAGGAAACTGGTGAAGTCCACATTGATGCCCTGGGGTTGAAGTGTTCCGAGGCGGAAGGTGAGGCGTTCTTCCTCCAGGCGTCGGGTGGTGAGGAAATTGCGGTGAAGGAAGCCCAGGACCTGCATGTCCTCGGCAGAGTGGGGGGGGGAGTTGAAATGTTGGGTCACAGGGCGATGGGGTTGATTGGTGCGGGTGTACCAGAGATGTTCCCTAAAGCGTTCTGCTAGGATGTGTCCAGTCTCCCCAATGTAGAGGAGACCGCATCGGGAGCAACGGATACAATAAATTATATTAGTGGATGTGCAAGTAAAACCTTGGGTGTGGAAGGCTCCTTTGGGGCCTGAGATGGTGGTGAGGGAGGAGGTTTGGGCGCAGGTTTTGCAATTCCTGCAGTGGCAGGGGAAGGTGCCAGGAAGGGAGGGTGGGATTTTGGGGGGCGTCGAACTAACCAGGTAGTCACGGAGGGAATGGTCTTTGTGGAATGTGGAGAGGGGTGGGGAGGGAAATATATCCCTGGTGGTGGGGTCCGTTTGGAGGTGGCAGAAATGTCGGCGGATGATTTGGTTTATGCGAAGGTTGGTAGGGTGGAAGGTGAGCACCAGGGATGTTCTGTCCTTGTTACGGTTGGAGGGATGGGGTTTGAAGGCGGAGGTGTGGGATGCGGATGAGATGCATTGGAGGGCATCTTTTGCCATGTGGGAAAAGAAATTCTGATCTCGAAAGAAGGAGGCTATCTGGTGTGTTCTGTGCTGGAACTGGCCCACCTGGGAGCAGGTACGGCAGAGGCGGAGGAATTGGGAATAGGGGTAGGAATTTTGCAGGCAGTAGTGTGGGAAGATGTGTGATTTAAGTAGCTGTGGGAGTTGGTAGGTTTGTCAAAAATGTCGGTGTCAATTCAGTTGTCATTAATGGGGATTGAGAGGTCCAGGAAGGGGAAGGACGTATCAGAGATGGTCAAGGTAAATTTAAGGTCAGGGTGGAATGTGTTGGTGAAGTTGATGAATTGCTCAAACTCCTCGAGGGAGAACGAGGTGGTGCCAATGCAGTCATCAATGTTGCGGAGGAAAACGTGGGGAGTGGAGCCATTGTAACTATGGAAGACGGACTGTTCTACGTAGCCAACAAAGAGACAGGCATAGCTGGGGCCCATACGGGTGCCCATGGCTACCCCTTTGGTCTGGAGGAAGTGGGAGGATTCGAAGGAAAATTTGTTAAGGGTGAGGACAAGTTCAGCCAAACGAATGAGAGTATCGGTGGAAGGGTACTTTTGTGGACGTCGGGAGATGAAGAAACGGAGGGCTTGGAGGTCCTGGTCATGGTGGATGGAGGTGTAGAGGGATTGGATATCCATGGTGAAGATGAGGCGTTGGGGGCCAGGGAAACAGAAGTCTTGGAGGAGGTGGAGGGTGTGAGTTGTGTCTCGAACGAATGTGGGTAGTTCCTGTACTGGAGGACAGGACAATGGCGAGGTAGGTGGACATGAGTCCGGTGGAGTAGGAGCATGCTGAGACAATGGGTCGGCCAGGGTGGTCAGGCTTGTGGATCTTGGGAAGGAGGTAGAACCGGGCAGTGGGGGATCCCGGACAATGAGGTTGGAAGCTGTGGGTGGGAGATCTCCTCCTGAGGTAATGAGGTTCTGTATGGTCTGGGCGATGACGGTTTGGTGATGGGAGGTGGGTCATGGTAGAGGGGTGGTAGGAGGAGGTGTCTTTGAGTTGGCATCATGGCTTCAGTGGTGTCGAGGTCAGTGCACCAGACTACCACTGCACCCCCTTTATCTGCTGGTTTGATGGTGAGGACGGTATTGGAGCAGAGGAAGTGGAGGGCTGCACGTTGTGAGGGTGAGAGGTTGGAGTGGGGGAGGGGGTAGATAGGTTGAGGCGATTAATGTCTCGGTGTAAGTTGGAAATGAAGAAATCGAAGACCTTTGCTGAGGACTGATCATTCGAACTCAGTGAGGGGGCGGTCAGTGCGAAAGGTGAAAACTTGGCAGGGCTGGGAGCTGGGACCAAGCGTAGGTGTGGAGCTGGGGGACGCGACGAAGCCTGTAACTGGAGTGGGTGTGGTGTTAGGGGGAATGGGGATGGAGTCATGAGCAGGGGTGGTGTTCCCCTCAGGGTTCTGGGGGCAGGGATAGTGACGGTGGGACCTGGAGGGGTGTCAGCAGAATGCAGGTGACTGGCGTTGGTGAGGGCAGAATTGGTGGCAAACACGGCAGTGGGGGGTGGGGGGTGCGTGGAAGTCACTGAGTGTGTGACATCAGCGATGATGTGAGGGGCAGAAGTGATGTCGCTTGTGGTGTTTGAGGAATTGTGAGGAGCGGAAATGGCATTTACTTTATTTTAACCAATAATTTCCTGTCACAAATCTGTTTGACAAGGTCGTATTTTAATTAAACTCAGTCCCTTACTCTTTCTTTCTTTTGGTCTTCATTCACATCTCCATGGTGTTCCAATATTTCAACCTTTCTCTTTGGACTTGGGAATTTCCATTCACCTCAGACCTGTCCCCCTCCTCATCTGTGTCCATTTATATCCCACTGCATAATCCTGGTACCAGAGGAGCCTATCCCAATAAAATAGCTCAGTCCTCCCTGAGTACTGGTAGCAGTGCTCACTGGTCAGAACCACTTCTGATGATACCATTGTGTGATCCTGATCCATTCCTGCACTCTGCTGATATCACTGTCTCTCTCCATGTGATATCCCTCACTGTGTGGGTCTAATTGCTGCCTCTGTCAGTGTCTCTCACTCTTGCAGCTACTCCAGATCCTGAGCCAACAGCATTCTCCACTCCAGAGGGAAGCAACTGCACAGGTCATGGATGGAGACTGGGAATTTCCAGATCTCTGTGGGACTCAGTGCCATTCTCCATGTGTCACCTTCATTGCATTAGTCTAATTTCCCATTCTGTCTATTTCTCTGTCTCCTGTAGGTGTTCCTGATGTCCCTGACTCAGCAGAATTCCCAATTCCTGTCTCGTCCATCACCACATTGAAGACAGTTGTTCAGCCAGAGAGAGATGGAGAGGGAGATCTGGAGCCTTCAGTAAATCCTTCAGTAAGATCACTCCCAGTAAACAGCACAGGGAGGAGTTACTGGACTTTAATTCAGACCCTGAGGGCATGATGTAGGAACAATGCTGGGCAAGGAACATGAGAAAATTCTCAGGCTTCATTATCACCATCTTGTCTGTAAATTCATCTGTTCCACCGAACCCTCCCTATGTCTGTCAGTTTCTCCATTGTCTGTTTCATAGATACCATTTCCCCTATCTCTGTAAGCTCCTCCTACCACGACAACTCTCCAAGTTTCTGCCTTTGCCTTTAATCCCGGGTTCTGTCACATCTCTCCTTAACTGAAGAAAAACAACCCTTCAGTTCCTTAAGCCACCCTGGTCAGTGTCGTCCTTTCCAGACCTGAAAAACCTCCCTGTCTTTGTGACTTTTTTGAATTCCTACGACCTTCATGATCTCTGGAACCTTCTCCATGACGACAACAAAAAAGCTCTGTACCTTTGTAACCTCCTCCAGCTGTTAGACTCCTCCTTGTCTCTGGGCACAGTGCAGAGTGACCCTGCTTCTCTCATAAATTAGTTTCTGCATTTCTAATGATGGCTATGAACTCTTCCTGTCTCTAAAACGCACTCAGTCTCTGTAAACTCTGCTGGTCCCGATTGATTGAATTTCCTTCGGTAACTACAGACCTTTATATCTTTAATCTCCTCCAGACGCGACCACACAGTTTATTTCTATAACCTCTATGAGGTTATAGAGTCTCGAGTGATAGAGTCATAGAGATGTACAGCACGGAAACAGACCCTTCGGTCCAACCCGTCCATGCCAACCAGATATCCCAACCCAATCTAGACCCACCTGCCAGCACCCGGCCCATATCCCTCCAAATCCTTCCCATTCATATACCCATCCAAATGCCTCTTCAATGTTGCAATTGTACCATCCTCCACCATATCCTCTGGCAGCTCCCTGTAGCTCAAATCCCCCAATCCTGGCAACATCCTTTTAAATCTTTTCTGAACCCTTTCAATTTTCACAACAATTCTTCTGATAGAAAGGAGACCAGAATTGCACAAAATATTCAAATAGTGGCCAAACCAATGTCCTCTACAGCCGCAACATGACCTCCCATCTCCTGTACTGAATACTCTGACCAATAAAGGAAAGCATACCAAATGCCACCTTCACTATCCTATCTACATGTGACTGTACTTTCAAGGAGCTATGAACTTGCACTCCAAGGTCTCTTTGGTCAGCAACACTCCCCAGGACTTTGCCATTATGTATATAAGTCCTGCTAAGATTTGCTTTCCCAAAATGCAGCATATCGTATTTATCTGAATTAAACTCCATCTGCCAGTTAGCCCATTGTCCCATCTGGTCCAGATCCTGTTGTAACCCTCTTCGCTGTCCACTACACCTCCAATTTTGGTGTCATCTGTAAACTTACTAACTGTACCTCTTATGCTCGCATCCAAATCATTTATGAAAATGACAAAAAGTAGAGGGCCCAGCACTGATCCTTGTGGCACTGCACTGGTCACAGGCCTCCAGTCTGAAAAACACCCCTACACCACCACTCTCTGTTGTCTTTTACCTTTGAGCCAGTTCTGTATCCAAATGGCTAGTTCTCCCTGTATTCCATGAGTTCTAACCTTGCTCATCAGCCTCCCATGGGGAACCTTGTCGAATGCCTCACTGAAGTCCATATAGATCACATCTATCATCTGCCCTCCTCAATATTCTTTGTTACTTCTTCAAAAAACTCAATCAAGTTTGTGAGACATGATTTCCCAAGCACAAAGCCATGTCGACTATTCCTAATCAGTCCTTGCCTTTCCAAATACATGTGCATCTTGTCCCTCAGGATTCCCTCCAACAACATGCCCACCACTGAGTTCAGGCTCACCGGTCTATAGTTCCCTGGCTTGTCTTTACCACCCTTCTTAAACAGTGGCACCACGTTTGCCAAACTCCCTACTTCTGGCACCTCACCCGTGACTATTGATACAAATATCTCAGCAAGAGGCCCAGCAATCACTTCTCTAGCTTCCCACAGAGTTCTCTGGTACACCTGATCAGTTCCTGTGGATTTTTTCACCTTTAACCGTTTCAAGACATCCAGCAAGGGAAGAGATTACAGTGTCCCTAACAGAGATATTTATATTATCAACAGACACAATGAGTTACCGGTAGACTGGAGGGTGGCTCATGCTTTTCCATCACTTAAGGTCTGCAGTGAGTAGCCAGGAAATCACAGCCCAGTGAGCCCAGTGCTGGGTAAGTTGTTGGCGGAGATTCTGAGAGAAATGAACTACATATATTTGGAAAGGCAAGGGCTGATTAGAGATAGTCAGCACGGCTTTGTGAGTGGGAAACCATATTTCACAATCCGGATTGACTCTTCGAGGAGTTGACCAAGAGATAGATGAAGGCAGAGCAGTCAGCGTTGTCTACATGAACTTCAGCAAAGCATTTGACAAGGTTCCAAGGGATGTAGAACATCTAGTCAAGAGGAAGAAGGAAGCTAATTTATGTTTGAGGAACCAAGGATCAGAAGCAGGGCTCTGGAGAGTTACATGGGGCAGCACGGTGGCTCAGTGGTTAGCACTGCTGCCTCACAGCACTAGGGATGCGATTTTGATTACAGTCCCAGGCGACTGTCTGTGTGGAGTTTGCACATTCTCTCCATGTCTGTGTGGGTTTCCGACAGGTGCTCCGGTTTCCACCCACAGCCCAAAGATGTGCAGGTTAGGTGAATCGGCCATGCGTTGTTCAAGAAAGGGAATAGAGATAATCCTGGGAATCACAGACCTGTCAGTCTTCTGTCTGTGATGTGCAGATTATTGGAGAGGACTCTGAGATACAAGATTTATGATTCCTTGGAAAACCATAGTTTGATTCGAGGAAGTCATCATGGCCTTTGTAAGGGACAGGTCATGCCTCACAAATTTTATTGAATTCTTTGAGAATGTGACAAAACACATTTATGGCTCATTGAGAAAGTACAGAGCATGGGATACAGGGAAACCTGCCTGTCTGGATACAGAATTCCTGGCCCATAGAAGACAGAGGGTGATGACAGATGGAAATCATTCAGCCTGGAGCTCAGTCACCAGTGGCTTTCTGCAGAGAGAGGTCAAAAAATCTCTGCTCTTTGTGATTGTATGAATGATTTGGATGTGTGAGTGGAAGATTGGGTAAGTAAGTTTGCCAATGACACGAAGGTTGGTGGAGTGGTGAATAGTGTGGATGTCTGCTGGAGGTTGCAATGGGACATTGACAGGATGTAGAGCTGGGCTGAGAAGTGGCAGATGAAGTCAAATCTGGAAAAGTGTGAAGTGATGAATTTTGGAAGGTGAGACTTGAATGCAGAATACAGGGGTAAAAGGCAGAATACTGAATAGTGTGGAGGAACAGATGGATCTTGGATTTTATGACCAGAGATCCATCAAATTTGCCACAAAGCTAGTAGTGTTGTTAAGAAAGAATATGTTGTCTTGGCTTTCATTAGCTGGGGGATTGAGTTTTAAAGCCATGAGGTTATGCTGCAGCTCTATAGAGCCCTGTTTCGATCCCAATTAGAATATTGTGTTCAGTTTTGGTCCCTTCATTACAGGAAGGATGTGGAAGCTTTAGAGAGGGTAAAGAGGAGATTTACCAGGATGCTACCTGGACTGGAGAGTATGTCTTATGAAGAAAGGTTGAGGGAGCTAAGGCTTTTCTCATTGGAGTGAAGAAGAGTGTGGTGTGATTTGGTAGAGGTGAACAAGATGGTGTGAGGCAAAGATAGAGTGAACAGTGAGAGACCTCTTTATCCCATAACACACATGGTACAAGGGGGCATAATTGTAAGGTGATTGGAGGATGGGTAAGGGGAGATTTCAGATGTAGGTTCTTTACACAGAGAGTGGTGGGTGGGTGGAACGGGACACTTTAACAGACTGTTGGATGGGCAAAATGAAGGGTATGTAAGTGAGTTTGATCTTCCAGTCGGGTAAAAGATGGGCATGGCATCATGGCCGAAGGGTCTTGTGCTGTACTGTTCTGTGTTCTACGTTCTGTATGATAAACTGGGTAATAAGCTCAGATCAATGTAAAAGGATATGGCATTCAGGAGGAGCTAGTCAACTGGATACAAAATTGGGCTTAATGGTAGGAGACAGAGGGTGATGGGAGACATGTTGCCTTTCTGACTGGAGACATGTGACCAGCGGTGAAGTGGGTTCCCTGTTGTTTATCATTTGGATAAATGGTTTGGATGGGAATATTGGTTTTTTGGTAAGTAATGATTTTGAGTGACACTGAAATTGTTGGTAAAGTGGACAGTGAAGAAGGTTATCTATGATACAACAGGATGAACAGTACTGCTGGGATAGTGGGCTGAAGAATAGCAGATGGAGTTTAATTAGATAAATGTGAGGTGCTCCATTTTGGTGAAACAAACCAGTGTGGGACCTCTACAGTTAATGTTCGGGCCCTGTGTAGTGTTGTCAGTCAGAGACCCAGGGATGCAGGTAGACAGTTCTTTGAAAGTGGTGTCACAGGTAGACAGGTTGGTGAAGCAGGCGTTTGGGATGGTTACCTTCTTTGGTCAGATCATTGAGAGTAGAAGTTGGGATGTCATGTTGTGGCTGTACAGGACATTGGTGAGTCCACCATAAAAGCATTGTTGACCAGTAGGAAGTACTCATCTGGTTCACTTACGTCCTTTAGAGAAGATCATCTGACATTCTAACCTGGTCTGGCCTGCATGTGACACCAGAACCACAGCAATATGGCTGACTCTGTGCTATACTCTGGGTAATTAGCAGTGGGGCAAAGAATGTTGGTCCAATCAGTGACACCCACATCCCATGAATGAATAAATAAAAATACATAGTCCCTCCCTTCCTCTGCAAACACCTACAGCTGCAGCAATCTGGACTGGCTTTGTAACACCGTTCAGACCCTGACCACTCTCTGTAACACTCTCACCACCTCTGGTACCTTCAGCTCTCCCGGTTCCTTTTGTGACATAAAACCTTGACAATTATTCCTTCTTCCATCTGACCTCCTCCTGTGAGCAGACCCTTTGCAATCCCTTTAAAACTTACTCCTAAAACATTCTCTCACTTCAGTATTTTAAGTACTTTTTGGTGATCCTCTAAGCCCGATAATCTAATATGATCCTTTTTACTTGAGTGAGGGGCCGATGGGGATTTCTTGCTGAGGATTTGTCTGTTTCAATGGAATGTCGTTTTGTTGAGTATTTTACACTGCTCCTTCAAATGTTTTCCACTGTTCATTTACAGACACATATTTCAGTCTGTTTAGCCTATTTATCTTGGTCAGTTCTCCTCTCAAGCTCATGTTATTGGTTATTTTTGTTTCTAGTTGTAGCTTGTCCTTTCTGTGATTCACTTTATATTTCTTTAAACTGCACTTTATCACAATTTCCCAGAGGATCTCTCCAGGTGACATTACTCATTCACGAAGTTTCATCACACATTGGTCACTCTGAGATAGTTATGTCGCGAGCCAGTTGCACAATTTGTTATTCAAACAAACACTGAAAACTAATTCTCTGAACTCCTCTTCCAATATCACTGTTGCCAGTGTGACTGTCCCAGATTATGTGAAGTTTCCCAAAATTATCACAATGTGTTTGTTAAAAAAATTCCAATGAGTTCCTGATAATACAGTGATGAGCAACAGAATGCTGTTCGGTGGCTAAAACTGTTCTGCTGCTTGTGTCCTTGGCAAGTAGTAGCCAGAATTTACATTCAGACTGACTCTAATTCATGATCTGAGACCAAATGCTTTCTCTGTACTGCCTTTGTTATCCATTATTGTTAGCATTGCCCATTTTGCCTGAGTTTCTGCAAGGTTGTGAACCATTGAATATTTATGTCCTCCTTTTGTTCACCCTGTAACCATATCTCTCTGGTGTCTAAACCTCTTTTATCTCCGTGTCACAAATCCAACTGCCTCATTGATAAGACTTAGTGCATTAAAAAAACCATAATTGACTCTTTCCCACAATTTCCTGTCACAAACCTATTCACTGATGTATAGTTTTAGTTAATTGCTGTCCCCATCCTGTTCCTTTCTGATTGCCTTCAGCCACATCCCCGTACTGTTCTGATGCTTCACCTTTTCCCTTTGGATTTGGAAAGCTCCTTTCACCTGGACCCTGTCCCTGCATCCTCTCTGTCAGTTTAAAGCCCTGTCCATAAACCTACTGACATGATTGGCCAGGACACAGGTCCCAGCACGACAATCCTAATGGATTTTTTTTATATAAGTCAGCAATGGGATGTGGGTGTCTCTGGCTGACCAGCCTTTATTACCCAGCCCTAGCTGCCCATGAGCTGAGTAACTTGCTTGGCCATTTTTTTAGATTAGATTAGATTACTTACAGTGTGGAAACAGGCCCTTCGGCCCAACATGTCCACACTGATCCGCCGCAGCGGAACCCACCCATTCCCGTACATTTACCCCTTTACCTAACACTACGGGCAATTTAGCATGGCCAATTCACCTGACCTACACATCCTTGGACTGTGGGAGGAAACCGGAGCACCCGGAGGAAACCCACACAGACACGGGGAGAACATGCAAACTCCACACAGAGAATCGCCCAAGGTGGGAATTGAACCCGGGTCTCTGGCGCTGTGAGGTAACAGTGCTAACCACTGTGCCACCGTGCCACCCACAAAGGGCAGTTTCAGAGTGCAATTGAGAGGCACACACTTTGCTGTGGGTATATCGTGCAGACCACGTGAGGGTGATCAGATCTCGTTGTCGAAAGGGCAAGTGATGGCCTGGTGGCTCAGTGATTAGCACTCCTGCCTCACAGCACCAGGGTCCCAGGGTCGATTCCAGCCCCGGGCGACTTTGTGGAGTTTGCACATTCTCCCCGTGTCTGCGTGAATTGCCTCTGGATGCTCCGGTTTCCTCCCACAGTCCAAAGACGTGCAGGTCAGGCCAATTAGCCATGCTAAATTGCCCGTAACGTTAGGTGTATTAGGTCGAGGGAGATGGGTCTGAGTGGGTGGCTCTTTGGAGGGATGGTGTGGACTGGTTGGGTCGAAAGGCCTGTTTCCACACTGTAGGGAATCGAATCTAAGGGATTGTGATTTTTGTACATCAGCAATGGTTTCATATTTGTTTATGGATTGTTCATTGCTATTTTTAAAATTATTGATTTTAAATTCCAACATATCTTATGATGGGATTCAAACCTGCCTCCCCTGAACATTAGCTGAGGTTTTGGACAAATGCCCTAACAATAATGTTACTAGGTCATCACTTCACCTGCTCACTGGTTGCTCATCCCTGATCAATGATTCATGAAGCTAAGCCCATTCTTTCAACATGATTGTGTGATCCTGAAGTCTTCCAGCACTCCGGTGATATCACTCAGTCTCTCTCCATGTGGTATCCCTCACTGTGTGGGTCCAATTGCTGCCTCTGTCAGTGTCTCTCACTCTTGCAGCTACTCCAGATCCTGAACTAACAGAATTCTCCACTCCAGAGAGACACAACAGCACAGGCCAGGGATGGAGACAGGGATTTTCCAGATATCTGTGGGGCTCATTTCCATTCTCCATGTGTAACCCTCACTGCATCAGTCTAATTTCCCATTCTGTCTATCTCTCTGTCTCCTATAGGTACTCAGGAAGTTGCTGACTCAATAGACTTCCTAACTGCTGTGTGTCTCATCCATCACCTCATTGAAGATGGTTGGTCAGCCAGAGACACAAAGGGAAAGGAGATCTGGAGCCTTCAATAAATCCTGCAGTGAGGTAAGATCACTCACAGTGCACAGAGCAGAGAGCAATGAGAGGGCTCCAAACATCGCTAACAAGACATGACATAGATACAGTGCTGGAGGGGGAGCACAGTACAGTATAGACACACCCCGTGCTCAATCACCACATCTACTTTAACTTATGTTGCACTGAGACAGCATGGCGAGTTCATAGTTATCAATCCAGTCCTGTGCTGTCTTACTGAGCATCAGGACAACAGAGGGGAGAGTAGGCCTCCGACGAGAGGTTGTGAATACTGCCTGGGATCTTTCTGTTCTGTGTTCTCCCTCCAACACTGTCCTAAGACTCAATACTCTGCAACACTGTATCTGTGGCATGACTTGTGCACCAGTGTCTTCAGTCATTTTTAACTCCTGCAATAGTCCCTGTCCCTGTAACCTCCTCCCTTCCCGATAGTCCCTCCACATATTTGAAATGTACTGCATTCCAGACTACCATCCCCATCGCTGTAACTTGCTTCAGTGTCTACAACATGCCTTATTTTGGTACTGTAATCCTCTTTAGCTGGATACAGAGTGATACAGCACAGAAACAGAACCTGTGGTCCAACTCCTCAATGCTGCCCATGTTACCTAAACTGAATGAGTCTCATTTGCCTGCATTTGGCCCTGATCTCTTCAAACCTTCTCCTCTCCATGTACCTGCCCAAATATCTTTTCCATGCTATAATTGTTCTTGTTTCTCCCATGTGCCTGAGACAGTCTGTTCCGTCTCTGCACCATCCTCTGTGGATAATGCTCCCCCTCAGCTCCCTCTTTAAATCCTTGCTCTCTCACCTCCTGTTTATACCCTCTAGTTTTGGAGTCACCTACCCTTGGTTATTCACTATTCTTAGGGTCGCCCCGTGGCCTCCTCTGCCCAGGGGAAATATTTAGGACAATGTTACAAATATCTCCAACGTATGTAACAAAGTGCTGGCCAATGTCGGCAAATGTGCCAAATATCACTTTCCCCACCCTGTCCACATGTGATGCCACCTCCAAGGAACAATGTAACTTGCACCCCTGATCTCTCTCTCTCTCTCTCTCTCTCTCTCTCTCTCTCTCTCTGTCTCTCTCTGTCTCTCTCTCTCTCTCTCTCTCTCTCTCTCTCTCTCTCTCTCTCTCTCTCTCTCTCTCTCTATCTCTATCTCTCTATCTCTATCTCTCTATCTCTCTCTCTCTCTATCTCTCTCTCTCTCTATCTCTCTCTATCTCTCTCTCTCTCTCTGTTCAACACCACTGCCCAGAGCCCTTCCATTAACTGTGTTAGTCCTCCCTGGTTTGTCTTAACAAAATCCAATAGCTGAATTAAACTCCATCTTTCATTCCTTGGTCCACTGGCCCAGTTGGTCAGTATCCCCTTTGATAACCGTATTTACTGCCCACTACACCATTCATTTGATCATCAACAAACTTTCGCACAATCACTCCTATATTTTCAACCAAATTGTTTATGTAGATAATGCACATCAGTGGACCCAGCCCTGATCCTTTCTTCAATAATGGAATCAAACCATATTCTTGTCATAGAGCCATACAGCATGGAAACTGACCCTTCAGTTGATCCCCACCATCATCTAAAACTAAACTCTTCCCAGCTGCCTGTTGCTGGCCCATATCACTCCAACCCTTCCCTATTCAGCTGTTTATCCAAATATCATTTAAATGTTGTCATTGTACCCACATCAACCCGTTTTGCAGGACGTTCATTCCACACTCAAGCCACCCTTTGTGTAGCAAATTGCCCCATATCGTTTTTTGAACATCTCTCTCCTCTGTCCTTAAAAATGTGGCCCCTCCTCTTGAGACTCCTCCATCCTGAGGAAAAGGCAACTACCATTAAATTGATCTATATACCTCATTTTTTTTCATAAACCTTTATAGCATCATGTCTCAACCTCCAGGCTCCAGTGAAAAAAGACTCAGCCTATCCAGCCATTTTTCAGAACTCAAGCCTTCCATACCCAGCAATATCCTGGTAAATCTCTTCTGAATGCCCTGCAGCTTAATAATATCCTCCCTGTTAACTGGGCGACCAGAACTGGACAGAGTATTGCAGAGCAGGCCTCACAAATGTCTGCACAATCTCAATATGACGTCCCAAATCCTACACTCAATGGACTGAGCAATAGTCAGGCATGCCAAGCAGTGTCTTATCCATCCTGTGATGCAAACTTCAAGAATTATGTACCTGAACCCAGAGGTCCCTCTGCTCTAAAACACTAACCGAGGCCCTAACATTAATTGTATAAGCTCTACCCTTGTTTGTTTTACAAAATGCATTGCCTCGTATTTATTCAGATTGAATTCCATCTCTAGTTTTTCAGCCCATTCACTCCCTTCATCAAGATCCCTTTATAATCTTAGACAACCTCCTTCACTGTCCATGATGCCACCCTCCAGCTTGCCAGCCCATCACACATGGCTGTCAGTAGTACACATACCTTTGCTAGGGGCTCCACAATTTCTTCCCTAGCATCCCACAGTGTCCTGTGATACACTTTTCCAGCATTTGGTCCATATACGTCTACGCCCTTACTATTCAGATGCCCATCCAGATACCTTTTAAATGTTGTAATTGTATCAGTCTCCATTACTTTCTCTCTCAGCTCATTCCATACACCCATCACCATGTGTGTGAAGAAGCTGTCCCTTCAGTCCCTCTGTAAACCATTCACCTCTAACCTTAAACCTATGCCCTCTAGTTTCGGACTCCCCAACTTCTGGGAAAAGACCTTGAATGCTTACCCTATCCATATCGCTCATGTTCATATAAACCTCTGTAGGTCACCCCTCAGTCTCCGATTCTCCAGTGACAGTAACCCCAGCTTATTCAGCAACAACCCGGGCAATATCTTGTTAATCTTTTCTGAGCAATTTCAAGTTTCACAACATCCTTCCTGTAGCAGAGAGACTGGAATTGCAGATAACTCCAATTGTGGTCTAATGTGTTACTCTTCTTCCCTGAGTTCCCCAGTCTTTCTCCACAGTAAGTTGTGGAGTGAAAAAAATTGTTTAGGATCTTAGCAAATATCCTGCAGTTCCACACATCGATGGCCTCATTGATCTTTAATGGACACTATTTTGTCCTGAGTTACTTATGCACTCTTAATATACTGATACAATCACTTTTGGATTCCCCTTTCCTTCTCTGCTGAGGCTATTTCATTTAGTCTTTCTCCATTCCTGTTTTCTACTCAACGTGTATTCCTACAGCCCCTGTATATCCTCAGGGATTCCCTTGATCCAGCTGACTATACCTGACATGTTCCCCCTTTTCCTTGACCAGACCCTCAATAGACAGTCAGTGTTTCCGAATGCTGTCAGCATTCACCTGCACACAAACAGGAAAATGCTGGCGCTGATCGATCAGTTTATCTCACTTTTAAAATATTCTCACTTGCCAAACTTCCCTTTCCCTGTAAATAATTCCCTTCCCCAATCACATTTTGAAAGTTCCTGGCAAATACGATCAAGATTGGTCAGGCTCCATTTTATAACTTGCACTTGTGGACCAGGCCTGTCCTTTTCCGAAGCTGTTTTCAAACTACTCGAACTGTGGTCACTTTGGCAAAACGCTTTCCCACTCACATCTCAGTCCCTTTCCCGACCTTAATTCCCAAGTGGAGGTAGGGTTTTGCCCCTTTCTCTTTTCAGGCCATTTACATATTGTTGGGAGTTTTCTGGAACACAATTACCAAATTCCTCCCTTAAACACTGAACACTGGCAGTCCCAGTCTAGGTTTGGAAAGTTTAAAAGCCCCAACCATAACAGGCCTATTATTATGATTAATATTTGAGATCTCTTGATATGTTTGTTCCTCAGTCTGCCACTGATTATTCGGGGTCAGTAGGACAATCGTGTCAGAGTGATGACCCATTCTTATTTCTCTGTTCCACTAATATAGCTTCACTGGGCGATCCCACAGGAATATCCTCTCTAAGTACTGCTGTGATGATTCATGCAATCAAAACCCACCACCACGTGTCCTCTCTTGCCTCCCCTTCCTGTAGTATCTCTATCTTGAAACAATGAACTGCCAGTCCTGCCCCTCCCTCAGCTGTGTTTCTGTAATAACTGTAATATCCCAGACCCATGTTCTAATTCTTGCCTTGAGTTCATCTTCCTTAGCTGTCTGGCCCCTTGCATTGAAATAAATGTGGTTTAATCATCAGTTGTCCCCCATTCCCTGCTATGTTCTTGCCTGCCTTGTCGGCTGAAATTGCTGTCTTTAACTCGTGTACCAGCCTCAATCTTCTTTCTGGCCTTACGTCTATTTAAGGTCCAACACCCTGCCAGACCAGATTATATCCTTTCAAGCAGCTCTAGCAATTCACCCCACCAGGATATTTGTCCCTCTCCCGCTCCCAGTTGAGGTGCCTTTCCCACCCTGTCTCCCTGTGCTGACACCTTCAGGGATCTATGGACTTGTCCACCAAGGTCCCTGTATTCCTCAGTACTCCGCAAGGACCTACCGTTTATTATGTCTGTACTTCGCTTATCGTACCTCCCACAGAGTATAACCTCACTTCGATCAGAACTAAACTCTGCTTAGATTATCACCCGATCGACATCAGACTGCAGACGGAGACCATCCTCCTCACTGTGAACAACACCCTCACCTTTCATATCATCTGCAAACTGACTAATGATACCTTCTGCTTTCACATCCGAGTTATTAATGTTCAATGGTTCCTGCACAGATCTCTGTGGTACATCCGGTGAAAGTATTCTATCCACCAATTTTGCATCCAATTTGCCAACTTACCTTGGAACCCAGTCCTTTTGGATCAGCCTTCCATGTTGGATCTTGTTTAAACCACATCATCTGCACTGCCCTCATCAATATACGTAAGCACCACTTCAAAAAAAAACTGAACTGAATTCCTCAGACAGTATCTTCCTCTGCCAAATCCATGATGACTAAACTGAGTTGATCCTTACCTTTGCAAGTGTTGATTCATCCTCACAATTGTTTCCAATAATGTCCCTTCCCCCCTGCTGTCAGACTATCTGCTCTGTAATTACCTGGCCTATCCCTGCTGCCCTTCTTGAACAAAGGAACCACATTAGTGATCCTCCAGTCATTCAGCACGTCACCTGTGGCCAGCAAAGTATTAAATATATCGACCGGTGCCCCAACAATCTCTGGGTAATTAGCATGGGGTCAAAGAATCCTTGTGCAGGCAGTGACACCCACATCCCATGAATGAATAAATAAAAATACATATATCCCTCCCTCCCTCTGCAAACCCCTCCAGCGGCAGCAATCCGTACTGGCTTTGTAACACCGTTCAGGCCCTGACCACTCTCTGTAACACTCTCACCACCTCCAGCACCTTCACCTCTCCATGTTCGTATCGTGTCAATAAACCTTGACAACGATTCCCCTTCCCATTGCCCTCCTCCTGCTAGCAGACCCATTGCAATCCCTTTAAAACGTACTCCTAAAACTCACTCTCACTTCAGGATTTTAAGTACTTTGTTGTGATCTTCTCAGTCTCATAATCTAATATGATCCATTTTGTCCTGAGTGAGGGACCGGTGGGGATTTCTTGCTGAGTTTTTGCCTGTTTCAGTGGAATGTCCTTTTGTTGAGTATTTTTCACTGTTCCTTCAAATGTTTTCCACTGTTCATTTACAGGCACATATTTCAGTCTGTTTAGCCTGTTTATCTTGGTCAGTTCTCCTCTCCAACTCATGTAATTGGCTATTTTTGTTTCTAGTTGTAGCTTGTCTTTTCTGTGTTTCACTTTAAAACTTTACATTTCTTTAAACTGCACTTTATCACAATTTCCCAGAGGATCTCTCCAGGTGACATAACTCATTCACTATGTTTTATCACACCACAGTCTCTCTAAGACAGTTACGTCCCTCGCCAGTTGCACAATGTATTATTCTAAGAAACACTGAAAAAAATTCTCTGAATTCCCCTTCCAATATCCCTGTTGTCAGTGTGATTGTCCCAGACTTTGCGAATATTGACGTTTCACTAAATGTTCACCATGCCTGTATTAAACATTCCAATGAATTCCTATTTATTGCAGTGACGAGCCATGAAATGCTGTTCGGTGGGTGGTCTAAAACTGTTCTGCTGCTTGTGTCCTTGGCAAGTAGGAGCCAGAATGTACATTCAGACTGAGTCTACTTCATGATCTGAGACCAAATGCTTTCTCTGTAATGCCTTTGTTATCCATTATTGTTAGTGTCGTCCATTTTGCCTGAATTTGCACAAGGTTGTGAACCATTGAATATTTACGTTCCACCTTTTGTTCGCCCTGTAACCACATCTCTCTGGTGTCTAAATCTCTTTTATCTCTGTGTCACAAATCCATCTACCTTGTTACAGAGACTTTGTCCATGAATAAAAAACATAATTTACTCGTTCCCACAATGTCCTGTCACAAATGGATTTGCTGATCTACAGTTTTAGTTAAACTTTGTCCCATCCTGTTCCTTTCTGTTGTCTTCGGTCACATTCCCACGTTGCTCTGATGTTTCACGTTTTCTCTTTGGATTTGGAAAGCTCCTTTCACCTGAAGCCTGTCCCTGCATCCTCTCTGTCAGTTTAAAGCCCTCTCCATAAATCTACCAACGTGATTGGCCAGGACATTGTTCCACTGGAACTGTGCTGGGACCAATCTGAATGGATCTTATTTAAAAATCAGGTATGGGATGTGGATGTCTCTGGCTGACTAGCCTTTATTGCCCGTCCCTTGCTGCCCTTGAGCTGAGCAGCTGGCTCGCCCATTTCACAGGGTCATTGAGAGGCAAACACTTTGCTGTGGGTATGTCGTGCAGACCACGTGAGAGTGAACTGTTGTCTTTCTCTGAAGGTCAAGTGTTTGGATTTTTATCAATACTTATTTATGGATTGTTAATTCCCATTTTTAAAACATATATTCATTTAAAATTCCACATGATTAGAAGTTAGAAAGAAGAAGGGGGTGGTAACTTTGTTGGGACTGTATTGTAGGCTGTTGTAGACCCAACAGATACCAGAGGAGCAGCTGTGTAGAGAGATTGCAGACAACCATAGGAATAATAGAGGAGTGCAGGCTGGAGATATTAATATTCCCTGTACTGACTGGGCCACCTCGAGTATAAAAAGAACAGGACGGAGAGCAATTTTAAAATGTGTCCAAGGAAGGTTCCTAAATCAATATGCAGAGGGCCCTACTCTACTCAGGCAGGTGTAACACTGGACCTCCCCTCAGAAAACGAGGTCGGGCAATGACTGAAGGTCATTCAGAGAGCACTTTGGGTCCAGTGCCCACAATTGTCTTCGTTTTAACATAGTTATGGAAAAAGATCAGCAGGTCCACAGAATGAAGAGGAAAACTGGAACAGGGCCAGGTTTGGGGCCAGTAGGCAGGATCTGGAAAGCGTCAATGCTGTGCATTTAAAATTGCACAACGCCCAGTTATAATCCAACTCTCTTTGGAAGTGCTGGTGATCACTGTAACAGATGAAAGGCTGAAACTAAATTTGTTTGATATTATATTCCATGACACTGCCATCCTGTTGCTATAAATTCTGTACTTTAGGATTGTGCTCCCCAAACACCTGATTAAGAAGCAGTGCTCTGAAAGCTAGTGCTTTCAAATAAACCGGTTGGACTGGAACCGAGTGTCGGGTGATTTCTAACTTAGTACACCCCCAGTCCGACACTGACACCTCCACATTATGATTCTAATCGATTGGGTGGGTCTGTTTGAAGGAAAAGGAACAACTGGCAAATGGGAGGCTTTTCAAAGTGTGATCTCAAGAATCCAGGACCAGTGTGCCCCTTTGGGGTGAAGGGAAAAGCTGGCAGGGTTAGGGATCCTTGGCTGATGAGGGATAATAAGGCTCTGGTCTTGAAATGAAGACTGCATACATTGGGTTTAAGATTTCCGTATCTACATATTCTTAATGATGAATCTGTGGAGACCCTACAATCCTCTCAGTCCCTGTAACACTCCCAATCTGCTGAAGTCATTCCAATGCCTGTGACTCTTTCAATACAGTTCCTCCAAGACCCTCTATCGATGTGATATCTTTTCATTGCCAGCACCCACCCTGTCAATGTAAGCTCCTCCAGTGTCTCCATCCATCTACTCATTTCCACAATCTTCTCCAGCTCTTCCATGTGTAAACATCACCCTCCCCTACAACCCTTCCCACTCTGACCAAACTGGAGGAGGTTACTAATGCTCCCTAATCTGTGAAACTGTCTCCAACCAAAATTGCTGTCTTTATCACTTGGAGAATCTGTCTGATTCCACACTCCCTTTATCTAAATAATCTGCAGAACCTAAGCCTTCCTGTGTCTATAAACATCTTCAGTCACGACTACCCTCCTTACGTCTATTTGTTTTTCCAATCTGTACAACCCACATTATCTCTGTACTCAGCTCCATTCACCTGAAACATTCCTGTCTGTGTAAAACACCCCATTCTACCAACATCCTTATCCCTGCAAACTGCTCCATTCCTCCCAACCTCCCCATCTCCATGAAGTCCTGTAGGCCCTGTAGCTCTCCACATTTCTGTAACCTCCTGTGGCTCTATGCTCCTCTCTCCCTGTGAAAGCACCTCCAGTCCCCACAATTCTCCCAGTCTGGTCATCTGCTCCAGATCAGACCATTGCTGTCTCTGTTACCTCATACAACTTTAACAATGCCTCCTATTTGTGTCACTTCATTCAGATCGCATCCTCTCCCGCTTCCCGAAACCTCTTGCTGCCATCATAACCCTTGCTATTTAGAACAAGGAATAGCACATTCCAGAACAAGCCCTTCAGCCCTCAATATTGTGCTGACCTTTTATCCTACTCTAAAGATGAAACGAACCTGCATACCTTACATTTTACTATCATTGATGTGCCTATCCAAGATTTGCTTAGATGTCTGAAATGTGTCTGAATCTACTACCATGGCTGGCACTCCATTCCACGCACCCACCATACTCTGTGTAAATAACGTACCAGTCCCTTCCATGCAGACAGGATATCCCAACCCAATCTAGTCCTACCTGCCAGCACCTGGCCCATATCCCTCTGATATCTAAGCTAAACCTTCTGCCAATTACTTTAAACGTATGTCCCCTTGTGATAGCCATTTTGCCATGGGAAGTAGTCTCTGGTTATTCACTCTATCTATGCCTCTCATTCCCTTGTACACCTCTATCAAGTCACCATTCTTCCTCCTTCGCTGTGATCAGAAAAGCCCTAGCTTCCACAACCTACCTTCTATGGGCATGCCCTCCAGTCCAGGCAGAATCCTGCTAAATCTCCTCTGCACTGTCTTTAAAGCTTCCACATCCTTCCTTTCATGAAGCGAACAGAACTGTTCATAATATTCGATGTGTGGTCTAACTGGGGTTCTGTAGAGCTGCAGCAAAATCTCGCATCTCTTAAATTCAATCCCCCTGCTAATGAAAGCCAACACACCATCCGCCTTCTTAACAGCCTGTCAACTTGGGTGGGAACCTGAGTGACACAGGATCCCTTTGTTCCTGCACGCGGCTAAGAATCCTGCCTTTAACCACGTAAAGGTTTTCTGCAGAAACCTCCAATCTAAAACTATCCCTATCTTTGTAAGTTCCTCCAGTCCCTACAACACTAATAAACTGTGAAACCTCCTCAAGTCCATATATTCCTAATGTCTGCAATATCCTCCCGTCGTGATGTCACTCCATATCTCTGTAACCCCCATCATCCTCCAGTGCCCTTCTGGGGAACATTGCAGAGGAAGGAGGAGTTGGAGAGTCTGGGCCATGTTACGAGGTAGGAAGGGCTGCAGAACCTGGAGGATGGTACAAATATCGGAAGGGACGTGGAATTTGCAGAAGGTTAGAGGTTCCGGGATTCATTGAACCTGCAGGATGGAACAGGGGATGGCTTGTGGAACCTGGAGGATATTATGATTTGAACCACAGGTAATTTTTGATTGGACTATTCAGCCGATTTTACAGACATAGAGATGTACAGCATGGAAACAGACCCTTCATTCCAACCCAGCCATGGCGACAGGATATTCCAACCCAATCTAATCCCACCTGCCAGTACCTGGCCTATCTCCCTCCAAACCCTTTCTATTCATATATCCATCCAAATGATTCTTAAATGTTGCAATTGTACCATCTGTAAGATTGGCTGAAAGATCCAATCAAACATTACCTGTGGTTCAAATCATAACATCCTCCAGGTTCCACAACCCCTTCATGGTCCCATCCTGCAGATCAGATATCCCAACCCAACGTAGTCCCACCTGCTCGCACCCGGCCCATCTCCCTCTAAACCCTTCCTATTCATATAACCATCCAGATGCCTTTTAACTGTTGCAGTTGTACGAGCCTCCACCACTTCCTCTGGCAGCTCATTCCATATATGTACTATCCTCTGCGTGAAAAAGTTGCCCCTTTTTATCTTTTATATCTTTCTATTCTCACCCTAAACCTCGCCCTATAATTCTGGACTCGCACACCCCAGGAGAAAGACTTTGTCTATTTACCCTATCCATGCCCCTCTTGATTTTATAAACCTCTATAAGGTCACCCTCAGCCTCCGACTCTCCAGGCAAAACAACCATCACCTGTTCAAACTCTCCCTATAGCTCATCCCTGGCAACGTTGTTGTAAATCTTTTCTGGACCCTTTCAAGTTTCACAAAATCCTTCCGATCGGAAGTAGAACAGAGTTGCATGTAGCATTCCAAAAGTGGCCTAACCACTGTCTTGTACAGCCGCAACATGACCTCCCAACTCCTGTACTCAATACTCTGACCAATAAAGGAATGTATACCAAGCGCCTTCTTCACTATCCTAACTACCTGTGACTCTACTGTCAAGGAACTCTGTATTTCATTTGAAAAATTGCATAAACAGGTAGAGTGGCCCGAGGTCTTCTGGGTAATGCTAGTTCAGTCTAAGCTGGTAGGCAGAGCCAGTGAAATATTTGCAGCGCTGTCTGATGAATGGTCGAGAGATAATGCACATGTCAAACAGGCTATTTTAAGTGCTTATGGATCCCTTATGAAAGGGAAGCCACTACAATTTCCTTTACTGTACCATTGCTATCTGTCAATCCTCCGAATTCTTGAAACCTGCTCTCACCATTGCTTCTCCCATTATTTCCTAACATTGTTGAGTCTCTAAAACCATCCCTTTCAGGTTAATCTCCTCCACTGCATACAACACTCCGAGCCTGTATAATCTCTTCAATTCCTTCAGTTCCGACATACCTATGTATAGGCGTGACTGCTTTGGGGCCATTGTATCCTCATTTATATCTGCAAAAGACTCTGTTCACTGTAGCACATCCTATGCTCATAAGTGAATCTGGTCTCTCACAAGACTCTCTATCACTCTCTCTCCTCCAGTCTCTACAAGCTTCCCTATCCCTGTCGTATCTTGCAGCATGCACACTGCTCGCTCTCTCTGACATACCTTCCAATGTATAAATTCATCTCTCCTTCTAACTGCATCCAGTCTACAACTTCATCCCTGTCTGTGCAACATCCTCCAGTCCATATACTCCTCTCTATTTCTGCAGCATTCTCCAGCTTATATCATCTTCCATGTGCTTGCAACATTCTCCAGTCCATACTCCCCAGCCTTTCCCTGTAATATTCTCCAGTCCATACCATCCTCCCTATCACTGTGATATTCTCCACATCCCACAACTGTTGTTAAATGTACGACATCCTGGAATCCTGTGAATGTTTCTACGCCCTGATCAACATAGTCGATGTAACAATCCACAACCCTATACACATCCCTATCTCTGGAATCTCATCAAAGACGCTTTTATCCCTCTAACTTCCTCCAAACAATAACATGTTTTCTCCTGCAAACATTCTGTAACAACTGTAACGATGTTTAACCCTGCAACATTGTCGCACCCCCAAACATCTCTCCCACTCTGTAAACTCTATCCATCCCTCAAAGGCCCTCTCTCGGTGACACGCGCCATGCATTTGCAACAAGGCAGATGGAATGACAGCATTAACTGAAGGGAACAGATATGATCGAACTGTTATTGTGGAGGGGTGGCTGCAAAATGATCATGACAGCAATGTGATTATTGAGGGATTGTAGGGATTTAGGCAGGATCAGCAAAAAGCCAAACAAGGTCCTGTTTTGTTGTGAAGAAAGGACGCAGTCAGTGCATTAGTAAGACAGCCAATTTAATCTGGGAATCAAAATATAGAGTCATTTTGAATGGACAGCTTCCAAATTGCAAAGGGGATCTGGAAGATCAAATCACAATCCATGCTCATTGTTAAGTTGGGTGCAATATTTTCTTGGTGATAGTAGACGGAGGTATGTGGAGTGGTCAGTTTCTGATTGGACGTCTGTGGCCAATGCTGTTTCACAAGGATCAGTGCTGCGATGTCTCTGTGTAATTTATATCAGATGAAAAGGTCAGCAGTTTGAGTGGTAATTTTGCAGACGACATTTGGAAAGGCATGTAATGATTCGGGATAGTTCAGGGAATTGTGGATAGTGAGGAAGAGTGTTAAAGGTTGCAGCAGTGTGTAGATCAGCTGGAACGCTGGACAGAGATGTGGCAAATTGAATTTCATCGGGACAAGTGTGAAGTGATGCATATATGAAGTCAAATGGAAGAGAGAAATACAGCAATTGACGAGTTGGAAACATTGATAAACAGAGAGACATTGGAAACAAATCCATAGCTCCCTAAAAATAACAGCACAACAGGATGTGGTGGTCGAGGGGGAGTATGGTATGCTTACCTTTCTTGGGCACAGTATTGAGTACAGACATTTGCATGTCATGTTGTGACTGAATGAAACTTCATTCGGCCATGTTTGGAAGGTTGCGTGTCGTTCTCATTGACACACCACAGGAAGGTTTTGGGGAGGTTGCAACAGAAGGTTGACAGAATATTGCCTGGATGAGAATGTGTTGACTGTAAGGAGGATGGACGCAGTTGGATTGTCTTGCGAGAATATCGGAGACTGAGGGGTGACCTGGTACAGGTATATAGCATTATGAGAGGAGTGAATAGTGTGGATAGTTGGAATCCTTCCAATGGAGAAATATCAAATTCTAGGGTGCATCGGTTTAAGGTGAGAGCGAAAAGTTTTATGTGAGATGAATGAGTCCAGTTGTCTTTACCGAGAGGGAAGAAGCTGTTCAGGAGGTGGGAGAGGTGGCAGCAAGAGCAAACATTTGAAGGGCATTTAGACAGAAACATGAACAGACAGAGAATAGAGGGATATCGCCCATGTGCAGGCAGATGGGATTAGTTTAGAATAGCATCATGGTCAGCACAGCCATGGTGGACCGAAGGGCATATTACTCTGCTGTACTGTTCTAGTTTCTGACTTAACAACATTTAACCTGTCAAAGCCCCTCAGAATCCTGGATGTTTCGTTCAATTTCTCTCCCATTCTTCAAAACCCCAAGAGGTTCAAGAGCAATCTACTTCACCTCTTCTCATTGGAAAATCCCGCCATCTCCAGGATCAGCCGAGTGAACCTTCCCTGGCCTGCCTCTAATACAAGAATGTCTTTCCTGAGGGCACGCGTACTGTTCATTATAATCTAGGTGTGGTCTGACTTGTACCTTGCATCGTTTTAGCAAGACCTCCCTAGTTTATACTCCATTCCCTTTGTAATAAATGGCAACATTTGATTTGCCTTCTCTATGACCTGCTGATCCTGTAAGCTACCTGTTTCAGATTTATTCACAAGGATTCCCAAAACCCTTTGTGCAGTCAGTCTCAAACCAAACGGTGTTAGCCTGACAGTAAGTCGGGAACGTGCTGGAATGTGCTATAAAAAATGTGACAATAAATGATAACTAGATACTTAGAAACAATGGGATATGTATGATTTTATAAAAGGGGAATATTTTTAAATCTGTTGGATTCTATATTTTGGTGTGACCTTAAATGGCAGAATAGATAAGGGTGGCAGAGGCTAGTTGTGGTAGAGGGATATTTGAAATTTCAGAAGCATTTTAACAAGTTTCAAACAGGGCTAAAAATTAGCTCGAGAGAATAGGGCCCCTGAAAGGTCAATGAGGCTGTCTGTGTGGAATCACTGCTGATGGGGGAGATACTTGAACAAATATTTTGCATTAGGGTTTACTGTGGAGAAAGACATGGAAGCTCGGGAACTTGGGAAAATACATAGGGATGTCTTGAAAAGAGTTCACATTGGAGAACAGGATGTGCTGGATGTCTTAAAATGCAAAATGTTAGATAAAATCTTGGGACATGATCAGATGTATCCCAGCACCTTGTGAGAAGCGAGGGAGGAAATTACAGGACCCCTTCCAGAGATATTTGTATCATCGACAGCTACTACGGACCAGTGAGACTGATGGCAGGGTGGTAAGTTGTTGGAGGAGATTCTGAGAGAAACGATCATCGTGCATTTGGAAAGGTAAGGACAGATTAATGATCGTCAGCATGGCTTTGTGCACGGGAAATCATGTCTCAAACTGAGTGTGGAGGTAGACAAGTGAGAGATCAAAGCAGAGCAGTACACGATGTCCACATGATCTTTATCAAGGACTTTGACAAGGTTCTGCATGGCAGACTGGATAGTAAGTTTAGATCACACATAACCAGGGAGCGCTCACTAACTAGATACAAAACAGATTGACGGTAGGAGACAGAGCATGTTCAAAGAGGGTTGCCGCACCAACTGCAGGCCTGTGGCCAACGGTGTGCCATGGGGTTCAGTGCTGGGTCACTGTTGTGCATCATTTATATAAACAGTTTGGATGATAATACAGGAGCCATGGTTAGCAAGTTTGTGAGTGAGACTGAAATTGGTGATAATGTGGACAGTGAAGAGGGTTATCGAAGAGTACAATGGGATCAACAGTACTGCTGGACCAGTGAGGTTAGGAATAACAGGTGGAGAAATGTAAGATGTTGTATTGTGCTAAAGCAGACCAGGTTGGACTTGTACAATTAATGTTCGGGCCCTGGGTACTGTTGTCAATCAGTGACCCAGGGACGCAGGTACACAGTTTTTTGAAAGTAGCGTCACGTGTAGACAGGCTGGTGAAGCAGGCGTTTGAGATTGTTACCTTCATTGGGCAGAGCATTGAGAGTATGAGTTGGGATGTCATGGTGTATCTGTGCAGGATATTAGTGAGGCCACTGTATAAGCATTGTTGATTATCTGGTAAAAATCAACTAGTTAACGTATGTCCTTTAGGGAGGGACATCTGGCATTCTTACCTGGTCTGGCTCACATGTGACTCCAGTCCCACAGCAATATGGCTGACTCTGAGCTGCCTCTAGGCAATTAGCAGTGGGGTAATGTATGCTGGTCCATCCGGTGACATCCTCAGGCCATGAATGAATCAATGAAAATACAGATGTCCATCCCTACCTCTGCAAACAGCTCTAGCTGCAGCAATTCGTACTTGCTTTGTAACATTGTTCAGGCCTTTGCCCCTCTCTGTAACACTGTCATCACCTTCAGCACCTTCCATTCTCCCTGTTCTGATCATCTGATTAAACGCTGATGTTTCCTCTTCCTACTGCACTCCTCCTGCTCGGAGACTCCCTAGCGATCTCTTTAACAAATATGTCCACATTTCTAAACGTTGGCTTCTTCAGAATTGATAGTTTTTTTTTCATTTCTTAATCCAATCCATTAAGTCCTGGGCTAAGACCGTCCGAAGTGGGGAAGGAGCATTGGGAAGCTTTCGAACACCTCGAGACTTGTTGTGGGGAAATATAGGAATCCAGGAGAAAACAGCACAAGGAGCGCATGACCACACCAGCGCCCCACCCACCCCCTTCCCACGGCCACCTTCTGCCCCAAGTGTAACAGAGTCTGTGGAAGGCCACATCGGTCTGAACAGCCAACTCAGGAACCGCACCGCCCCAGAGTGGGAGAGAATCAGCGTCGTCTGTGACCCACCGCCAAAGAGATGATGAGATAGGAAGGATGAATCCCCTCCCAATTATCCCAGTGCCTTTGTTACAAATTCAAACAATTCCCTGTTCATGCAGCGTCTAATAATGTGATATCACTTAGTATCTCTCCATCTGGTATCCCTCGCTGTGTCGGTCTATTTCCTGCCTCTGTCAGCATTTCTCCCTCTTACAGATGGTCTGAGATCCTGAGTCAACAGAATTGTCCACTCCAGAGAGATGCAGCAGGGATGAAGACTGGGATTTTCGAGATCTCTGCTGGACTCTCTGCCACTCTGCATGAGTTATCCTCATTGCATCAGTCTAATTTCCCATTCTGTCTATTTCTGTCTCATGCAGGTCATCAAGATGTTCCTAACTCCTGTCTCATCCATCACCTCATCGATGCTGGTTGGTCAGCCAGAGAGAGATGGAGAGGGAGATCTGGACCCTTCAGTAAATCCTGCAGCCGGTAAGATCACTCACAGGAAACAGCACAGGGTGGAGGTAGTAGACGTCTATATTCAGACCTGGAAGCCAGGACATAGATACAGAGCTGGGCAAGGAACAGCAACATTCTAGGTTTCATTCCCACCATCTTGTGAGGGTCCTGCTTTCACCTCTTCTGTACTGTTCCTCAATGCGACAGCACAGGGGATCGCAGGCATCAATCCTGGTAAATCCTGACAGTCCTGTCTATCCCTGTAAGATCCTCCCACCAATACCACCAATGTATTTGTCTTTAACCTCTCCATCGGTCCCTATCTATGTAATCTTCTCCAGCTCCTACAACCCTTCCTTGGCTGTGAAAAATTTGTAATCTCCTTATCCTTCTCCAATTCTTTGTTCTTTATCTTATTAAATTTCACCCTCATTCCCGACACCATACCCCTCCCGTCCACAGGAACCTCTTTCTGTTTGTGCAACCCTCCCCATCTGTGTAACTGTCTCCATCCCAGTAACCTGGCA
This sequence comes from Chiloscyllium punctatum, assembly GCF_047496795.1. Lineage (NCBI taxonomy): Eukaryota > Metazoa > Chordata > Chondrichthyes > Orectolobiformes > Hemiscylliidae > Chiloscyllium > Chiloscyllium punctatum. Next base: position 117,284,873 of record NC_092744.1, read on the forward strand.
TTCTCCATTGCCTTCCGATCTTTGTAACCTTCAGAACCGAGAAGTCTTCTTATAACTGTAAACGTCTTCAGTCACTACAATCTTCCATATGTCTGTTAGTATTCACAATACACTTCGCCCGGACACACTCCCCGTCTGTGCCTCTCAGACTGCCTGCCTCTCCTTACATCCATCCCTATCCCTATCTCCAGAATCTAATCCAGCTCCCTTATCTCTGTAAATTCCTCCAATCTCCAAACCCCTTTGTCCCTCTGACATTCTTGACCAGATGTAACTCTGTTTAACTCTAACATCCTCGAGTCCCTGTAATCCTCCCTGTCTCTGTAACCTCTACCCATCTGTTCAACCCCCTCCCACTACTGAGGAATGACTCCCTGTATTCGCCATAAGGAAGATGGAATGACAGTGAACAGATATGATGGAACCGTCATTCCGGAGATTTAGCTGCAGAATGACCATCGCTGGGAAGTGAAGACTGAAGGGTTGTTGGGATAGAGTTAGAGAGTCAGAGAGATGTGCAGCATGGAAACCGACCCTTCGGTCCAACCCATCCATGCTGAGCAGATATCCCAACCCAATCTAGTCCCAATAGGCAGACTAGGCAAAAAGCCAACATGTTGTGAAGGAAGAATGTGGTTAATGTATTAATGAGACAGTCATGTGGATCTGAATATCAAAAGTGGAGCTGAGAATAAGCAAACAGCAGCAACCGTTAGCAGGAATTCTTTTGTAAGCACCAGACAGTGATGGGAATGCCAATATAGTTACATTCAGGACACTGAATGTACTTAAGGCAAGGGCAGTACAGTAACTGTGTGTGACAGTGGTCTCCATGCCGACTGATACAGCACTGACTATCAGTGCTGTAACGGATAGAATCCTGGATTGTATGTGAGATGGTTTTCTATAACATCATATCATATTTGTAGATCAAATGCTGTGTACTAATAAAAATCCAATAATCCCATTATAACGGAGTTCTGTGAGCAGAGACCCATAATATTATGTAGGATATATTGAGGTGGTGCTCAGACCATGAGATGTAGGAGGGGAATGAGGCCATTTGGCCCATTGAGTATGCTCTTTCCTTCAATCAGATCATGGCTGATCTGATACTGTTCGACTCTACTTTCCTGCCTTTTCCACAAAACCCTTGTTTTGCTGATTCATTAACATCTGCAGGAGGTTACAGAACAGTTGGAGAGATAGACAGAAATGGCAAATTGAGTTTAATCTGGACAAGTGTGAGATGATGTCAAATTCAATAAGATCATTAGCATACTGAGGGATATTGATGTACAGAAGGATCTTGGTGCAAGTCAGTAACTCCCAGAAAATGGCAACAGAAGTGTTTCAGATGGGAAAGAAAGCAAGTGGAGAACTAGCCTTCATCAGTCACAATGTTGAGTATAGTGGTTTGCATCTGATGCTGTGATTCTATAAAACGTTTCTTTGGCCACATTTGGAGTACTGTGTGCAGGTCTCATCTCCACACAATAGGGAGGATGGGGAGGCTTTGGAGAGGGTGCAAAAGGGGTTTATCAGCACGTTGCATGTATTAGGGTTTTTAAGGGTGTGTTAGGTGTTAGAGGAAATTAAACAAAGTTGGATTGTTTTGTGGGAGTATCAGAGGTGACCAGGAACAGGAATATAACATTTGGAACAGGGATAAATAATGTAGATAGTCAGAATCTCTTTTCCAATGTGTATGTTTCAAATACTGGAGTGCATAGGTTTAAGGTGAGAAAGAGGAAGTTTGAATGAGATATGTGAGGAAAGTGTTTTTTTCACATAGAGAGTGGATGTTACCGAGGGAGGTCGTAGAAGCAGAAATGTGAGTAAAGTTTTGAAGTGGGATTTAGACAGAAACATGAACAGGCAGAGAATAGAGGGATATGGGCCATGTGCAGGCTGATGGTATGAGTGAGAATAGTATCTTGGACAGCATAGACGTGGTGGGCCGAAGGGCCTGTTGCTGTGCTCTATTGTTCTATTTTCTAACTTCCCAGCATCTGCCCGATCAGAGCCCCTCAGAATCTTGGATGTTTCATTCCATTTCTCTCTCATTATCTAAACTTCAATGGATTCAACCTCCATGTCCTCCACCTCTTCTCATTAGAAAATCCCTGCATTTCCAGGATCAGCCGAGTGAACCTTCTCTGGACTGCCTGCAATACAATAATATCTTTCCTCCGGGCATTCACACTGTTCATAATATTCGAGGTGTTGTCTGACTTGTACCTTGCATAGTTTTAGCTACACCTGCCTATTTTTAGACTCCATTCCCTCTGTAATAAATGCCAGTATTTGATTTGCCTTCTCTCTTACCTGCTGACCCTGTGAGCTACCTTTTTCAGATTGATAAACAAGAACTCCCATAACCCTTTCTGCTGTCAGTCTGAAACCAAATAGTGTTAGCCTGACAGTACGTTGGGAACAGACTGAAATTGTTAGAAAGGGTATGTCAATATACAGTAACTGACGACTTAGAAAGCCAGTTGATTAAAAGAGAATTTGTTTTTGAGCCTGTTGAATTTAATTTGTTGGTGTGAATATAAGTGGCAGAATTGTAATGGCGTAGGAGGGTGTGGTGGTACGGGGGATATGGTGTATTTCAATTATCAGAAGCCTTTACACAAGTTTCAATAAGGGCTAAAGAGTAACTTGGTAGAGAATAGGGCCCCTTAAAGATCAATAAGTACACCCACGTGTGGAACCAGAGGAGATGGGTGAAATTGTGGACAAAATAATCTTGTCAGTATTTACTGTGGCTAAAGACATGGAAGCTCGGGAATTTGGGGAAATAAATAGTGATGTCTTGGAAAGAATCCTCACCAGAGAAGAGAAAGTGCTGAAATCTTAAAACAAATAAAGGCAGATCAATCCTCAGTAGTTCATTGGGTCGATCCTAGAATATTAATGGAAGCTAAGGAAGAGATTTCAGTGTCTCTAACAGAGATATTTATTTTATCAACAGACACAGTGAGGCACTGGAAGACTGGAGGGCGGCTAATGCTGTTCCATCACTTAAGGACTGCAGGGAAAAGCAAGGAAATTACAGCCCCATGAGCCCAGTGACGGGGAAGTTGTTGGAGAAGATTCTGAGAGAAAGGAGCTCCTTACATTTACAAAGGCAAGGGCTGATTCAAGATGGTCAGCATGGCTTTGTGAGTGGGAAACCACGTTTCACAAACCGGATTGACTCTTCGAGGAGGTGGCCAAGAGATAGATGAAGGCAGAGCAGTCAAAGTTGTCCGCATGGACTTTAGCATCTAGTCAAGAGGAAGGAGGAAGCTGACTTAAGGTCAAGGAAGCAAGGATCAGAGAGGGCTCCAGAGAGTTACATTGGATGGCATGGTGTCTCTGTGGTTAGCACTGCTACCTCATAGCACCACGGATTCCATTTCGATTCCAACCTCAGGCGACTGTCTTTGGGGAGTTTGCACATTCTTCCCGTGTCTGAGTGGTTTTCCTCCAGGTGCTCTGGTTTCCCCCCACAGCCCAAAGATGTGCAGATTATGTGACTCAGCCATGCTAAATTAACCATAGTGTTCACGGAGGTGCGGGTGTGGTGCATAGGTCAAGGCAAATGGAGGGTAGTAGGGTGGGGGAATGGGGCTGGGTTGGATACTGTTTGGAGGGTTGGTATGGAGGTGTTGGGCCAAATGGCCCATTTCCACACAGTAGGGATTCTCTGAAGGTACCAGGAAGGAACCGTGGAATGGACTTAGGGCAACGAGAAGAGGACGTGAAAAAGCATTGTTGGGAAGGATTAAGGAAAACCGGAAGGTATTCTCCACTTATGGGAGGAACAAGAGCATGGCCAGAGTGAGGATAGGGCCGGTCAGGGATAGTGGAAGGAACTTGTACCTGGAGTCACAGGAGGTAGGGGAGGTCCTTAATGAATATTATGCCTCAGTATTCACTGCTGAGAGGGACCTTGTCGTTTGTGAGGACAGCGTGAAACAGGCTGATGTACGTGAACAGGTGGATATTAAGAAGGAGGATGTGCTGAGAGTTTTGTAATGGATGGATGCGTCCAAAGTTACTATGCGAAGCAAGGGAGTGGACTGCTGCGCACCTGGGTGATGACCTTTGCCCCCTCACTGTCCACTGGAGTCGGACCAGATGATTGGAGGCAGGAAAATATTATTCCCTTGTTCAGGAAAGGGAATAGGGATAATCCTGGGAATTGCACATCTGTCAGTCTTATGTCTGTGGTGTGTAGATTATTGGAGAGGACTCTGCGAGACAGGATTTAAGATTCATTGGGAAACCATAGTTTGATCAGAGATAGTCAGCCTGGTTTTGTCAGGGGCAGGTCATGCCTTACGAGTCTTATTGAATCTTTTGAGAATGTGACGAAACACCTTTATGGCTCATTCAGAAAGTATGGAAGCATGGGATACAGGGAAACCTGTCTGTCTGGATACGGGATTACTGGCCCACACAAGACAGAGGGCGATGATAGATAGAAACCATTCGTCCTGGAGCTCAGTGCCCAGTGGTTTTCTGCAGGGAGGGGTTACAGGACCTCTGCTCTCTGTGATTTTATGAATAAGTTGGATGTGTGAGTGGAAGAGTGGGTTAGTAAGTTTCCCAATGACACAAAGGTTGGTGGAGTGATGGATAGTGAGGGGGGCTGTTGTAGGTTGTAACGGGACATTGACAAGACGCTGAGAAGTAGCAGATGGAGTTCAATCTGGAAAAGTGTGAAGTCATTCATTTTAGAAGATTGAATTTGAATGCAGAATTCCTGGTTAATGGTAGGATCCTTGGCAGTGTGGAGGAACAGATCCATAGATCTTTCAAAGTTGCCACCCAAGCTGATCAGCTTGTTAAGAAGGAATATATTGTGTGGGATTTCATTAGTTTGGGGATTGAGTTTTAAAGCTGTGAGGTTATGCTGCAGCTGTACAGAGCCCTGGTTAGACCCCAGTTGGAATATTGTGTTCAGTTCTGGTCCCTTCATTACAGGAAGGATGTGGAGGTTTTAGAGAGGGTAAAGAGGAGATTTACCAAGATTCTGCCTGTACTGGAGAACATGTCTTATGAAGAAAGGTTGAGGGAGCTAAGGCTTTTCTCATTGGAGTGAAGAAGGGTGAGGGGTGACTTGGCAGAGGTGAACAAGGTGATGAAAGTCATAGATAGAGTGAATAGAGATTTTTTTTACCCTGACATAAATAGCTATTACAAGGGGTTATAATTTTCTGGCGATTAGCAGATGGTGAAGGGGAGATCTCAGAGGTAGGTTTGTTACATATAGAGTGGTGCATGTGGAATGCACTGCCAGCGGTGGCAGTAAAATTAGATGCATTAGGGACATTTTATATACTTCTGGATAGGCACATGGATGGTAATAAAATGAAGGGAATGGAAGTTAGAGTCGTAGAGATGTACAGCATGGAAACAGACACTTCAGTTCAACCCGTCCAGGCCGACCAGATATCCCAACTCAATCTAGTCCCACCTGCCAGCACCTGGTCCATATCCCTCCAAACCCTTCATATTCATATACCCATCCAAATACCTCTTAAATGTTGCAATTGTACCAGTCTCCACCACTTCTTCTGGCAGCTCATTCCATACATGTACCACCCTCTGCGTGAAAAAGTTACCCCTTAGGTCTCTTTTATATCTTTCCCCTCTTATCCTAAACCTATGGACTTCCCAATCCCAGGGAAAATACTTTGACGATTTACCCTATCCAAGCCCTTCATAATTTTGTAAACATCTATAAGGTCAGCCCTCAGCCTCCGACACTCCAATGACAAAAAGCCCCAGCCAGTTCAGCCTCTCCCTATAGCTCAAATCCTCCAACCCTGGCAACATACTTGTAAATCTTTTCTGAACGCTTTCAAGTTTCCCAACATTTTTCCAACAGTAAGGAGACCAGAATTGCACGCAATATTACAACAGTGGCCTAACCAATGTGCTGTCCAGTCGCAACATGACCTCCCAAATCCTGGACTCAATACTCTGACCCATAAAGAAAAGCATACCAAATGCCTTCTTCACTATCCTATCTACCTGCGATTCCACTTTCAAGGTGCTATGAACCTGCACTCCAAGGTCTCTGTTCAGCAACACTCCATAGGACATGACCATTAAGTGTGTAAGTCCTGCTAAGATTTGCTTTCACAAAGTGCAGCTCCTCGCATTTATCTGAATTAAACCCTATCTGCCACTTTTTTTAACTTACGGTCGGATAAAAGATTGGCATATCATCATGGCCGAAGGGTCTTGTTCTGTACTGTTCTGTGTTCTACGTGTTGTATGGTAAACTGGGTAATAAGCTCAGATCAGTGTAAAAGCTTATGACGTTCAGGAGGAGCTAGTCAACTGGACAGAAAATTGGGCTTGATGGTAGGAAACTGAGGGTGATGGGAGACATATTGTTTTTCTGACTGGAGGCATGTGACCAGCGGTGGAGTGGGTCCACTGTTGTTTGTCATTTGGATAAATGGTTTAGATGGGAATATTGTTAAGTAAGTTAAATAAGTTTTTTGGGTGACACTGAAATTGGTGGTAAACTGGACAGTGATGAAGGTTATCTGTGATACAACAGGATGAACAGTACTGCTGGGATATTGGGCTGAAGAAAAGCAGACGGAGTTTAATTAGATAAATGTGAATTGTGTCATTTTGGTGAAACAAACCAGGGTGGGACTTGTCCAGTTAATGTTAGAGCCCTGGGTCGTGTTGTCAATCAGTGACCCAGGTACACAGTTCTTTAAAAGTGGTGTCACAGATAGACAGGCTGGTGAAGAAGGTGTTTGGGATGGTTTCCTTCACTGGGCAGAGCATTAACAGTAGGAGTTGGGACGCCATGTTGTATCTGTACAAGACATTGGTCAGGTCACCATAAAAGCATTGTTGATCAGTGGGAAGAACTCATCTGGTTTACTGACCTCCTTTTGTGTAGACCATCTGACATTCTAACTTGGCCTGGCTAACATGTGACTCCTGACCCACTACAACATGGCTGACTCTGAGCTGTCCTCTGTGTAATTAGCAGTGACACCACATCCCATGAATGAATAAATAAAAATACATATGTCCCTCCCTACCTCTGCAAACCCCTCCAGCTGCAGCAATTCAGACTGGCTTTGTAACACCGTTCAGGACCTGACCACTCTCTGTAACACTCTCACCACCTCCAGCACCTTCACCCCTCACTGTTCCTATTGTGACATTAAACCCTTACACTGATTCCCCTTCCCACTGCCCAACTCCTGCGAGCAGACCCTTTGCAATCCCTTTAACACTTACTCCTAGAACATTCTGTCACTTCAGAATTTTAAGTACTTTTTGGTGATCTTCTGAGCCTCATTATCTAATATGGTCCATTTTGTCCTGAGAGAGGGGCCAGTGGGAATTTCTTGCTGAGATTTTGTCTGTTTCAATGAAATGTTCTTTTGTTGAGTGATTTACACTTCCTTCAAACTGTTCTTATACAGGCACATATTTCAGTCTGTTTCGCCTCTTTGCCATGGTCAGTTCTCATCTCAAACACATGTAATTGGCTGTTTTTGTTTCTAGTTGTAGCTTATCCTTTCTGTGGTTCACTTTAAAACTTTATATTTCTTTAAACTGCACTTTATCACAATTTCTCTGAGGATCTCTCCAGGTGACATTACTCATTCACTAAGTTTCATCACACAATGGTCGCTCTGAGATAGTTATGTCCCTAGCCAGTTGCACAATGTGTTATTCAAAAAAAACACCGAAAAAAAGTTTTTCTGAACTCCTCTTCCAATATCACTGTTGTCAGTGTGAGTGACCAAGATTATGTGAATATTGAAGTTTCCCAAAATTATCACAATGTGTTTGTTAAGAAATTCCAATGAGTTCCTGTTTAATGCAATGATGAGCAATGGAATGCAGTTCGGTGGCTTAAAACTGTTCTGCTGCTTGTGTCCTTTGCAAGTCGTTGCCAGAATTTAAATTCAGACTGAATCTACTTCATGATCTGAGGTCAAATGATTTCTCTGGAATGCCTTTGTTATCCATTACTGATAGCGTTGCCCATTTTGCCTGAGTTTGCACAAGGTAGTGAACCATTGAGTGTTTATGCCCGCGATTTGTTCGCCCTGTACGCATGTCTCTCTGGTGACTAAATCTCTTTTATCTCTGTGTCACAAATCAATCTACCTTGTTAAAGAGACATTATCCATTCCAAAAAAACATAATTTACTCTTTCCTACAATTTCCTGTCACAGACCTATTCCCTGATGTACATTCCCTGATGTAGTTAAACTGTCCCATCCTGTTCCTTTCTGCTTGTCTTCAGTCACATTCCCACACTGCTCCCATACTTCACCTTTTCTCTTTGCATTTGGAAAGCTCGTTTCACCTGAACCCTGTCCCAGCATCCTCTGTGTCAGTTTAAAGCCCTGTCCCATAAACCTACTGACATGATTGGCCAGGACCCTGGTTCCAGTACAGTTCCAGTAGGACCATCCTAATGGATTATTTATTAAATCAAGTATGGGATGTGGGTGCCTCTAGCTGACCAGCCTTTCTTGCCCAGCCCTAGCTGCCTTCGAGCGAAGTAACTTGCTCGGCCATTTCAGACGATAATTGAGAGGCAAACCCTTTGCTGTGGGGATGTCGTGTTGACCACATGATGAGCAGATGCCCTGATCTAAAGGACAAGTATTTGATTTTTTTGTACATCAGCAATGGTTTCATATTTATTTATGGATTGTTAATTACTATTTTTAAAATTATTAATTTCAAACGCCACCATTTCTGATGGTGGGATTCAAACCTGTCTCCCCTGAACATGAGCTGAGGTTTTGGATACATGCTCAAGGAATAATACCACTCGGCCATCACTTCACCTGCTCACTGGTTGCTCATCCCTGAGCACTGACACATGAAGCTAAACCCATTCTTCCAACATGACTGTGTGATCCTGAAGTCTTCCAGCACTCTGTTGATATCACTCAGTCTCTCTCCATGTGGTATCCCTCACTGTGTGGGTCTAATTGCTGCCTCTGTCAGCTCCTCCCGCTCTTCCAGTTACTCCAGATCCTGAGCCAACCGAATTCTCCACTCCACAGAAATGCAACAGCACAACCCAGGGATGGAGTGGGATTTTCCAGATATCTGTGGGGCTCATTTCCATTCTCCATGTGTAACCCTCACTGCATCTGTCTAATTTTCTATTCTGTCTATTTCTCCGTCTCCTGTAGGTATTTAGGAAGTTCCTGAATCAATAGACCTCCCAATTGTTGGGGGTCTCGTCCAACACCCCATTGAAGATGGTTGGCCAGCCAGAGTGACAAAGGGCAGGGAGATGTGGAGGCTTCAATAAATCCTGGAGTGAGGTAAGATCACTCTGAGTGCACAGAGCAGGGAGCAATGAGAGGGCTCCAAACATCGCTAAGAGGACATGACATAGATACAGTGCTGGATGGGGAGCACAGTACAGTACAGACATACCCCAGACTCAATCACCACCTCTACTTTAATTAACGTTGCACTGAGACAGCATCAGGAGTTCATAGTTATCAATCCAGTCCTGCGCTGTCTTAGTGAGCATCAGGACAACAAAGGGGAAAGCAGGCCTCCGACGAGAGGTTGGGAATGCTGCCTGGGATCTTTCTGTTCTGTGTTCTCCCTCCATCACTGTGCTAATACTCACTACTCTGCAACGCTGTGCCTATGGCATGGCTTGTGCACCAGTGTCTTCAGTAATTTTTAACTCCTATAATAGTTCCTGTCCCTGTAACTACCTTCCTTCCCGATAGTCCTCCACATATTTGAAATGTACTGCATTCCAGACCACCATCCTTATCACTGTAAATTGCTTCAGTGTCTACAACATGCTTTATTTTGGTACTGTAATCCTCTTTAACTGGATACAGAGTGATACAGCATGGAAACAGGACCTGTGGTACAACTCATCAATGCTCTCCATGTTTCCTATAATGAATGAATCTCATTTGCCTGCGTTTGGACCTTATTTCTTCAAACCTTCTCCCCTCCATGTACTTGTCCAAATGTCTTTTCCATGTTGTCATTGTTCTTGTTTCTCCCATGTTCCCCTGGCAGTCTGTGCACCATCCTCTGTGGATAATGTTGCCCCTCAGCTCCCTCTTTAAATCTTTGCTCTCTCATGTCCCGTTTGTACTCTCGAGTTTTGGGCTCCCTTACCTTTGGCTATTCACCATTCTTAGGCCCAATCCTTGTGACACTCCACTGGTCACAGACCTCCAGTCTGATAAGCAAACCTCCACCACCACCCTCTGTCTTCTACCTTTGAGCCAGTTCTGTATCCAAATAGCTAGTTCTCCCTGTATTCCATGAGATTGAATCTTGCTAATCGGTCTCCCATGGGGAACCTTGTCGACCGCCTTACTGAAGCCCATATAGATCACATCTACCGCTCAGCCCTCTTCAATCCTCTTTGATACTTCTTCAAAAAACTCGATGAAGTTTGTAATACATGATCTCCCATGCACAAATCTCTATCTCTAATCAGTCCTTGCTTTTCCAAATACATGTACATCCTGTCCCTCAGGATTCCCTCCAACAACATGCCCACCACCGACGTCAGGCTCACTGCTCTATAATTCTCTGGCTTGTCCTTACCACTCTTCGTAAACAGTGGCACCACGTTAGCTGACCCAAGTCTTCCGGCACCTCACCTGTGACTATGGATGATACAAATATCTCAACATAAGGCCCAGTAATCACTTTTTTAGCTTCCCACAGAGTTAGAGGGTACACCTGATCAGGTCCTGGGAATTTATCCACCTTTAGCTTTTCAAGACATCCAGCAATTGCTCCTCTGTAATATGGACATTTTGCAAGGTGTCACCATCTATTTCCCTACATTCTATATCTTCCATTTCCTTTTCCCCAGTAAAAACTGATGCAAAATATTTGTTTAGTATCTCTGTCTTTTAAACTTTGTAATTGTAACCACGTCCACCCCTTCCTCAGGAAGTTCATTCCACAATCAAAACACTCTCTGTGTAACAATTTGCCCCCATGTCTTTTTTTTAAACATCTCTCTTCTAACCTTAAAAATGTGGTCCCTCCTCTTGAGACTCCCCCATCCTACGGAAAAGGCAACTACCATTAAATCGATCCATATCTCATATTTAAAAAAATAAACTTTTATAACATCACATCTCAAACTCCAGGGTCCAATGAATAAAGACTCAGCCTATCCAGCCATTTTTCAGAACTCAAGTCTTTCATATTCAGCAACGTCTTGGTAAATGTCTTCTGAACCCCCTGCAGCTTAATAATATCCTCCCTATAACTGGGCGACCAGAACTCGACAGAGTATTGCAGAACAGGCCTCACCAATATCTGTGCAATCTCAACATGACGTCCCAAATCTTACACTCAATGGACTGAGCAATAGTCAGGCATGCCAAGCAGTGTCTTATCCATCCTGTGATGCAAACTTCAAGAATTATGTACCTGAACCCGGAGGTCCCTCTGCTCTAAAACACGAACTGAGGTCCGAACATGAATTGTATAAGCTCTACCCTTGTTTGTTTTACCAAGTGCACTTCCTCGCATTTATTCAGATTGAATACCATCTACAGTTTTTCAGCCCATTCACCCATATCATCAAGATCCCTTTGTAATCTCAAAAAACCACCTTCACTGCCCATTATGCCACCCTCCAGCCTTTCCAGCACATCACACATGGTTGTCAATGGTATAAATATCTTTGCTCGTGGCTCCAGAATTTCTTCCCTAGTATCGCACAATGTCCTGTGATACAGTTAATCAGGTCCTGGGTCTTTCCATTCCTTTGTGTTGTAAAATCTCCAGCACCACCTCTTCTATAACATGCCTCTTTTTAAGTCATAGAGATGGGCAGCATGGAAACAGATCCTTTGGTCCAACTCATCTATGCTGACCAGAAGATCTGAATAAATCCATCCCATTTACCAGCATTTGGCCCATGTAACTCTAACCCTTATTATTCATATACCCATCCAGATGCCTTTTAAATGTTGTCATAGTATCAGTATCTGCTACTTTCACTCTCAGCTCATTCCATACACACACCACCGTGTGCATAAAAAAGCTGCCCCTTCAGTGCTGTTTAAACCTTTCCCCTTCAACCTTAAACCTATGCCCTCTAGTTTTGGACTCTCCAAGCCCTGGGAAAAGACCATGACTGTTTACCCAATTCATACCCCTCATGTTTATATAAACCTCTGTCAGGTCACCCCTCAGTCTCTGATGCTCCAGGGAAAATAACCCCAGCTTATTCAGCAACAATCCTGGCAACATCTTGTAAATCTTTTCTGAGCACTTTCAATATTCACAACATCCTTCCTGTAGTGGGGACACTGGAATTGCAGAGAACTCCAAATGTGGTCTAACGTATTACTCTTGTTCCCTGAGTTCCCCAGTCTTTGTCCACTGTAAATTCTGGAATACAAAATGTGTTTAAGTTCTTAGCCATATCCTGCTGTTCCACACATCAATGGCCTCATTGATCTTTAAGGGACACTATTTCGTCTTGAGTTATTCTTTTATTCAATATATTTATACAATCACTCTTGGATTCTCCTTATCATTTTCTGCTGAGGCTATTTCATGTACCAATTCTGTATTCCTGATTTCTACCCAAAGTGTATTCCTATAGCCCCTGTGATCCTCGGGGATTCCCTTGATTCAGCTGGTTATACCTGACATGTGCCCCCTTTTCCTTGACCAGACCCTCAATAGACAGCCAGTGTTTCTTAATGCTGTCAGCATTGACCTGCCCACAAACAGGAACATGCTGGTGGTGATCGCTCAATTTATTTCACTTTTAAAATATTCTCACTTGCCAGACTTCCCTTTCCCTGCAAATAGACTCCCCAGTCACCTTTTGAAATTTCCTGGCTACGACGATCAGGATTTGTCTGGCCCCATTTTATAACTTGAACATGTGGACCAGCCCTGTCCTTTTCCATTGCTGTTTTCAAACTAATGGAACTGTAGTCACTTTGGCAAAATGCTTTACTCACACCTTAGTCCCTTTCCCGACCTTGTTTCCCAAGGGGAGGTCAGGTTTTGCCCCTTTCTCTTTTTAGGCCATTTACATATTGATTGGGAGTTTTCTGGAACACAATTACCAAATTCCTTCCTTAAACACTGAACACTGGCAGTCCCAGTCTAGGTTTGGAAAGTTTAAAAACCCCAACCATAACAGCTCTTTTATTATGGTTGATATTTGAGATCTCCCGACATATTTGTTCCTCAATCTGCCACTGATTATTCGGGGTCAGTAGGACAATCGTGTCAGAGTGATGACCCATTCTTATTTCTCAGTTCCACTAACATAGTGTCACTGAGTGATCCCACAGGAATATCCTCTCCTAAGTACTGCTGTGATGATTCATGCAATCAAAACCCACAACGCGTCCTCTCTTGCCTCCCCTTCAATGCTTCCTGTAGCATCTCTACCTTGAAACATTGAGCTGCCAGTCCTGCCCCTCCCTCAGCTTTGTTTCTGTAATAACTATAATGTCCCAGTCCCATGTTCCAATCCATGCCCTGAGTTCATCTTCCTCAGCTGCCAATCCCCTTGTATTGAAATAAATGCAGTTTAATCATCAGTTCCCACTCCCCCATTCCCTGCTATGTTCTTGCCTGCCTTGTCTGCTGAAATTGCTGTCTTTAACTTGTGCACCAACCTCAATCTTCTTTCTGGCCTTATGACTGTTTAAGGTCCAACACCCTGCCAGATTAGATTGTATCCTCTCAAGCAGCTCTACCAATTCGCCCCACTAGGATGTGGGTCCCCCTCCTTCTCCCAGTTCAGGTGTATTCCCCACCCTGTCTACCTGTGCTGACACCTTCAGACATCCAGGGACTTGCCCACCAAGGTCCCTGTGTTACTCAGTTCTCCAGGAGGACCTACCCTTCATGATTTATATCGTTCGTTTATTAGACTTCCCACAGTGCATTACCTCACAGTGATCCGAAGTAAACTCCATCTGCCATTACTCTGCTCAGTTTATCATCTGATTGATATCAGACTGCAGCCTGAGACCATCCTCCTCACCTTTCATGTCATGTTCACACCTACTAATGATTCCTTCAGCTTTCACATTGGAGTTATTATTCCACAGAATAACCAACAATGGTTGCTGCACAGATCCCTGTGGTACACCCGATGGTGAAAGCATTTCAAACACAAAGAAGTCTATCCACTAATTTTGTATCCAAATTATCAAAATGCCTTGGATCCCAGTGGCTCTTCCCTTTTGGACCAGCCTTACATGAGGGACCTTGTCAAAGGTCTTATTCAAGTCCATGTAAACCGCATCATCTGCACTGCCCTCATCAATATTTTTACATACCATTTCAAAAACACTGAACTGAATTCCTCAGACAGTGTCTCCCTCTACCAAATCCGTGATGACGCTGCCGAGGTGATCCTTGCCTTTGGAAGTGTTGATTCATCCTCACAATTGTTCCCAATAACTTCCCTTCACCTGCTGTCAGACTATCTGCTCTGTAATTACCTGGCCTACCCCTGCTGCCCTTCTTGAACAAATGACCCACATTAGCGAACCTCCAGTCATTCAGCACTTCACCTGTTGCCAGCAAAGTATTAAATATATCCACCAGGGCCCCAGCAATCTCCTCCCTTACCTCCCATAGCAGCCTGGGATACATTTCATTGGGCACTGCGGATTTCTCCACCTTTATGACTGTGATAACATTTAATACCTCCTCCTTATTGATCTTTACATGACCTCACCATCCCAACTGAAATCCCCAGCTACAATGCCTTTCTCCTGCATGAATACAGACGGGAAGTATTCATTGAAGACCTCACCTACTTCCTCTAGCTCCATTCATAGAGTGTCCCTTTGGTTTCTAACAGGCCTCGCTGTTTGCCTGGCAATCCTCTTGCTCCAACTATACTCATTAAATACTTTGTGGCCTCTCCTTTACAGTATCTGCCAAGGATATTTCATGCCCATTATTTGCCCATCATTTTAAGGATCCCCTTACACTCTCTATACCTTGGTCAGTCTTTGCCTGTTTTCATCGCATTGTATTTCCATTATCAAACTCATGATATCGCTTGACCAGTATTCACTGGAGTTCCTGCCTTTGTCATTCACTCTTTGGAGAACACACTCGCCTTGAATTCTCCCTGTATCACTTTAACATACTTCCTCTTTCTGAATATGAACCCAACAGCAAATAGTTCCTCCCAGTCTGTGTTTGGCAGATCCTGTTCCGTGATCGTGATAATGCCCAGTGATGGTGATATTCTAACGATTAGGGGGCTTCCACAAATGTGGCGTCTTCACTTCTGCCCTATCCTTATATTTTTCCAAAACGACTTTGAAACCTAGTGTTATGACCATATCACCAAAACCCTATAAAAATCCTTACATCTGTCATCTTGTCTAGCACCGACAGCCCACTCTGTCTGTAACATCCAGCCCATACTGACCTCCCCATCTATGTACCTTCCACCAGCCTCTCCAGCACATGATGCGACTGTAGCCTTCTCCAGTCACCACAGCACTCCTCCATCCTGTCCTACAGCACCTCATTACCTCTAACCTTCCACAATCCATTCACCTCACTATCTGTACAGAGTCCTCCAGTTCCTACAGCGTTTCCTACCAGCCCTCCCTATGTGTAACGTTCTGAAGCCACCTGAACGCTCCCGAGATCTATAAACTTGCCCTCTCTCTCTCTTTAATCTTCTCTGTCTCTGTGACTAACTCCCATCACTACAATATTCCTTACCTCTGACCACCTCCAGTCACTACCAGCCTTCCGAGCTCTCGAACATCCTGCAGCCACTAAAACCATCCATGTGCCTGAAGTATCCTCGCAATTGTTGTAACAACTCTCAACTGCATCTGTCCATAACCTCAGCCAGTCCGTAGAATCCTTGCTAACTCAGTAACCTCACCCAATGTGTACAACTCTGAGTATGACGAACTTCATCCAGTCTCCCCAACTGTCCATACCTTTAATTGTAGAGAGAATCCACAACCTTCCCTATTGCGTTAACCTCCTCCAGTCCTTCTCATGGACACCATCTATGTAAACTTCTCCTGTTCCGTACTATATTTTCCTCCTGTTCCAATAAACCTTTGTGACCTAGTCCAATCTCTGTAGTGCTCTGTATAATCAGCTTCACTGTGCCTGGAACCTGGATTCAATTCCAGCCTTTGCCGACTGTCTGTGTGGACTTTGCATGTTCTCCCCCTGACTGTGTGGTTTTCTTCTGGGTGCTCTGGTTTCCTGCCATAGCCCAACATTTGCACGATACGTGGATGGGCCATCATAAATTAGATTAGATTATTTACAGTGTGGAAACAGGCCCTTCGGCCCAACAAGTCCACATCGCACCCGCCGAAGCGCAACCCACCCATACCCCTACATCTACCCCTTACCTAACTCTTCGGGCAATTTAGCATGGCCAATTCACCTGACCAGCACATCTTTGGAGTGTGGGAGGAAACCGGAGCACCCGGAGGAAACCCACGCAGACACGGGAAGAATGTGCAAACTCCACACAGAGAGTCGCCTGAGGCGGGAAATGAACCCGGGTCTCTGGCGCTGTGAGGCAGCAGGGCTAACCACTGTGCCACCGTGCCACCCACAATTGACTGTAGTATTCAGGCAAGTGTGATTTAGGTGTGTTCACCATGAGGAATGCAGGGTTGATTGGACAGGGTGAGGGATGGGTCTGGTTAGGATGCTCTTTAGAGGGTTGGTGTTTACTTGTTGGGCCGAATGGCCTGTTTACACACTGTGGAGATTCTATTCAAGTTATTGTCCAGTCCTGTCAACCGTCCCTGTCTCTTGAACCTTGCCTCATCTCCAATACTCTCCTTATATGTGCAATCTCCAACAGTCTCTAAAACATTCCTTGGCGATGTACGCTTCTCCAGTCCTTACCACGATCGCTATGACTGTCACCGCTTCCTGCTTTTAGAACAATCCCGATAACTGTTGCCATTTGTTACATCACTCCCAATCACTATTCCATCCTGAAACCCCCAAAAACATTTATATCTCTGTAAACTCATCTGGACTGTCTATACTTTCTTTTGACAGTCCCGTTCTGAGACTTTCTCTATATCAAAAAAGTCATTAAGAGTCGGTAACGATTATTATTGTAACCTCCCTCCAGCTTTACGGCACTGAGGATCTGTAGAAGCTCTTCTCAACCCGACAGCCATCTCTGTGTCTGTAATCTCCTCCACTCCCCATAATTCATTCTCTCTGAGCTCCTCTGTAGTCCATTCAACACACCCTAACACTGTCTGTATCAGTGTAACCTTCTAAAAAAACACAACCTTCCCTATCTGTGTAAATCCCTACACCAGTCCCTATCCCTCTAAGCTCTGTCTAACAATACAACCCTCCATGTCTGTGTATTCACCTTCAGTCTCTACTCACCTCCCTATCTGTGTAACCTTCTCCATGCATTTTTGCTTCAGTCTCTTCAACTGTTCCTGTCAGTGTAATATCTTCCGGACCCGAAAGCTCTCCATCTCTTTAACTTTCTCCGGCCACACATCCCTCACTATCTGTGACCTACTCCTGTCATAGAACCCTTCCTCTGTGAATTGATCCAACTTTTCAACTTTCCATAAGCTCCTGCAGCTCTTACAGCCCTCCCTATCTACCAAACCTCTTCCAGTACCTAAAACGCCATCAGTCTGTGGAGACCCTAATACCATCCCTATCTGTGTTATCCTCTCAGGTCCCTGCAACACTCCCGATCTGTAAATCCCACTCCAATGCCTGTGCCTCTCCCGGTCCTGTTCCTACAAGACTGATTAACAATGTAACATCCTCCCGTCACTATCACTCACCCTGTCAATGAAAGCTCCTCCTGTATCTTCATCCACCTACCCATCTCCATAACCTTCTCCAGCTCTTACACCCCTATCTGTGTAAACATCACTCTCCACTCGAACCCTTCCTATCACAGGAACTTCGTCCTGTTTGTGCTATGCTCCCTTATCTGTGAAACTGTCTCCAACCAAACTTGCAACCCCAATCTTTCAAAAAAGAATCCAGATTTCACAGCCTCCATGTCTAAATAACCCCCAGAACCTAAGCCTTCCTATCTCTATAAACATCTTCAGTCACAATGACCCTCCATATCTCTGTTTGTTCTGCCAGATGATACAAAATTCTTTATCTCTGTAATCTGCTCAGCTCCCTAAAACACTCCCTGTCTGTGTAATCCAGCCCTGTCCAACAAACATCCTTTTCCCTGTAAACTTCTCTATCCCTCCCAACATTCCCATCTCCATGAACCCCTGTCAGCCCTACAGCTCTCCACATTTCTGTAGCCTCCTGTGGGTCTATGGTCCTCCTTCCCTGTGAAACCACCTCCAGTCCCCACATCCCTCCCAGTCTGGGTCTTCTGTTCCAGATCAGACCATTGATATCTCTCCTGCATCCTGACAACTCTTCCCATTTGTGTAACCTCGTTCAGACCCCATACTCTCCAGCTTCCTGAATCCTCTTCATGCCATTGCAACCAAAACCACATGTTTATGTAATATCGACCAGTGCTTACACCTCCCCAACTCAGTAACCTCTTACAGCCCTAACAAAGCAACTAAACTGTGAAACCTCTTAATTCCCTACAATCCTCCCTCCCTCCCTCCCTCCCCAAATGCCTTCATCACCATGAAACCTCACAATTACTGAAGCCTCCTTGGCATTGCAACCCTCCTACTGTCTGCAAAATCCTCCTGTCCTGATATTCCTCTCTATCTCTGTAACCCCCACCACCCTCCAGTGCCCTTCTGGGGAACATTGCAGAGGAGGGAAGATTTGTAAAGTTCGGGCCATGTTACAGAGGAAGAATTCTGGGAATTACGGATTTGGTCGAATGTCTGTGGTGTGCAGATTATTGGCGAGGACTCTAAAGATGGGATTTATGACTACTTGGAAAACCATAGTTAAATTAGTGACAGTCAGCATGGGTTTGTGTGGGGTCAGGTCAGGCCTCACAAACCTTATTGAATTCTTTGAGGATATGACAGAATAAGTTGATGGCTCATTCAGAAAAGAAGGATGATTGGGATACAGGGAAATCTGTCTGTCTGGATACAGGATTGAATGGCCCAGAGAAGACAGAGGGTGGCAGCAGATGGACAGTATTGAGCCTGGAGCTCATTGACCAGTGGGGTTCTGTAACAATCGGCTCTGGGACTCTGCTCTCTGTGATTTTTATAAATGGCTTGAACAAGTATGTTGGAGAGTGGGTTAGTAAGTTTGCCAATCACATGAAGGTTGGTGAGTGGTGGGGAATGTAGAGGGCTGTTGTAGGTTGCAACTGGACATTGACAGGACACAGAGCTGGGCTGGAAGTGGCAGATGGAGTCCAATCTGGAAAAGTGTGAAGTGATTCATTCTGGAAGGTCGAATTTGAATACAGAATACAGGGTGAAAGGCAGAATACTTGGCAGTGTGGAGAACAGAGAGATCATGGGGTCTGTGTCCATAGATCCCTCAAAATCTCCACGCACGTTGGTAGGGTTGTTAAAAAGGCATATGTTGTGTTGACTCCCCTTAGAAGCGGATTGACTGGAAGAGCCGTGTGGTTTTACTGCATCTGTATGGCGTCCTGGTGAGACCACAATTGGAATATTGTGTTCAGTTCTGGTCCCCTGTTTACAGGAAGGATGTGCAAGTTTTAGAGAGTGTACACAGGAGATGTACCAGGATGCTGCCTGGAATGGAGGGCAGTTCTTATGGAGAACGTTTGAGGGAGCTAAGGCTTTTCTTATTGGAGCGAAGAAGGGGGTGGGGTGACCTGGTAGAGGTGAACAAGATGATGAGAATCACACAGAGAGTGAATTGTCAGAGACTGTTCCTCCTATGGAATAAATGGCCATTACAAAGCGGCATAATTTTAAGGTGATTGAAGGATGGATAAGAGGATAGAGAATGGTAGGTGGTTGGAATGCACTGTCAATGGTGGGATAAAATTAGATACTTTCGGAACATTTAATAGACTCTTGGATAGACACATGGATAACAATAAAATGAAGGGTATGTAGGTTAGTGTGATCTTACAGTTGGATAAAAGGTTGGCATGAAATCATGGCCCAAGGGCCTTGGGCTGAACTGTTTTGCGTTCTATGTTCCGTCTGGTAAACTGAGTAATAAGCTCAGATCAGTGTAAAAGGATATGGCATTCAGGAGGAGCTAGTCAACTGGGTACAAATTTGGCCTGATGGTAGGAGACAGAGGGTGATGGGAGACAAGTTTTTCTGACTGGAGGCATGTGACCAGCGGTGGAGTGAGTACCCTGTTGTTTGTCATTTGGATAAATGGTTTGGATGGAAATATAGGTTTCCTGGTAAGTAAGGTTTTTGGGTGACACTGAAATTGGTGGGAAAGTGGACAGTGATGAAGGTTATCTATGATCCAACAGGATGAACAGTACTGCTGGGATAGTGGGCTGAAGAATAGCAGATGGAGTTTAATTAGATAAATGTGAGGTGTTCCATTTTGGTGAAACAAACCAGGGTGGGACTTGTACAGTTAATGTTCGGGCCCTGGGTAGTGTTGTCAGTCAGTGACCCAGGTACACAGTTCTTTGAATGTGGTGTCACAGGTAGACAGACTGGTGAAGCAGGCGTTTGGGATGGCTACCTTCATTCGGGAGAGCATTAAGAGTAAGAGTTGGGATGTCATGTTGTATCTGTAAAAGACATTGGTGGGGCCACCATTAAAACATTATTGATCAGTAGGAAGAACTCATCTAGTTCACTAACCTCCTTTAGGGAAGGACATCAAATATTCTAACCTGGTCTGGCCGACATGTGACTCCAGACCCACAGCAATATGGCTGACTCTGAGCTACCCTCTGGGTAATTAGCAGAGGGGTCAAAGAATGTTCTTTCATGCAGTGACACACACACATCCCATGAATGAATATATAAAAATACCTATGTCCCTCCGAACCTCTGCAAACCCCTCCAGCTGCAGCAATCCGTCCTGGCTTTGTAACACCCTGACCCCTCTCCGTAACACTCTCACCATCTCCAGCACCTTCACCTCTCCCTGTTCCTATTGTGTCAATGAACCCTGACCATGATTCCCCTTCCCACAGCCCCCCTCCTGCGAGCAGACCCATTGCAATCCATTAACATTTACTCCTAAAACACTCTCTCACTTCAGGATTTCAAGTACTTTTTGATGATCTTCTCAGCCTCATAATCTAGTATGATCCCTTTTGTCCTGAGTGAGGGATCAGTGGGAATTTCTTGCTGAGGGTTTTACTGTTTCAATCGAATGACCTTCTGTTGTGTTTTACACTGTTCCTTCAAATGTTTTCCACTGTTCATTTACAGGCACATATTTCAGTCTATTTAGCCTGTTTACCTTGGTCAGTTCTCCTCTCACACGCATGTAATTGGCTATTTTTGTTTCTAGTTGTAGCTTGTCCTTTCTGTGATTCACTTTAAAACTTTATATTTATTTAAACTGCACTTTATCACAATTTCCCGAAGGATCTCTGCAGGTGACATTACTCATTCACTAAGTTTCATTACACAGTCGCTCTGCGATAGTTATACCTCTAGTCAATTGCACAATGTGTTTTTCAAAGAAACACTGAAAAAATATTCTCCGAGCTCCTTTTCCAATATCAATGTTGTGCGTGTGATTGTCCCAGATTATACAAATATTGAAGTTTTCCAAAATTACCACAATGCCCTTTTTAGAAAATTCCAATGAATTCCTGTGTAATGCAGTGATGAGCAATGAAATGCTGTTCGGTGGCTAAAACTGTTCTGCTGCTTGTGTCCTTGGCAAGGAGTAGCCAGAATTTACATTCAGACTGACTCTACTTCATGATCTGAGGCCAAATGCTTTCTCTGTAATGCCTTTGTTATCCATTATTGTTTTTGTTGTCCGTTTTGCCTGAGTTTTTCAAGATTGTGAACCACTGAATATTTTTGTCCACCCTGTATTCATCTCGTCCAGCTGTCTAAATCACTTTTATCTCTGTGTCTCAAATCCATCTACCTTATTCCAGCGACGTTGTCCATTTTAAAAAAAACCACAACTTACTCTTTCCCACAATTTTCTGTCACAAATCTATTTGCTGATGTACAATTTTAGTTCACCTCTGTCCCTTCCTGCTCCGTTCTGCTTGTCTTCAGCTGCACTCCCATACTGTTCCGATGCTCCATGTTTTCTCTCTGGATTTAGAAAGCTCCATTCACCTGAAGCCTGTCCCTGCATCCTCTCTGTCATTTGAAAGCCCTGTCCATAAACCTACCTTCATGATTGGCCAGGACACTGCTCCCAGGACAGTTCCAGTGGGACCATCCTAATGGATTATTTATTGAATCAGGTTTGGGATGTGGGTGTCTCTGACTGACCAGCCTTTCTTGCCCAGCCCTCGCTGACCTTGAGCTGAGTAACTTGCTCGGCCATTTCAGAGGGTCTTTGAGAGGCTGTGGGGATGTCGTGCAGACCATATCAGGATGGGCAGATTTCTTTCCCGAAAGGACAAGTGTTTGGGTTTTTTGTACATCAGCAATGGTCTCATACTTATTTGTGGATTGTTAATTACTATTTTTAAAATTATTGATTTCAAATTCCACCATTTCTGATGGTGGGATTCAAACCTGTCTCCCTTGTGAAGGGTAGGCACGACCTACCCTTCACAAAACCGTTTTGACTATCCCTAATCAACTTACTCATCTCCAGATGATTATAAATCCTATCCCCAACAAGCCTTTCCAACACTTTACCCAGAATCAAAGTAAGACTCACAGGTCTATAACTACCAGGATAGTCTCCACTCCCCTGCTGGAGGTGGCACGGTGACACAGTGCTTAGCACTGCTGCCTCAGAGCACCAGAGACCCGGCTTCAATTTCTGCCTCAGCCAACTGTCTGTGTGTATTTTGCACATTCTTTTCGTGTTTGTGTGGGTTCCCTCCTGCTGTTCCGGTTTCCTCCCACAATCCAACATGTGCAGTTTAGGTGAATTGGCCATGCTAAATTGCCCATAGTGTTAGGTGAAGGGGTAAATGTATATAAACATGTTTATATAAATGTCTGTAGGTTCACCCCTCAGTCTCTGATGCTCCAGGGAAAATAGCCCCAGCCTATTCAGCAACAACGCTGGAAACATCTTATTAATCTTTTCTAAACCCTTTCGAGTTTCACAAAATCCTTCTGACAGCAGGGAAACTAGAGTTGCATAGTGTACTCCAATTGTGTTGTGACGTAGTAATCTGAGTACCCCAGTCTTGGTGCACAGTAAGTCCTGGAATGAACAATTTGTTTAGCATCTTAGCCATATCCAGAAGTCATGCACATCGATGGCTTCATTGATCTTTAAGGGCCTCTACTTTGTCCCGAGTTAGTCGTTTACTCTTATTGTAACTATGTTATCTAAAATCAGTTTTGGATTGTACTCGTCCTTCTTTGCCGAGGCGATTTCATGTCCCCTTTCTGCATTCCTGATTTCCATCCTACAGTCCCTGTGATCCTCAGGGATTCCCTTGATCCAGCTGGCTATACCTGATAAGTGCCCCCTTTTCCTTGACCAGACCCTCAATAAACAGCCAGTGTTTCCGAATGCTGTCAGCATTAACCTGCACACAAACAGGAACATGCTGGCGCTGATCGCTCAGTTTAACTCACTTTTAAAATATTCTCACTTGCCAGACTTCGCTTTCCCTGTAAATAGACTCTGCAATCACCTTTTGAAAGGTCCTGGCTAATACGATCAAGATTAGACTGGCCCCATTTTATAACTTGAACTTGTGGACCAGGCCTGTCCTTTTGCATAGCTGTTTCCAAACTAATAGAACTGTGATCACTTTGGCAAAATGCTTTCCCACCACCACCTCAGTCCCTTTCCCTACCTTGTTTCCCAAAGGGAGGTCATATTTTGCCCAATTCTGTTTTCAGGCCATTAATATATTGATTGCAAGTTTACTGGAAATCAATTACCAAATTCCTCCCTTGCAAACGCTGAACACTGGCAGTCCTGGTCTAAGATGGAAAGTTAAAAAAACATCTACCATAACAGCCCTATTATTATGATTGACATTTGAGATCTCCTGACATATTTGTTCCTCAGTCTGCCACTTGTTATTAGGGATTAGTAGGACAATCAAATCGAAGTGATGACCCATTCTTATTTCTCAGTTCCACTAACATAGCTTTGCTGGGTGATCCCACAGGAATATCCTAAGTACTGCTGGGATGAGTCATGCAATCAAAACCCATCACCACACATCCTGTCTTGCCTCCCCTTCGATGCTTCCTGCAGTCCCTCTACCTTGAAACAATGAACTGCCAGTCCTGCCCAGCCCTCAGCTGTGTTGCTGTAATAACTATAATCTCCCAGTCCCATGTTCCAATCCATGTCCTGAGTTCATCTTCCTTCGCTGTCAGGCCCCTTGCAATGAAATAAATGCAGTTTAATCATTAGTTTTCCGCCATTCCCTGCTATGTTCTTGCCTGCCTTATCTCTTGAAATGGCTCTGTTTAACTTGTGTACCAGCCTCAATCTTCTTTCTGACCCTTCGACTGTTTAAGATACAACACCCTGCCAGATTAAATTATATCTTCTCAAGCAGCTCTAGCAATTCGCCCCATCAGGATATGGGTCCTCCTCCTGCTCCCAGTTCAGGTGCCTTCCCCACCCGGTCCACCTGTGCTGACACCTTCAGGGATCTTTGAGTTGCCCACTGAGGTCCCTGTGTTCCTCAGCACTCCGCAAGGTCCAAGCATTCATTTTGTCTGTCCTTCGCTTATCGTACCTCCCACAGGGTATGACCTCACATTGATCAGAACTAAACTCTACTCAGATTATCATCTGATCGACATCAGACTGTAGATTGAGACCATCTCCCTCACTGTGAACAACACCCTCACCTTTCATGTCATCTGCAAACCGACTAATGATATCTTCTGCTTTCACATCGAAGTTATTATTCCCCAGAATAACCAGCGATCGTTCCTGCACAGATCCCTTTGGTACACTCGCTGGTGAAACAATTTCAAACACGAAAAAGATTATCCACCAATTTTGTTACCAATTTGCCAACTTGCCTTGGATCCCATGGGCTCTTTCCTTTTGGATCTGCCTTCCATGTGGGAACTTGTCAAAGGCCTTAATGAACTCCATGTAACCCACATCATCTGCACTGCCTTCTTCAGTATTTTTTGACACCATTTCAAAGAGCTAAACTGAATTCCTCTGACAGTAGCTTCCTCTACCAAATGCGTGATGACTTATCCGAGTTGATCCTTGCATTTGCAAGTTTTGATTCATCCTCAGGGTGGTATCCAATGAGTTCCCTCCCCCTGCTGTCAGACTCTCTGCTCTGTAATTACCTGGCCTATCCCTGCTGCCCTTCTTGAACAAAGGAACCACATTAGCGATCCTCCAGTCATTCAGCACTTCACCTGTGGCCAGCAAAGTAGTAAATATATCTACCAGGGCCCCAGCAACCTCTTCCCTTACCTCCCATAGCAGCCTGGGACACATTTCATTGGGCACTGTGGATTTCTGCCCCTTTTTATACCTGTGAAAATATTTAGTACCTCCTCCTAGAACCTCACCATCCTGTCTGATATCCCTGGCTACAATGCCTTTCTCCTGCATGAATGCAGATGGGAATTATTCATTGAAGACCTCACCTACTTCCTCTGGTTCCATGCACAGATTGTTTCTTTGGTTTCTAATAGGCTTCACCCTTTCCTCAGTTACCCTTTTATTCTAACTATACTGACAAAGTACCTTGTGGCTTTTCCTTCATAGGATCTGTGAAGACCCTACAATCCTTTCAGGTCCCTGCAGCATTCCGATCTGTAGATCCCACTCCAATGCCTGTGACTCTCCCAATCCAGTTCCTATAAGATTCCCTATCTGTGTGACATCCAACCGTCGCCAGCACACACCCTGTCAATGCAAGCTCCTCCAGTCTCTCTATAAATCCACCCCCCTCTATAAATCCACCCTTGTTATCTCCTGAAAAATCTGTCTGATTCTCCATCCTCCATGTCTAAATAACCTGCACAACCTAAGCCTTCCTGTATCTATGAACATCTACTGTCACGACTACCCTCCATATGTCTGCATGTTCTTCCCATCTGTACAACCGTCTTTACCTCTGTCATCTGCTCCGTTCCCTAAGCACTCCCTGTCTGTGTAAACGTCCCCAATCTAACAACATCCTTATCCCTGTAAAGTGATCCATCCTCCCAACCTCCCCAGCTCCATGAAACCCCTGTAGGCCCTCCAGCTCTCCACATTTCTGTAACATCCTGTGGGTTTATGGCCTTTCCTTCCTGTGAAACCACCTCCAGTCCCCACAACCCTCCCAGTCTGGGTCATCTGCTCCAGATCAGACCATTGCTGTCTCTGTAAGCTCCGACAATCCCAGCGACCCTTCCTATTTGTGTCTCTTCCTTCATTCCCCATTCTCTCCACCTTTCTGAAATCTTTTCCTGCCGTTGGAACCCTCCCTATTTAGAACATGGAACAGTATAGCACAGTGCAGGCACTTCAGCCCTCGATGTTGTGCTGATCTTTTATCCTACTCTAACCTATGAAGGTTTTCTGCAGAATCCTCCAGTTTTAAACCCGCCCTGTTTGGTACATTCCTCCAGTCCCTACAACACTCAAACTGTGAAACTTCTTCAAGTCCCTCCAATCCTCCTTAGCTCTCTGACCTCCTTTATGAACATCAACCCTCAAAATTACCGAAGCCTCTTTTAGTTACTGCAATGTTCCTAATATCTGCAAAACCCTCCAGTCCTGATATCTCTCTCTTTCTCCATAACATCCACTTTTTCCAGTGCCTTTCTGGGGAACACCACAGAGGACGGAAGATTTGTAGTGTCCCATCCATGTTATAGAGTTAGGAAGGGCTGCCGAACCTGGAGGGTGGCACTAATCTAGGAAGGGTCATGGATCCTGCAGGAGGTTAGAGATAGAAGGATTCATAGAACCTGCAGGATGGGACTGAGAATGGGTTGTGGAACCTGAAGAATGTTACAATTTGAACCACAGATCTTTTTTGACTGGACCATTGGACTGATTGTAATGTCCTAATTCTAACATCTTTACCAGAATGGCTGGGTACAGTTTCAGATTCCCAGGCTGGGAGATGTGAGTTCAGATGTGAATCTGTTTACCCATTCTGTCTGTGTGCCTGACACTGACCTGGTGCGGCTTTGGTACATAGTACTCTCCGTGCATCTGGTAACCTCCAGATCTATGTTACTGACCAGAGCTCACCTCATCGAAGCCTTCATTTGGAATGTTCTTTATTTTAATATTTTTAAGTGGTAGTTGCGTGAGATGCAGGATTGGGAAGTTTCCATTTTGAGAAAATTAATTTTTTATCTTTAACCCTGACCCATGCAATGGAGTTTTGTTTTTTTCTGTTGTTTTCTGCAGACTGTCACTCAGAGGATTGTGTAACCAGGAAATCTGAATGCAGCTGGTCTTTGCATGGGAGAGCGTGTATTTACCAGTTTATATCGGCTAGGAGAATGTATAACTGTGTAAAAACCTCACCGACCCGTTAAGGGGTGAGTGCACTAGGCCCTGAGCACCAGGAGCTGGGAAACCTCATTCTGTATGTATGTGGGGCATGACACCAGACTGGGTGAGAGTAGTTCCCTGAGTAAATAACAGGTATGGAGCTTGGGATCGTCCTGCTGTGTTTGACATTGTGCCATATCGTTATCTCCTTCTCATGAGTGAGCGTGTTATGTTCTCCAGCCCTGACAGTGTCCACACCCTGTAAACCCTTCCAGCTGTTGAACACTCTCTTCTCTCTCATGCTGTCCAGCCCTTCCAACCTGGCCTTCGTCTCGTATCTCCTGCAGCCCCAAACGACCTTGCTCTTTGTTATTGCATTGCCTTGCTTTGAGCTGTGTGGAAGTAGATTTGGGCCACTGAGAAATATGATAACGCCCCCACTCTCCATTTTGGTCAAACATTTCTGCTTGTTTGTCTCTCTCCCATAAGGGGAAGTGGGCATCCTTTCAGCATCCACCCTGTCCATTTTCCTGAGGATCTGTATATTTTAATGAGGACAACTGTCCTCCTGATGACCGTCAGTGACACAGCACCGAAGTGACATGTTTATATTCCTCCATTCTCAGCGACTGTTTCCTTTTGCTCCATCCCTCCCTCATTCTGAAACCTCCCCCCGCCCCCCCAGTCTGGACAGTGCTCCAAACCAATAAGTCCTGAGAATGCTCCAACCTCCCTATCTCTGTAAACTCCTCACACTCCTACAATCCTCCTTGCATGTATGAACCCCTCCAGCTTCTACAGTCCAATCAAATTATTGCATCTCCTACAGCCCTCACCATCTCTGTATCCTCCAGTCACTACATTTCCCATGCCTCTGAACACCACTCCAGCCCCTTCAAATCTGTCAATCTCTGCAAGGTCCTGCAGTTCCACAAAACAGCCATCAACGTGGAACCTCCACCAGAGATCACTCCCCTCTATATCTCTGTAGTTCCCTGCTGTTCTCTCTATCTCTGTTGCCAGCTTCAGTCCTGACAACCCTACTTCCATGTACAACATCAGCAAGTCCCTGTAATCCTCCCAATCGGTGCAACCTCCACCAGACCTTACAACACTGCCATGGTCTCTAACTGCGTGCAGTAAATTCAAACTTCCGCAATTGTATCACATCTCATTTCTCCATGCGCCTCTCTATCATGACGAGCGGCTCCAAACCTTACAAACTTTCCTGCCTGTGGACGTCATTAAGTTGATACATCACTTCTCATTTCTGTAATGTCCTGCAAACCCTACAATCCTCCCTGTTTTTGTGAGTTCTGCCGACCACAAGCATTCTCCCTATCTGTTGAAATGTTTCTAGTCACTCCAACCCCTCTACTATGTAGCCCCCACCAGACCCTAAAGCCATCGCTATGTGTGTAACCTCCTTCACGTCTATATCCTCCAACTTGCTGAAACCTGCTCTCACCGTTGCAACCCCCATTATTTCGTAACATTAATTAGTCTATAAAACCATCCCGATCAGTGTGTTCTCCTCCACTGTGTATCACAAAATCATGAAGGGTATAGACAGGGTGGATAGAGACAAACTTTTTCCTGGGGTGAAGGATTCAATAACAAGAGGTCATGATTTCAAGGTGAGAGCGGAAGGTTTAAGGGGGGTACACGCGGCAAGTACTTCACACAGAGGGTGGTGGACATTTGGAACGCGTTGCCAGCAGAGGTGGTAGAGGCAGGCACGGTAGATTCATTTAAGATGCGTCTGGACAGATGCATGAGTAAGTGGGGAGCAGAGGGATACATATGCTTAGGAATTGGGTGACAGGTTAGACAGTAGATTTGGACCGGCTCAGGCTTGGAGGGCAAAGGGTCTGTTCCTGGGCTGTAAATTTTCTTTGTTCTTTGTGTACAACACTCCTGGTCTGTGTAATCACTTTAAATCCTTCATTTCCTATAAACCTATGTATTGGTGTGACTGTTTTGAGGCCATTATATTCTCCTTTCTATCTGTAAACAGCTCCCCACACGGTACTGCCTATCCTTTGCTCATAAGCGACTCAAGTCTCTCTCAACCCTTTCTATGACTGTAACCTCCTCCAGTCTCAACATACCTCCCTATCCCTATCATATTTTTGTACATGCACAACACTCACACTCACTGAAATATCTTCCAGTGCTTAACCAGCTCTCCCTCTAATTTTCACCAGTCCATAACTTCCTCCCTATCCCTGGAACATTCTCCAGTCCATACTATCCACCCTATGCCTGTAACATTCTCTTGTGCATACCATCCTTACTGTCTGTTTAATATTCTGGCGACCATACTAATTTCCTTATCCCTGTAATATTCTCCAGTCCATACCATCATCCCTATCCCTCTTAACTGTTGTTAAATGTACCACATCCTATTATCCTGTGAATGATTCTACACCGCGCTCAACGTAATTTCTATAATGAGCCACAATTCGACAGAAATCCCTATCTGGAATCTATTCAAATCAGCTCTATCTCTAATTTCCTCCAAACAGTAAATCTTTTCTCCTGCGAACTTTCTCTAGCAACTGTAACTATCCTTAATCCTGTCCAGCCCCCATACGTCTCTCTAACTTTGTGACGTCTCTCCATCCCTCAAAGACCCACTTTCAGCAAAACGTGCCCTGCATTTGCAACAAGGCAGATGGAATGACAGCATTACCTATAGTGAACAGATATGATCAAACTATGATTATGGAGACGTGGCTGCCGAATAACCATGGATAGGATGTGATTATTGAAGGATTTCAACAGCATCAGCAAAACGCCAAGCAAGCTCCATTTGTTAGAAAAGGATACAGTCAGTGCATCAGTGAGACAGCCAGTTTAATCTGGGAATCAAAATTTAGTGTCACTTTTGGTGGAGGTGAGAAATAGCAAGGGAGTCCTGGAAGATCAAACCACAATACATTGAATCTATGGTGGTTGATAAGTTGGATACAACATTTTCTTGGTGATAGTAGACAGAGGAATGTGGAGCAGTGAATTTCGGATTGGAGGTCTGTAGCCAATGGTGTTTCACAAGGATCAATGCTGTGATTTCTGTTTGTAATTTATCTCTGTGATTAAGATGAAAAGGTCAGTAGTTTGATAAGTAATTTTGCAGATGACGTTTGGAAAGGCATGTAACGTTTAGGGGAAGTTAGGTGAATTAAAGATAGCGAAGAAGATTGTTAAAGGTTGCAGCAGTGGAACTACTAGAACCCTAGGCACAGAAATTGCAAATTGAATTTGATTGGGATAAGTGTGAAGTAATGCATTTATGAAGTCAAATGGAAGAGGGAAGTACACTAATTGGAAACATTGATAAATAGATGACCTTGGGTGCAAATCCGTAGCTCCCTTAAAATAAGAACACAGCAGGATGTGTTAGGAAAGGAGGAGTTTGGTATGCTTCCTTTCATTGGTCACAGTATTGAGTTCAGACGTTTGCATGTCCTGGTGTGACTGAATGAAACTTCATTCGGCCATGTCTGAAATGTTGCGTGTCGTTCTCATCGCCACACTACAGGAAGGATGTGGAGACTTTGGACAGGGTGCAACAGGGGGTTACCAGAATGTTACCTGGATGTGAATATGTTTACTATAAGGAGCTTGGACATGTTTAGGTTATTTTGCGAGAGTATCGGAGGCTGAGGGGTGACATGGCACAGTTATATAACATTAGGAGAGATGTGAATAGTGTGGATCGTTGGAATCCTTCTTCCAATGTAGAAATATCAAATACTAGGGCGCCTTGGTTTAAGGTGAGAGTGAGAAGTTTTAAGTGAGATGAATGAGGCTGGTTTTCTGTACAGAGAGGGTGGAAGCTGCTCAGGAGGTGGGAGAGGTGGCAGCGAGAGTAAAGTTATGAAGTGGCATTTAGACAGATGCATGAACAGGCAGAGAATAGAGGGATATGGACCATGTGCAGGCAGATGACATTAGTTCAGAACAGCAACATGGTCAGCACAGCCATGGTGGACCGAAGGGCCTATTACTCTGCTGTACTGTTCTAGTTTCTAACTTCACAGCATCTACCCTGTCAAAGCCCCTCAGAATCCTAGATGTTTCAATGAATTTCTCTCCCATTCTTCAAAACCCCAATGGATTCAAGGGCAATCTACTCCCCCTCTTCTCATTGGAAAATCCCGCCATCTCCAGGATCAGCCGAGTGAACCTTCCCTGGCCTGCCTCTAATACAAGAATGTCTTTCCTGAGGGCACGCGTACTGTTCATTATAAACTAGGTTGGCCTGACTTGTACCTTGCATCGTTTTAGCAAGACCTCCCTATTTTTAGACTCCATTCCCTTTGTAATAAATGGCAGCATTTGATTTGCCTTCTCTATGATCTGCTGATCCTGTAAGCTACCTGTTTCAGATTGATACACAAGGATTCCCAAAACCCTTTGTGCAGTCAGTCTGAAACCAAACGGTGTTAACCTGACAGTGAGTCGGGAACATGCTGGAGAATATTGTAAAGGATACAGCAATAAACAATAAATGGACTCTTAGAAACAATGGGCAACATATGATTTTACAAAAGAGGAATATTTTTAACGCTGTTGAAATTGTGTGACCATGAATGGCAGAATAGATAAGGGTGGGGGAGGCAAGTAGCGGTAGGGGGATATTTTAACTTTCAGAAGCATTTTGACAAGTTTCAACAAGGGCTAAATTATAACGACGGAGAGAATAGGGCCCCTGAAAGGTCAATTAGGCCATCTGCGTGGAATAACTGTTTATGGGGAAGATCCGAAACAACTATTTTGCTTTAGGATTTATTATGTAGAAAGACATGGAAGCTCGGGAATTTGAGAAAATACATAGTGATGTCTTGAACAGAGTTCTCATTGGAGAACAGGAGGTGCTGGATGTCTTAAAATGCAAAAATAAATTTCATAAAACCATGGGATATGATCAGATGTATCCCAGCACCTTGTGAGAAGCTAGGGAGGAAATTACAAGGCTCCTCGCAGAGATATTTGTATCGACAGCCACTACAGACCAGTGAGACTGATGGCAGAGGTGGGTAAGTCGATGGATGAAATTCTGAGAGAAAGGAAAATGGAGGTAGACAAGTGAGAGATCAAAGCAGAGCAGTACACGATGTCCACATGAACTTTAGCAAGGCCTTTGACAAGGTTCTGCATGATAGACTGGTTAGTAAGTTTAGATCACACATAACCAGGGAGCGCTCACCAACTGGATACAAAACAGGATTGAGTGTAGGAGACAGAGCATGTTCATAGAGGGTGACTGCTCAAACTGCAGGCCTGTGACCAATGGTGCGCTATAGGGTTCGGTGCTGGGTCACTGTTGTGCATTATTTATATAAATGGTTTGGATGAGAATAGAGGAATCATGGTTAGCAAGTTTGTGAGTGACACTGAAATTGATGGAATAGTGGACAGTGAAGAGTGTTATCTAAGAGTACAATGGGATCAACAGTACTGCTGGGCCAATGATGTTAGGAATAGCAGGTGGAGAAATGCACGATGTTGCATTCTGGTAACGCAGACCAGGGCTGGACTTGTACAGTTAATGTTCTGGCCCTGAGTAGTGTTGTCGATCAGTGACCCAGGGATGCAGGTAGACAGTTCTTTGAAAGTTGTGTCACAGGTAGGCAGGCTGTTGATGCAGGCGTTTGAGGAGGTTACCTTCATTAGGTCACAGCATTAAGAGCAGGAGTTGGGATGTCATGGTGTATTCGTACAGGACATTAGTGATGCCACCATATAAGCATTGTTGATTATCTGGAAAAGCGCAACGAGTTCACATTTATCCTTTAGGGAGGGACATCTGACATTCATAGCTAGTCTGGCTCACATGTGACTCCAGACCCACAGCAACATGGCTGACTCAGAGCTGCCACTGGGCAATTAGCAGTGGGGCAATGTATGCTGGTTCAACCGGTGACATCCTCAGGTCATGAATGAATCAATGAAAATACATGACCCTCCCTATCTCAGCAAACAGCTGGAGCAATTCGTACTGGTTTGGTAACACTTTTCAGGCCCTGGGCACTCTGTGCAACACTCTAACTACCTCCAGCACCTTTAATTCTCCCTGTTACTATCACCTGATTAAACGCAGACAATGCATCCTCTTCCTACTGCACTCCTGCTCAGAGACTCCTTGGCGATCTCTTTAACAAATGCGTCCACATTCCTAAACATTGGGTACTTCAGAATTGATCGTTATTTTTTCATCTCGTAATCAAATCTAGTAACTCCTGGGAATTACTTGGCCAAGATCTTCCAAAGTAGGGGAGGATCATTGGGTAGGTGTCGAGCACCTTGAGACTTGCTGTGGGGAAAATGGGAACACAGGAGTAAACAGCACAAGGAGCGCGCTGTCACACCAACGCCCCACCCACCCTCTTCCCACGGCCACCTTCTACCCCAAGTGTAACAGAGTCTGTGGAAGGTCACATCGGTCTGTACAGCCACCTACAGACTCCCCCTGAGAGTGGGAGAGAGTCAGCCTCAGCTGTGACCCATCACCAATGAGATAGTGAGATAGGAAGATTGAATTCCCTCACAATTATCCCAGTGCCTTTATTACAAATTCCAATTATTCCCTGTTAATGCAGTGTCTAACAATGTAATGCTGTAAAAGGGCCTTAACACTGTCATTCCAGTTTTGAGTTCTAACCCTTATTACTCAGAATTTGGTTTCCTCTTGCTTGATAATCTGAGGCCACATATTTTCCTGGTAATCCCAATTGTTACCTTTAACTGTGGGAGTCCCCCATCCTGCTTCCCGTTCTGTCTGGATTTCCACAATGTTGTGTAGCTGTGAATATTGATGACCCATCTTTGTGTTCACCCTGTGACCATGTTTCTGTGATGGCGAGTAGATAGAAATCACAAATTAAGAAACAGTAATTTTTATCACAATTTCCTTTCACAAACCTAATTTCAGTTAAACTCAGTCCCTTCTTGTTTCTTCCTGTTTGTCTTTAGCCACATCTCCATGGTTTTCCAATATTTTAAGCTTTCTCTTTGGATTTGGGAATTTCCTTTAACCTAAGCCCTGTCCCTCCTTATCTGTGTCATTTTAAAGCAATTTGATTGACCAGGGCACTGGCCCCACCACAGTTCCAGTGGAGCCCATCCCAATATAATGGCTGACTCCTCCCTGAGGACTGGGAGCAGTTCCCACTGCATCAGAACCACGTCTTCTGACACGATTCTGTGATCCTGATACCTTCCTGCACTCTGGTGGTATCACCCAGTATCTCTCCATGTGGTATCCCTCGATGTGTAGGTCAATTTGCTGCCTCTGTCAGCGTTTCTCCCTCTTACAGCTGGTCTGAGATCCTGAATCAACAGAATTCTCCAAACCAGAGAGACGCAGCAGCGCAGGCCAGGGATGAAGACTGGGAATTTTGAGATCTCTGCTGGACTCTGTGCCACTTTGCATGAGTTATCCTCACTACATCTGTCTATTTCTCTGTCTCATGCAGTTAATCAGGATATTCCTAAATCCTGTCTCATCCATCACCTCATTGATGCTGGTTGGTCAGCCAGGGAGAGATGGAGAGTGAGATCTGGAGCCTTCAGTAAATCCTGCAGCCTGTAAGATTACTCACAGTAAACAGCACAGGGAGGAGATAGTGGCCTTCTCTATTCAGACCTGGAAGACCGGACATTGATACAGATCTGGGCCAGGAACCACAACATTCTAGACTTCGTTCCCACCATCTTGTGAGGGTCCTGCTTTCACCTCTGCTGTACTGGTCCTCAATGCGACAGCACAGGGGATCGTAGGCATCAATCCTGGCCCATGCTGTATTCGTGATCTCTGTAATATTCTCCAGTCCCGATAATCCTTCCTCTGTTTGGAATCTCCTCTTTCCACACCATTCTCTCTGTCTCTGTCTCTCTCAGGTTCTCCAGTCCCTAACAGCCTAATCCCTAACCTTCTGCAGTAGATACTAAATTCCTTCATCCTGGTAAACGCTGACAGTCCTGTCTATCCCTGTAAGACCCTCCCACCAATACCACCCTCCATGTCAATGTATTTGTCTTTAACCTCTCCATCGGTCCCTATCTAAGTAATCTTCTCCAGCTCCTACAACCCTTCCTTAGCTATGGAAAAAGTTGTAATCTCCTTATCGTTCTCCAATTCTTCGATGTTAATCTTTTAAAATTTCACCCTTGTTCCCAACTCCAAACCCCTCCTGACCACAGGACCCTCTTTCAGTTTGTGCAACCCTCCCCATTTGTGTAACTGTCTCCAACCCAGTAATCTGGCCTTCTCCATTGCCTTCCTATCTCTGTATCCTCCAGAATCGTGAAGCCTTCTTATATCTGTGAACGTCTTCAGTCACGACAACCTTTTATATCTCTGTTAGTATACACAATACTCGTCTCCCTGAAACACCCCCTGTCTGTGCCTCTCAATCTGCCTGTCTCTCCCTACATTCATCCCTACCCCATCTCCAGAATCTAACCTAGCTCCCTCTATCATTTTAAATTCCTCCAATTCCCAAACATCTTTGCCCCACAGACATTCTTGACCAGATATAAATCTGTTTAATTCTAACATCCTCGAG
Organism: Chiloscyllium punctatum; assembly: GCF_047496795.1. Classification (NCBI taxonomy): domain Eukaryota; kingdom Metazoa; phylum Chordata; class Chondrichthyes; order Orectolobiformes; family Hemiscylliidae; genus Chiloscyllium; species Chiloscyllium punctatum. The sequence continues at coordinate 117,320,965 of NC_092744.1, forward strand.
ACCCTGTAAGCCTCCCTATCTCTGTAACTCTCCCCATCCGTTCAAACACTCAGTACTGAGGAATGACTCCCTGCATTCGCCATAAGGCAGATGGAATGATAGTGAACGGATATGATGGGACTGTCATTCCAGAGATGTAGCTGCAGGATGAACATCGCTGGGAAGGGAATATTGAAGAGCTGTTGAGTTACAGTCATACAGTCATAGAGATGTGCAGCATGGAAACAGACCCTTCGGTCCAACCCATCCATGCTGTCCAGATATCCCAACCCAATCTAGTCCCAAGAGGCAGACGGGGAAAAAAGCCAACATGTTGTGAAGAAAGGATGAGATTAATGCATTAATGAGACAATCATGTGGATCTGAAGATCAAAATTTGGAGTCTATTTGGGTGGAGCTGAGAATAAGCAAGCAGCAGCAACCATTAGCAGGAATTATTTTATAGGCACCTGACAGTGATGGTAATGTCAATATGGTTACAATCAGGGCACTGAATGTACTGGCATCAAGGGCAGTACAGTAACTGTGATGGTGTCAAAGTCCAGAAGAAAGTTAGGATACTAAGGGACATTGATATACAGAAGGATCTTGGTGCAAGTCAGTAACTTCCTGAAAATGGCAATAGAAAGCACTCGGAGGAAACCCTCGCAGACACGGGGAGAATGTGTAAACTCCACACAGTCCGTCACCTGAGGCAGGAATTGAACTCTGGTCTGGCGCTATGAGGCAACAGTGCTAGCCACTGTGCCACCGTTCGTGGGCGGCACGGCCTTCATTGGTCACAACTTTGGGTATAGTGGTTTGCATCTGATGCTGTGATTCTATAAAACTTCTGTTTGGCAACATTGGGAGTACTGTGTGCAGTTTTCATCCCCACACAATAGGGAGGATGTGGAGCTTTGGAGAGGGTGAAAAATGGATTTATCAGCACGTTGCCTGTGTTAGGGTTTTTAAGGGTGTGTTAGGTGTAAGAGGAAACTAAATGAAGTTGGATTGTTTTGCGAGAGTATCAGAGGCTGACAGGCGACCAGGTGCAGGAAAATAACTTTAGGACAGGGACAGATGATGTGGATAGTCGGAATCCCTTTTCTGATGTGTAAGCTTCAAGTACCAGAGTGCATAGGTTTAAGGTGAGAAAGAGGAAGTTTAAACGAGATGTGTGAGGCAAGTTTTTTTTACATAGAGAGTGGAGATTACCGAGGGATGTTATCAAGCAGACATTTGAGTAAAGTTTTGAAGTGGCATTTAGACAGAAATGTGACAGGCAGAGAATAGAGGGATCTGGACCATGTGCAGGCAGATGGTATGAGTTGAGAATAACGTCGTGGACAGCACAGATATGGTGGGCCGAATGGCCTGTTGCTATGCTGTAATGTTCTATTTTCTAACTTCCCAGCATCTTCCCGATCAGAGCCCCTCATAATCTTGCATGTTTCATTCCATTTCTCTCTCATTATCTAAACTTCAATGGGGTCAACCTCCACGTCCTCCACCTCTTCTCATTAGAAAATCCCTGTGTTCCCAGGATCAGCCGAGTGAAGCTCCTCTGGACTGCGTCCAATGAGACAATATCTTTCCTTCGGGCACTCACACTGTTCATAATTATTGAGGTGTGGTCTGACTTGTACCTTGCACAGTTTTAGCCAGACCTCCATGTTTTTAGACTCCATTCCCTCTATAATAAATGTCAGCATTTGATTTACCTTCTCTATTACCTGTTGAACCTGTAAGCTACCTTTTTCAGATTGATAAGCAAGAACTCCCACAACTCTTTCTGCTGTCAGTCTGAAACCAAATAGTGTTAGCCTGACAGTAAATCAGAAGTATACTGAAATTGTTAGAAATGATATGTCAATATACAATAACTGGGCAGATGGGAATACATTTATAAAAGAGAATTTGTTTTTGAGCCTATTGGATTTAATTTGTTGGTGTGAACATAAGTGGCCGAATTGTAAGGGGGCAGGAGGGGTGTAGTGGTACAGGGGATATGTGTACTTGAATTATCAGAAGCTTATTATGCAAGTTTCAATTAGCTAAACAGTATCTTTGTAGAGAATAGGGACCATTAAAGATCAATAAGGTCGCCTATGTGTGGAACCAGAGGAGATGGGTGAGATATTAGACAAAATAATCTTGTCAGTATTTACTGTGGCGAAAGACATGGAAGCTTGGGAAGTTGGGGAAATAAATAGCGATGTCTTGGAAAGAATCCTCACCAGAGAAGAGAAAGTGCTGGAATCTTACAACAAATAAAGATAGATCAATCCTCAGGAGCTCATTAGGTCGATCCTAGAATATTGTGGGAAGCTCGGGAAGAGATTGCAGTGTCCCTTCCAGAGATATTTATATTATCAACAGACACAGTGAGATGTTGGAAGACTGGAGGTTGGCTAATGCTGTTCCATCACTTCAGGGCTCCAGGGGAATGCCAGGAAATTACAGCCCCGTGAGCCCAGTGATGGTGAAGTTGTTGGAGGGGATTCTGAGAGAAAGGAGCTCCTTATATTTACAAACGCAAGGAATGATTCGAGGTAGTCAGCATGACTTTGTGAGTGGGAGGCCATGTTTCACAAACAGGATTGACTCTTCGATGAGGTGGCCATGAGATAGATGAAGGCAGAGCAGTGAACATTATGCACGTGGACTTTAGCGAAGCATTTAACAAGGTTCAAAGGGATGTAGAACATCTAGTCAAGAGGAAGAACGACGCTTACATAAGGTTGAGGACGCAAGACTCAGACAGGTTTCCAGAGGGTAACATGGAGCAGCACGATGGCTCAGTGGTTAGCACTGTGACCTCATAGCACCACGGACTCCATTTCGATTCCAACCTCAGGTGACAGTCTGTGTGCAGTTTGCACATTCTCCCTGTGTTTGTGTGGATTTCCTCCACGTGCTCTATTTTCCCCCAACAGCCCAAGGATGTACATGTTAGGTGACTCAGCCATGTTACATTAGAGTTCACGGATGTGTAGTTTAGCGCATTAGTCAGGGCAAATGGAGAAAGTTAGGTTGGTGGGATGGTTCTGGGTGCTGTACTGTTTGGAGGGTTGATATGGAGGTGTTCGGCCAAATGGCCCATTCCCTCACTGTAGTGAATCTCTGGAGATACCAGGAAGGAACTGAGGAATGGACTTAGGACAACTAGAAGGGGGCATGAAAAGCTTTGTTTGGGAAGGATTAAGGAAAACCGTAAGGCATTCTCCAATTATGGGAGGAAGATGAAGATGGCAAGAGTGAGGGTAAGGATAGTGGAGAGAACTTGTGCCTGGAGTCACAGGAGGTCGGGGAGGTCCTTAATGAATATTATGCCTCAGTATTCACTGCTGAGAGGGACCTTGTTATTTGTGAGGACAGCGTGAAACAGGCTGATATATGTGAACAGGTGGATGTTAAGAAGGAGGATGTGCTGAGAATTTTGCAAAAGATAAGGATAGATAAGTCGCTGAACCAGACTGGATGAACCCAAAGTTACTAGAGGAAGCGAGGGAAGAGATTGCTGCACACTTAGCGATGACATTTGCATCTTCACTGTCTACTGGAGTCGTACCAGATGATTCGAGGTTGGCAAATGTTATTCCCTTGTTCAGGAAAGGGAATAGGGATGATCCTGGGAATTACAGACATGTCAGTCTTCTGTTCGTCGTGTGCAGATAATTGGAGAGGACTCTGAGAGCGCGGATTTTTGAATCCGTAGAAAACCATAGTTTGATTCGAGATAGTATGGTTTTGTAAGGGGCAGGTCATGCCTCACAAATCTTATTGAATCTATTGAGAATGTGACAAAACACTTTTATGGCTCATTCAGAAAGTATGGAGGCATGGGATACAGGGGAACCTGTCTGTCTGGATACAGGATTACTGGCCAACAGAAGACAGAGGGCGATGATAGATGGAAAGCATTCACCCTGGAGCTCAGTGACCAGTGGTTTTCTGCAGGGAAAGGTTACAGGACCTCATCGCTTTGTGAGTTTAGGAATGATTTGAATGTGTGAGTGGAAGAGTGGGTTAGAAAGTTTGCCAATGAAACGAGGGTTGGTGGAGTGGTTGATAGTGTGGAGGGCTGTTGTAGGTTGCAACGGGGCATTGACAGGATGTAGAGCTGGGCTGAGAAGTGGCAGATGGAGTTCAATCTGGAAAAGTGTGATGTCATTCATTTTGGAAGGTTGAATTTGAATGCAGAATGCAGGGTTAAAGGTAGGATCCTTGGCAGTGTGGAGGAACAGAGGAATCTTGGGTTCCAAGTCCCTAGATCCCTCAAAGTTGCCACCCAAGCTGATCGGCTTGTTAAGAAGGAATATATTGTGTGGGATTTCATTAGTTTGGGGATTGAGTTTTAAAGCCGTGAGGTTATATTGCAGCTCTATAGAGCTCTGGTTAGACCACTCTTGGAATATTGTATTCAGTTATGGTCCTCTCATTACAGGAAGGATGTGGAAGCTTTAGAGAGAGTAAAGAGGAGATTTACCAGGATGCTGCCTGTACTGGATGGCATGTCCTATGAAGAAAGGTTGAGGGAGCTAAAGCTTTTCTCATTGGAGTAAAGAAGGGTGAGGGATGACTTGGTAGAGGTGAACAAGATGATGAGAGGCACAGAGAGAGTGAATATTGAGAGACATTTTTTACCTTGACATAACTAGCTATTACAAGGGAGTCTAATGTTAAGGTGATTAGCCAGTGGTTAAGGGGAGATTTCAGAGGTAGGTTTGTTACATATAGAGTGGTGGGTGAGTGGAATGCACTGCCAGTGGTGGCAGTAAAATTAGGCATTTGGAACATTTAATATACTGCTGGATAGGCACATGAATGGCAATAAAATTTAAAATATGTAGGATAGTTTGATCTTACAGTTGGATAAAAGTTTGGCGTGACATCGTGACCGAAGGGTCTTGTGCTGTACTGTTCTGTATTCTACTTCCCATGTGGTAAACTGGGTAATAAGCTCAGATCAATGTAAAGGGTTATGGCATTCAGGAGGAGCTAGTCAACTGGATACAAAATTGGGCTTGATGGTAGGAGACAGAGGGTGATGGGAGACATGCTGTTTTTCTGACTGGAGGCATATGACCAGCGGTGAAGTGGGTCCACTGTTTTTTGTCATTTGGATAAATGGTTTGGATGGGAATATTGGTTTGCAGGTAAGTAAGTTTTTTTTGGGTGACACTGACAATGGTGGGTAAGTGGACAGTGAAGAAAGTTATCTATGAAACAACAGGATGGACAGTACTGTTGGGATAGTGGGCTGAAGAATAACAGATGGAGTTTAATTAGATAAAGATGAAGTGTCCTATTTTGGTGAAACAAACCAGGGTGGGACTTGTACAGTTAATGCTCGGACCCTGGTTGTGTTGTCAGTCAGAGACCCAGGGATGCAGGTACACAGTTCTTTGAAAGGTAGACAGGTCACAGGTAAACAGGCTGGTGAAGCAAACGTTTGGGATGGTTACCTTCATTGGGGAGAGCATTGAGAGTAGGAGTTGGATGTCATGTTGTATCTGTACAAGACATTGGTGTAGCCACCATAAAAACATTGTTGATCAGTAGGAAGAACTCATCTGGTTCACTTACCTCCTTTAGGGAAGGACATCTGACATTCTAACTTGGTCTGGCTAACATGTGACTCCAGACCCACAGCAATATGTCTGACTCTGAGCTACCCTCTGGGTAATTACCAGTGGGGCAATGTATGCTGGTCCAGGCAGTTACACCCACATTGCATGAATGAATAAATAAAATGCTTATGTCCATCCCTACCTCTGCAAACCCCTCCAGCTGCAGCGATCCGTACTGGCTGTGTTCAGGCCCTGACCACTCTCTGTAACATTCTCACCACCTCCAGCATCTTCACCTCTCCCTGTTCCTATTGTGCCAATAAACTGTGACAATGATTCCCCTTCCTGCTGCCCTCCTCCTGCTAGCAGACCCTTTGCAATCCCTTTAATACTTACTCCTAAAACAGTTCAGGATTTTAAGTATTTTTGGTGACATTGTCAGCCTCATAATCTAATATGTTCCATTTTGTCCTGAGTGAGGGGCCAGTGGGGATTTCTTGCTGAGGTTTTGTCTGTTTCAATGGAATGTCCTTTTGTTGAGTGTTTTACACTGTTCCTTCAAATGTTTTCCATTATTCATTTACAGACACATATATTTCAGTCTGTTTAGCCTGTTTACCTTGGTCAGTTATCCTCTCAGATTCATGTCATTGGTTGTTTTTGTTTTTAGATGCAGCTTGTCCTTTCTGTGATTCACTTTAAGATGTTATATTCCTTAAAACTGCACTTTATCACAATTTGCTGGAGGATCTCTCCAGGTGAAATTAAGCATTCACTAAATTTCATCGCGCAACGGTGGGTCTGAGATAGTTACATCCCGACCCAGTTGTACAATGTTTTATTCAAAGAAATACTGAAAAAAATTCTCCGAACTCCTCTTCCAATATCACTCTTGTCAGGGTGATTGTCCCAGATTATATGAATTTTGAAGTTTCACTGAATTATCATTATGCCTTTATCAAAAATTCCAATGAGCTCCTGTGTAATGCAGTGATGAAAAATGGAACGCTGATTGGTGGCTAAAACTGTTCTGCTGCTTGAGTCCTTGGCAAGTAGTAGCCAGAATTTACATTCAGACTGACTCTACTTCATGATCTGAGGTCAAATGCTTTCTCTGCAATGCCTTTGTTATCCATTATTGTTAGCGTTGCCCATTTTGCCTGAGTTTGCACAAGGTTGTGAACCATTGAATACTTTTGTTCGCCCTGGAAGCATGTCTCTCTGGTGTCTAAATCACTTTTATCTCTGAGTCTTAAATCCATCTACCTTATTACAGCGACATTATCCCTTAAAAAATAACATAACCTACTCTTTCCTACAATTTTCTGTCACAAATCTATTCACTGATGTAAAGTTTTAGTTAAACTTTGTCCTATCCTGTTCCTTTCTGCTTGTCTTCAGCCACATCCCTGTGCTGTTCTGATGCTTCACCTTTTCTCTTTGGATTTGGAAAGCTCCTTTCACCTGTACCCTGTCCCTGCATCCTCTCTGTCAGTTTAAAGCTCTGTCCATAAACCTACCGACATGATTAGCTGGGACACTGCTCCCAGCATATTCCAGTGGGACCATCCTAATGGATTATTTTGTAAATCAGGTATGGGATGTGAGTGTCTCTGGCTGACCAGCCTTTCTTGCCCAGCCCTAGCTGCCCTTGAACTGAGTAACTTGCTCGGCCATTTCAGAGGATCATTGAGAGGCAAACACTTTGCTGTGGGGATGTCGTGCAGACCACGTGAGGATGGGCAGATGTCCTTCTCGAAAGGATAAGCGTTTGGGTTTTTTTGTCCATCAGCAACGGGCTCATACTTATTTATGGATTATTATTATTTTTAAAATTATTGATTTCAAATGTCTCAATTTCAGATGGCGGGATTCAATCCTGCCTCCCCTGAACATTAGCTGAGGTTTTGGATACATTCTCTCGCAATAATACCACGAGGCCATTACTTCACCTGCTCACTGGGTGCTCATCCCTGAGCACTGATACCAGGGCATCATGAAGCTAAACCCATTCTTCTGACACAATTGTGTGATCCCGACATCTTCCAGCAATCTGGGACTATTACTTTATATCGCTCCATTTTCCAGATCTCTGTGGGACTCAATGCCATTCTCCCTGTGTAACCCTCACTACATCAGTCTAATTCCCCATTGTGTCTATTCCTCTGTCTCCTGTATGTACTTGGGAAGGTCCTGACTCAATGGTCTCCCCAGCTGCGGGGTGGATCGTCCATCACCACATTGATCACAGTTAGTCAGCCAGAGACAGACAAAGGGAAAAGAGATTTGGAGCCTTCAATAAACCCTGTAGTGAGGTAAGATCGCTCACAGTGCACAAAGCAAAGAACAATGATAGCGCTCCAAACATCTGTGAACAAGACATGACACTGATACAGTGCTGGAGGGGGAGCACAGTACACGCACACCCCAGGCTCAATCACCACCCCTACTGTAAGTTCTGTTGTACTAAGACTCTCTACTCTGCAACACTGTATCTGTGGCATGTCTTGTGGTCCAATGTCTTTAATAATTTTTAATTCCTATAACATTTCCTATCTCTGTAACCTCCTCCTTCCCAATAGTCCCTCCACATATTTGAAACATACTGCATTCCAACCTAACATCTCTATCTCTGTAACTTGCTTCAGTGTCTACAACATGCTTTATCTCGGTAGTCTCCTGCTCCAATAACTGGAGACAGAGGCATGCAGCACGGAAACAGTTCTTTCGATCCAACCACTCCATGCTAACAAGAGTCCCTGAAAAGACGCGTTTCTCTACATTTGACCAATATCCCTTCAAACCTTCTCCTCTCCATGTACCTGCCCAAATGTCTTTTACATGTTGCTATTCTACTTTTCTCTACCATTTCCCCCGGAAGTTCATTCCACACCTGCACCATTCTCTGTGTGAAAAATGTTCTCGTTCCTTTAAAGTCTTTCCTCTCTCACCTTATATTTATGCCCTCTAGACCATAGAACATGACAGCGCACTATATGCCCTTCGGCCCTCAATATTGTGCCAACTTCTGGAACCAATCTGAATCCCATCTAACCAACAGTATTCCATTATCGTCCATATGCCTATACAATGACCATTTAAATACCCTTAAAGTTGGTGAGTCTACTACTGTTGCAGACAGTGCGTTCCACGCCCCCTACTACTCTCTGAATTAAGAAGCTACCTCGGATATCTGTCCTACACCTATCTCCCCTCATGCAAGGCATTGCCATCCGAGGGAAAGCCTCTCAACCCATCTCACCCTGTGCTTATCTTATATGCCTCAATTAATTCGCCTCAAACATTTTCTCTCGAACGAAAACAGCTTAAAGTCCCTCAGCCTTTCCTTGTAAGACCTTCCCTCCAGACCAAGTGACATCCTAGTAAATCTCCTCTGAACCCTTTCCAAAGCTTACACATCCTTGCTGTAATGTAGTGACCTGAACTGGAACCAATATCCCAGGTGTGGCCACCCACTAGTTTTGTACAGCTGCAGCATGATCTCATTGTTCCGAAACTCAATCCCTCTACCAATAAAAGCTAACCCACCGAATGCCTTCTGAACAAACTTATCAACCTGAGTGACAATGTTCAGGGATCACTGTACATAGACACAGAGATCTCTCTGTTCACCGACACGACCAAGGATCTTACCGTTAGCCCAGTACTCTGTGCTCCTGTTACTGCTTCCAAAGTGAATCACCTGACACTTTTCCATATTAAACTCCATTTGCGAACTCTCAGTTTAGCTCTGCAGTTTATCTATGCCTCTCTGTAACCTACAACATCCTGCCTCACTATCCACAACTCTACCAACCTTAGTGTAATCCGTAACTTCATTCATCCATCCTTCAATGCCCTCATCCAGGTCATTTATATAAATGACAAGCAACAGTGGATCCAAAACACATCGTGGTGTTTCCCCACTAGTAACTGAATTCTAGGATGTATATTTCCCATCAACCACTCCTCTCTGTCAACTTTCATCGCGCCAATTTCAATCCCAACTGCGAAATAACCAACAATTCCATGCCTCTGTATTGTCTGCAATAACTTACCATGGGGAGCCTTAACAAACTTAACAAATAAGCCTTACTCTAATCCAAAAACACTACATCAACTGCTTTACCCTGATCCACCTCATTGCTCATCTTCTCAAAGAACTCAGCGGTTTGTGATGCACGACCTATCCTTCAAAAAACCGTGTTGACTATCCCTCATCAACTTATTCATCTCCAGATGGTGATAAATCCTATCTCTTATAAGCGTTTCCAATACTTCACCCAGAATCAAAGTAAGGCTCACAGCTCGTATAATTACCAGGGTTTTCTCTGCTTCCCTTCATGGACAAGGGGACAACATTTCCTATCCTCCAGCCTTCTGGCACTATTCCTGTAGACAATGACAACATAAAGATCAAAGCCAAAGGCTCGGCAACCTCCTTCCTGGCTTCGCAGAGAATACGAGGATAAATCCTATCCAGCCCAGGGGACTTAGCTTTACACTTTGCAGAATTGCTAACACCTCCTCCTTCTGCACTTCAATCCCATCTAGTTATGGACTCCACTACCCTGGGGTAAAGGTGTTGGCTAATCAACTTACCTTTATCCCTCGTGGTTTTCTAAACCTTTATATGATTACCCCTCAGCCACCTACGCCCAATGAAAATACAAAGGACAATGATAGAAATATCTCTGCTCGTGTCCCTGCCACTACTTTGCCACAATGTTCTGGGGTACACTTGTTCAGGACCTAGGGCTTTCTCTACCTTTGTGTTCTAAGACCGCCAGCACCCCCTCTTCTGTAATGGCGTCTCTTTTCAAGACATCACTGTTTCTTTCCCTTTGTTTCTTAGTCTTTGTCCACAGTGCGTTCTGATATGAAATATTCATTTAGGATCGCGCCATTTCCTGTGGTTCCACATATGGATGGCCTCACTGATCTTTGAGTGGCCCTATTGTCTCTCCATTTGTTTTTTTTTGTCCTTGTATGCTATAGAAAACTCTTTGCATTCTCCTTAATCTTTTCTGCCAAAGCTATCTCATTACCCCATGTTGCTTTCCAGCTTATCCAGATTCTCGGATTCTGTCAAACTTTCCAGCATCAGTAACATCTTCGTCAATCTTTGTTCCAATTACAATTTCAGATAATGCTTCCTAAATCAGGCTGATCAGAATTCTATGTAATACTCCAAAGCTGTGCTGACTATCCCCAATTAATCCTTGCTTTGCAAATGCATGTAACTCCTGTTCAGCAGAATCACTCCCAACAACTTACGCACCACTGACATCAAGCTAATTGGTGTTTATGTCCCTGGCTTTCCCCTGCAGACTTTCCTAAACATTGTCACAACATCAGCCACCCTCCAGGCTCCCAGCTCATCACCCGTGGCTGTCAGTGATAGAAAAATCTCTTTATGGGACCCCACAATTTCTTCCTGAGCTTCCCACAATATCCAGGGATGTACTTGATTAGTTCCCAGGGATTTCTCTACCTTTTATGCATTTTAAAACCTCCAGTACCTCCTGTTCTGTAATGTGGACTCTTTTGAAGGCATCATTGTTTATTTCCCTGACTTTGCCAATCTTTCTTCACAGTAAGTTGAGACGTGAAATTTTCGTTTAGGATCTCAGCCATCTCCTCTGGTTCCACACTTGGTTGGCCCCATTGATCATTAAGGAACCATATTCCGACCGTATTTAATCTTCTGTTGTTAATATACTTATATTTTCTTCAGTTTGATCTGTGACAGCTTTCTGTGGTTCCCTTTGGGCCCTCCTGATTTCCCACTTAAGTGTATTACTCCACCGCAATGTTCTTCAATGGATTCCCTTATTCCAGCTGGCTATATGTGACACGTGCTCCATTTCTCTTGATCAGAACCTCAATATCTCCAGTCATTCAGTGTTTCTTACTTGTATCAGCATTATCCTTCACACTAACAGGAATATGCTGGCCTGAACTCTCTCATTTTATCTCAATTTCGAAAGCTTCCCATCTGCCTGACGTCCCTTTACTAGCAAATAGCCTCCACAATCAATTGTTAAATGCTCTTGACTAGTACCTTCTGGATTCAGGCAAGGCCAGTTTTGATCATTAACTTGTGAACCAGGCATGTTCTTTTCCATTGCTATTTTCAAACTAATATGATTGTTGTGACTTGCCAAAGTGTTTCCCCACGAACACCTCAGTCCCTTTCCCTACCTTGTTTCCCAAGCGAAGGTCAGGTTATACCCCTTCCTGCAGTCCGACTATTGACATTCTGACTGGGACAGTTTTGTTGAACATGCCTAACAAATCCCTCCCATCCAAGCTCTGAACACTCTGGCAGCCCTAGTCTAAGTGTGGAAAGTTAAAATCCCCGACTATTACAACCCTATCATTCTTACAGATATCTGAGATCTCCCGACATATTTGCTGCTCAATTTTCCCACTGACTATTGAGGGCCTGTAGTGCAGTCATATCAAAGTGATGACCAATTCTTAATTTCTCATTTCCACCATTACAGCATCACTGGGCGATCCCCAGGAATATCCTCTCTAAGTGCTGCAGTGATGCTTCACTGATCAAAAACTCCACTCCCCCTCTGCTCTCACCTCCTGTTCTTTCCATCCTGTAGAATCTGTACCCTGGAACATAGAGCTGTCAGTCCTGTCCTTCCCTCAGCTGTATTTCTGTAATATCTATAGTGTCTCAGTCCCATGTACCCGTCCATGCACCAAGTTCATCTGCCTTTCCTGTTAGGCCTGTTATGTTGAAATAAAGTTGTTTAATTGATAAGTTTTCCCTCATTGCTTGCTGTGCCCTTGCCTGCCTTGTCTATGTAAATGTCTCTTTTGAAATTCTGTCCCAGCCTCAACCTTCAGATTGTAGCCTGAAACCATCCCCTTCACTGTGGGCAACACACTCACCTTTCATGTCATCTGCAAACCTGATAATGATACCTTCTGCTTTCACATCCAAAGTATTCATGTACATACAAACAGCAATGGCTCCTGCACAGATCCCTGTGGTATACCCACTGATGAAAGAATTTCAAACACAAAACCAACACTCCACCAATTGTGGATCCAATTTACCAACTTGCCTTGGATTCCATGGGTGTGTTGGACCAGCCTTCCATGTGGGACCTTGTCAAAGGCCATAGTGAACTCCAAGGAATCCACATCATCTGCACAGCCCTCATCAATATTATTATTCGTGATTTCAAAGAAAACTCAATTGAATTTATCAGACAGGATCTTCCTTTACCAAATCCGTGCTGAATATCCCTAATTGTTTGCTGCCTTTCCAATTATTGATTAATTCTGTCCCTCAGAATTGTTTCCAGTAATATCGCTCCCCCTGATGTCAAACTCCCTGTTCTGTAATTACCTGGCCTACCCCTGCTGCCCTTCTTGAACAAAGGAACCACATTAGCGATCCTCCAGTCATTCAGCACTTCACCTGTGGCCAGCAAAGTGTTAAATATATCCGCCAGGACCCCAGCAATCTCCTCCCTTACCTCCCATAGCTGCCTGGGATACATTTCATTGAGCTCTGGGGATTTCTCCACCTTTATGCCTGAGAAAACATGTAATACCTCCTCCATATTGATCTTAACATATTCTTGAACCTCACCATATCAACAGAAATCCCCGGTTACAATGCCTTTCTCCTGTGTGAACACAGATGGGAAGTATTCATTGAAGAACATCATCTACTTCCGTTGGTTCCATGCACAGATTGTCCCTTTGGTTTCCAGCAGGATGCAGTCTTTAGCTGGGAATCCTCTGACTATAGTCACAAAATAACCTGTAGCTTTTCCTTAAAACTGTCAACCAAGGATATTTCATGGCCATTGTTTGCCTCTTATTTTTTAAGGACTCCTTGCACTTTCTATACTTGTGAATGACTTCACCTGATTTTATTGCACTGTATGTTCTTTATCAAACTCACGATACCACTTGATCAGTATTCCCTGGACTTGCTGCCTTTGTCATTCCCACTGGCCATGGATTCTCACTGTTTCACTTTAACATATTCCACTTTCCACATATAGCTCTGACTGCAGATAGTTCAAGCCAGTCTCTGTTTGCCACATCCTGTCTCCTTATCGGAGACTCAGTTATGAGGGGGACAACCAGGAGACTGTGTGGCTGCAGAAGAGACCCCAGGATGGTGGGCTGCCTCCCGGGTACCATGCTCAAGGATGTCTCTGAGCGGTTACTGAACATTCTGAAGGGGGAGGGTGAACAGCCAGAGGTCATTGTGCACATCGGTCCACATGACAGAGGTAGACAAAGGGATGGGGTCCTGTGAAATGAGTATCGGGCAGTAGGTAAGAAGTTGAAAAGCAGGACCTCAAGAGTAGTGATCTCCAGATTACTCCCAGTGCCACGTGCCAGTGAGGATAGAAATAGAAAGGTAGCACGGATGGATGTGTGGCTGAGGAACAGATGTCGGGGGCAGGGTTTTCAGTTCTTGGATCATTGGGATCTGTTCTGGGGTAGAGGTGACCTGTCAAAGGGGGGCACGGGTTGAACATGAACCAGAGGGACATCAGTATCCCTTGGTTTGGGGTGGGGGGGAGGTTGGCTGACTGGCAACGCACGAGACCTGACTGGTAACGCAGATGAGCTCAGAGCATGGATTGGCTCTGTGGACTGGGATATTCCAGCGTAACAGAAACATGGCTGACAGATATAGGACAAAGATACAATGCTGGGCAAGGAACAGCTACATTCAAGGCTTCAATCCCACCATCTTGTGAGGGTCCTGCTTTCCCCTCTGCTGTATGGTCCTCACTGAGACAGCACAGGAGGACCCAGGCATTAATCCTAGTCCATGCTGTGTTAGTGATCTCTGTAATATCCTCCAGTCCCGATAATCCTTCCTCTGTTTGGAATCTCCTCTAGTCCACAAATGCTCTCTGTCTCTGTCAGGTTCTCCAGTCCCTAACACCCTAATCCCTAACCTTCTCCAGTAGATACTAAATTCCTTCATCCCTGTAAACCCTGACAGTCCTGTCTATCCCTGTAAGTTCCTCCCACCAATACCACCCTCCATGTCAATGTATTTGTCTTTAACCTCTCCATTCGTCCCTACCTATGTAATCTTCTGCAGCTCCTATATCCCTTCCTTAGCTGTGAAAAATTATTCAGTGCATTGTGCTGTCCAGATCTGTGTAATCCCTTCCAGACCTGAAACACCTCCCTGTCTTTGTAACTATGTCAGGCTCCTACCTGAGAATCTCACTGTATGTGAAATCTCCCAAAGAAATCTGACCTTAGGAGCCTCCTCCACCCGTTATTATCCTCCATGGCTGTGGATACCATCCAGTTCTACCATCCCTATCATGGAATTTAGTCTCTCCAATCCTAATGATGCCAATAAACTCTTCCTCTCTCAACCAGACTTATGCCCGAAACGTCGATTCTCCTGTTCCTTGGATGCTGCCTGACCTGCTGCGCTTTTCCAGCAACACATTTTCATTTCAGTCTCTGTAAACTCTAGTCGTCCCTACACACCTTGCTGTGCATGTAATCTCCTTCAGACATGACAAATCTTTATACCTTTAATGTGCTCCGCTTATCACTACACTAGTGCAAAGTTTGGGAGAAGATTTGTAGCTCGGGTGCAAGTTGACGTGGTTCTGTTCGCCGATCTGGGAATTTGTCTTGCAAACGTTTCGTCCCCTGTCTAGGTGACATCCTCAGTGCTTGGGGGCCTCCTGTGAAGCGCTTCTGTGCTGTTTCCTCCTGCATTTATAGTGGCTATAAATGCAGAAGGAAACAGCACAGAAGCGCTTCACAGGAGGCTCCCAAGCACTGAGGATGTCACCTAGACATGGGACGAAACATTTGCAAGACAAATTCCCAGATCGGCGAACAGAACCACAACAACTACACTAGTTGTTTCTATTACCTTCATGAGCTGCCGTAATTCCCACTGTGACTCTCACCATGTTCCATCCCTACATCCTTCCGTTTCTCTGAAAAGTCCTCCTTATTCTTAAAACCCTCCCTCCCTGTGTCACCTATTCAAGTCTCCACAACCCTCCCTATCTCTGGAGAAACGATACAGTTAAAGCTACTGCAATAACCTCAAATCCTCCTGATCTTTCTAACTCCCTTTAGTTGTGAAACTCTCCCCATCTCTGTAACATACTATTGTACAGAGTTGAAAGCCCTCCCTATCTTTGCTGCTCCAATCCCTTGAGCTGTCCCAGTCTTTGTAACTTTGTCCTGCACCTTGAAACCTCCTGGTTGCTGAACCCTCTTCAGGCACAGCCCATTGTCTATTTCTGTTTCTTTCCCCTGCTCTTAGAAATCCCCCTGTCTGTATGATCCCCTGCAGTCTCTGCAATGCTCCCTATCTCTAACCACCAACTGCTTCCACAACCATCCCTACATTTTTTACCACTTCCAATTACTTCAGCACCTTCTATAGCTGCAAACTCGCCATTTTCCAAGGCTACTCCACTTCGTACAATGGCTGTCATAATCTGAAGCCCACACTCTCTCTAACCTGGAACTCTCTCTATAATCCGTTAACATCTGCAGCCACCACTGCGGTCTGTACCTTTCTTCGCTCCTCCAGTCCTATTAAGCTTCCCATTATTGCACTAACTAAAGCCTGTATATCTTAGTACTGTCCTAAACGTTTTCATGTCACTGCTAACTGCTTCAGCCCCGCCACTATCTCCATAAACATCTACAGCCCTTAAAGCCCTCCCTTTCTGTGTAACCTCTTCCAGTCCTGACAACACCCCAATCTATGAAGCCCCTTTAATCTTCACTTGTTGGGTAATCCCTTGGAATCCCTGACGATTTCCCAATCTTAGCACAAACCCCAATCTTTGTGACTCTACAGTTCCCATAAGACTCACTTTCAATGTCAGCTCACCCAATCCATATATCTGTAACCTCCCTATCGTTCTCTAATTCTTCGATCTTAATCTATGTAGACGTCCCCCTCCCCCCACCCCTCAACCCTCTTGACCACAGGAATCTCTTTCAGTTTGTGCAATCTTCCCTATCTGTGTAACTCTCTCTAACCCAGTAACCTGGCATTCTCCATTCCCTCCCTATCTGTGCAGCCTTCAGAACCTGGAAGCTGCCTTATAACTGTCAATGTTTTCCATCACTACAACGTTCCATATCTCTGATAGTATATACAATACACTTCTCCCTGAAACACCCCCTGTCTGTGCCTCTCAGACTGCCTGCCTCTTAAAACATCCATCCCTATCCCTATCTCCAGATTCTAATCCAGCTCCCACTATCTCTGTGATTTCCTTCAATCCCCAAACCCCTTTGTCCCACTGACATTCTTGACCAGATGTAACTCTATTTAACTCTAACAGCCTCGAGCCACCCTACCTCTGTAACCTCGACCCATCTGTTCAACCCCCCACTACTGAGGAATGACTCCCTGTATTCGTGATAAGGCAGTTGGAATGACAGTGAACAGATATGATGGAACTGTCATTCCGGAGATTTAGCTGCAGAATGACCATCACTGGGAAGGGAATATTGAAGGGTTGTGGGGTTGAGTCATAGAGTCAGAGAGATATGCAGCATGGAAACAGATCCTTCTGTCCAACCCATCCATGCCGACCAGATATCCGCACCCAATCTAGACCCAAGAGGCAGACTAGGCAAAACATCAACAAGTTGTGAAGAAATGCTGAGGTTATTGCATTAATGAGACAGTTACGTGGATCTGAAGATCAAAAGTTGGAGTCCAGTTGAGTGGAGCTGAGAATAAGTAAGCAGCAACAATCATTAGCAGGAATTCGTTTATATGCACCAACCAGTGATGGTAATGTCAATGTGATTACAGTCAGGAAACTAAATGTACTTGTAGAAAAGGCAGTACAGTGACTGTGTGTGACAGTGGTGTCCATCCCAACTGGATAACTAATGAGTATCAAGGCTGTAATGGATGGATTCTGACCTGTGTACGAGATGGTTTTCTATAACATCATATCAAGGAACCATCAACAAAATTGACTTGTGTAGATCAAATGCTGTGTAATAATAAATATCCAATAATGCCATTATAAAGGAGTTTTGTGAGCAGAAACCCATAATGTTATGCAAGACATACTGAGTTTGAGTTCAGACCACGAGATGTAGGAGCAGAATTAGGCCATTTGGCCCATTGCGTATGCTCTGCCCTTCAGTCAGATCATGGTTGATCTGATGATTCTCTACTCTATTTACCTGCCTTTTCTACAAAACGCTTATTTCTCTGTTTAATTAAAATCTGACCATCTCTGCTGTAAATATTCGTAAGGACGCAGCACCGGCAACCCCCTGCAGTCAGGAATTCCCACAGAGTCAGTATCCTCTGAGTGAAGACATTCCTCCTCATCTCCAGCTTAAATGGGTGAGCCCTTGCTGGGATTTTCTGCCCTTCTGGTTACAGATTCTCACACAATTGAAATGAAAGGTAGTGACAAATATAATTATTGCAGGTGAAATGAAAATTGGTGGAGTTGGGATTAATAAGGTGATCCAAGATTGTAGGAGGTTACAGATCAGTTGGAAAGATGTGCAAAGAAATGGCAAATTGAGTTTAATCTGGACAAGTGTGAGATGATGTCAAAGTCAAGATGAAAATTAGCATCCTGAGGGACATTGATATACAGAAGGATCTTGGTGCAAGTCAGTAACTCCCTGACAATGGCAACAGAAGTGTTTCAGATGGGAAAAAAAGCAAAGGGAACACTAGCCTTCATCGGTCACAAAGTTGAGTATAGTGGGTTGCATCTGATGTTGTAATTGTACAAAACTTCTGTTTGGCCACATTTGGAGCACTGTGTGCAGTGCTCATCTCCACACAATAGGAAGGATGGGGAGGCTTTGGAGAGGGTACAAAAGGGGTTTATTAGCATGTTACCTGTGTTATGTTTTTAAGGGTGCGTTCTGTGTTAAGAGGAAATTAAACAAAGTTGGATTGCATTGTGAGATTATCAGAGGCTGACAGGCGACCAGGTATAGGGATACATGAGAACCGGGACAGATAATGTGGATAGTCAGAATCCCTTTTCCAATGTGTAAGTTTCAAATACTAGAGCGCAGAGGTTTAAGGTGAGAAAGAGAAAGTTTAAATGAGGTGCGCGAGGCAAGTTTTTTTTTCTTTACAGAGAGTGGAAGTTTTCGAGGAGAAAGTGAGGACTGCAGATGCTGGAGATCAGAGCTGAAAATGTGTTGCTGGAAAAGCGCAGCAGGTCAGACAGCATCCAAGGAGCAGGAGAATAGACGTTTCGGGCATGAGCCCTTCTTCAGGAATGAGGAAAGTGTGTCCAGCAGGGTAAGATAAAAGGTAGGGAGGAGAGACTTGGAGGAGGGGCGTTGGAAATGCGATTGGTGGAAGGAGGTCAAGGTGAGGGTGATAGGCCGGAGTGGGGGTGGGGCAGAGAGGTCAGGAAGAAAATTGCAGGTTAGGAAGGTGGTGCTCAGTTGGAGGGATTTGACTGAGACAAGGTGGGGGGAGGGGAAATGAGGAAACTGGAGAAATCTGAGTTCATCCCTTGTGGTTGGAGGGTTCCTAGGCAGAAGATGAGGTGCTCTTCCTCCAACCGTCATGTTGCTATGGTCTGGCGATGGAGGATTCCAAGGACCTGCGTGGGAGGGAAAGTTGAAGTGTTGAGCCACGGGGTGGTTGGGTTGGTTGGTCCGGGTGTCCCAGAGGTGTTCTCTGAACTGTTCTGCAAGTAGGCGGCCTGTCTCCCCAATATAGAGGAGGCCACATCGGGTGCAGCGGATGCAATAAATGATGTGTGTGGAAGTGCAGGTGAATTTGTGGCGGATATGGAAGGATCCTTTGGGGCCTTGGAGGGAAGTAAGGGGTGAGGTGTGGGCGCAAGCTTTGCATTTCTTGCAGTTGCAGGGGAAGGTGCCGGAAGTGGAGGTTTGAGTTGGTGGGGGGTGTGGACCTGACGAGGGAGTCACGGAGGGAGTGTTTTTTTCAGAACGCTGATAGTGGAGGGGAGGGAAATATATCCCTGGTGGTGGGGTCCGTTTGGAGGTGGCGGAAATGACGAAGGATGATACGATGTATATGAAGGTTGGTGGGGTGGTAGGTGAGGACCAGTGGGGTTCTGTCCTGGTGGCGATTGGAGGGGTGGGGTTCAAGGGCGGAGGAACGGAAAGTGGAGGAGATGTGGTGGAGGGCATTGTTGATCACGTCTGGGGGAAATTGCGGTCTTTGAAGATGGAGGCCATCTGGGTTTTACGGTTTTGGAACTGGTCCTCCTGGGAGCAGATGCGGCGGAGACAAAGCAATTGGGCATATGGGATGGTGTTTTCACAGGGGGCAGGGTGGGAGGAGGTGTAGTCTAGGTAGCTGTGGGCGTCAGTGGTTTAGAGTAAATGTCCGTGTTGATTCGATCGCCCGAGATAGTAATGGAAAGGTCTAGGAAGGGGAGGGAGGAGTCTGAGACGGTCCAGGTGAATTTGAGGTCAGAGTGGTAGGTGTTGGTAAATTGGATAAACTGTTCAACCTCCTCGTGGGAGCACGAGGCAGCGCCGATATAGTCATTGATGTAGCGGAGGAAAAGGTGGGGTGTGGTGCCAGTGTACCAGCAGAAGATGGACTGTTCCACATATCCTGCGAAGAGGCAGGCATAGCTGGGGCCCATGCGGGTGCCCATGGCACTCCATTGGTTGGGAGGAAGTGGGAGGATTGGAAAGGGAAGTTATTCAGGTTGAGGACCAGTTCAGTCAGTAGAAGGAGGATGTCAGTGGAAGGGTACTGGTTGGTCCGGCAGAAAAGGAAGAAGCGGTGGGCTTTGAGTCCTTCGTGATGGGGGACGGAGGTGTACAGGGACTGGATGTCCATGGTGAAGATAAGGCGTTGGGGACCGGGGAAGCGAAAATCATGGAGGAGGTTGAGGGCGTGGGTGGTGTCCCGAACGTAGGTGGGGAGTTCTTGGACTAAGGGGGACAGGACCGTGTCGAGGTATGCAGAGATGAGTTCGATGGGGCAGGAGCAGGCTGAGACAATGGTCGGCCGGGGCAGTCAGGTTTATGGATTTTGGGCAAGAGGTAGAAACGGGCAGTGCGAGGTTGTGGGACTATGTGGTTGGAGGCTGTGGATGGGAGATCCCCTGAGGTGATGAAGTTATGGATCGTCTGGGAGATGATGGTTTGGTGGTGGGATGTGGGGTCATGGTCAAGGGGGCAGTAGGAGAAGGTGTCCGCGAGCTGGTGTTTAGCCTCAGCGGTGTAAACGTCGGTGCGCCAAACTACTACTGCGCCTCCCTTGTCTGTCGGTTTGATACTGAGGTTGGGGTTGGAAGAGAGTGGAAGTTGCCAAGCAAGGTCATAGAAACAGAAATGTGAGTAAAGTTTTGAAGTGACATTTAGACAGAAACATGAACGGCCAGAGAAGAGAGGGACATGGACCATGTACATACAGATGGGATGAGTTGAGAATGATATCAAGGTGGGCCGAAGGGCCTATTGCTGCACTGTTCTATTTTCTAACTTCCCAGCATTTAACTGATCAAAGCACTTCAGAATCTTGCATGTTTCATTCAGTTCAGTTTCTGTCTAATTTTTCTCTACTTCAATGGGTTCATTCTCAATCTACTCCACCTCTTATTATATAATCCCTCCATTTCAAACATCAGCTGAGTGGACCGTCTCTGGCCTGCCTCTGATACAATAATATATTTCCTTCGGGCACACACACTGTTCATAATGTTTTAGATGTAGTCTGACTTGTACCTTGCATCGTTTTAGTAAGACCTCCCTATATTTAGACTCCAGTCCCTTTGTAATAAATGACAGCATTTGATTTGCCTTCTCTATTATTTGATGACGCTGTAAGCTACATTTTTTCAGATTGATAAACAAGAACTTCCACAACCCTTTATGTTTCCAGTCTAAAAACAAATACTGTTAGCCTGACAGTAAGTCAGGAGCATTCTGAAATGAGTGAGAAACGACATATAAATAAAAAATAACTGGACCCTTAGAAACACATTTTATAAAAGAGAATTTGTTTTTGAGCCTGTTGGATTTATTTGTTGGTGTGAATATAAATGGCAGAATAGGTAAGGGTGTTGTGGGGGGGTGGGGTGATGGTATGGAGAATTTGGTTTATTTGAATTTTCAGAAGCCTTTGTGCAAGTTTCAATAAGGGCTAAAGAGTAACTGGGAGAGAATAGGGCCTCTTAAATATCAATAAGGTCGCCAATGTGTGGAACCAGAGTAGGTGGGTGAGATATTAAATAAAAAAAAGTCTTGTCAGTATTTACTCTGGAGAAAGACATGGAAGCTCGGGAACGTTGGGAAATAATTTGCGATGTCTTGGAAATAATCCTCAACAGAGAAGAGAAAGTGAATAGATTACAGCATGGAAACAGGCCCATCGGCCCAACAAGTCCACACCGCCCCGCCAAAGCGTAACCCACCAATTCCCCTACATTTACCCCTTATCTGACACTACGGGCAATTTAGCATGGCCAATTCACCTGACCTGCACATCTTTGGAGTGTGGGAGGAAACCGGAGCAAACCCACGCAGACACGGGGAGAATGTGAAAACTCCACACGGTCAGTTGGCTGAGGCAGGAATTGAACCCGGGTCTCAGGCGCTGTGAGGCAACAGTGCCACTGTGCCCACCGGTCGAAGTGTTGGAATATTAAAACAAGTAAAGTAAACTAAGATCTATTCTTAGTAGGTCATTAGGTCGATCTGAGAATATTGTGGGAAGCTAGGGAAGAGATTGCAGTGTCGATAACAGAGATATTTTAATTTATATTATCAATAGACGCAGTGATGTGCCGAAAGACTGGAGGTCGGCTAATGCTGTTCCATCACTAAAGGATTGCAGGGAAAAGCCAGGAAATTACAGCCCCGTGAGCCCAGTGATGGGGAAGTTTTTGGAGGGGATTCTGAGAGAAAGGAGCTCCTTATATTTACAAAGGCAAGGGCTGATTCGAGATGGTCAGCATGGCTTTGTGAGTGGGAAACTGTATTTCACAAACCGGATTGACTCTTCGAGGAGGTGACCAAGGGATAGATGAAGGCAGAGCAGTGAACATTGTCCACGTGGGATTTAGCAAAGCATTTAACAAGGTTCAAAGGGATGTAGAACATCTAGTCAAGAGGAAGAAGGAAGCTTTCTTAAGGTAAGGATGCTAGGACCGTTAGACCTCTGCAGGGTTATATGAGGGCGGCATGATGGCTCAGTGGTTAGCATGGCTGCCTTATAGCACCGGGACCCGATTTCGATTCCAGTCCCGGGCGACTGTCTGTGTGGAGTTTACACGTTCTCCCTATGTCTGCGTAGGGTTCCTCCAAGTGCTCCAGTTTCCACCCAAATATGTGCAGATTAGGTGAATCAGCCATGGTAAATTACCCATAGTGTTCAGGGATGTGCAGAATTGACACATTAGTTAGGGTAAATGGAGAGTAATAGGATGGGGGAATGGTTTTGGGCGGGATGTTCTTCAGAGGGTCCGTGTGGAGTTTTTGGGCCAAATGGCCTGTTTCCACAATCTGGGGACTCACTGAAGGTAGCCAGGAAGGAACTGAAGAATGGACTTAGGGCAGCTGGAATGGAACATGAAAAATCTTTTTTGGGAAGGATTAAGGAAAACCGTAAGGCATTTTCCACTTATGTGAGGAACAAGAGGATGGTCAGCGTGAGGGTAGAGCGGGTCAGGCATAGTGGAGGGAACATGTGCCTGGAGTCACAGCAGGTAGGGGAGGACCTTAATGAATACTTTGCTTCAGTATTCACTTCTAAGAGGGACTTTGTCATTTGTGAGGACAGCGTGTAAAGGACTGAAATATGTGAATAGGTTGATGTTGAGAAGGAGGATGTGCTGAGGATTGTGTAAAACATAAAGATAGATAAGTCTATTGGTCCAGACCAGATATGCCCAAATTTACTGCAAGAGAAGGGATTGCCTTTGGCGATGACCTTTGGACCCACACTAGAAGAAAGGGCTTGAAGAAGAGCTTATGCCCGAAACGTCGTTTCTCCAACTCCTTGGATGCTACCTGGCCTGCTGTGTTTTTCCAGCACCACACTTTTCAACTTTGCACCCACACTGTCCACCAGAGTCATACCAGATGATTGCAGGGCGGCACATGTTACTCCCTTGTTCAAGAAAGGGAATAGGGCTAATCCTGGCAATTACAGACCTCCACTTTCTTATGTCTGTGGTATGAAATTTATTGGAGAGGACTCTGAGAGAGTGGATTTATGACTCCGTAGAAAACCATAGTTTGATTAGAGATAGTCATCATGGCTTTGTAAGGGACAGGTCATGCCTCACAAATCTTATTGAATCCTTCGAGAATGTGACAAAACGCATTTATGGCTCATTCAGAAAATACAGAGGCATGGGATACAGGGAAACCTGTCTGTATGATATGGAATTCCTGCCTCATAGAAGACAGAGGGTGATGATAGATGGGAAGCATTCAGCATGGAGCTCGGTGATCAGTGGTGTTCTGCAGGGATCAGTTGCAGGAACTCTGCTCTTTGTGATTCTTTTTTATAAACTACTTGAATGTGGTTGTGGAAGAATGGGTTAGTAATTTTGCCAATGACATGGAGGTTGGTGGAGTGGTGGATAGTGTAGTGTGGAGGTCTGTTGTAGGTTGCAGCAGGATATTGACAGAATGCGGAGCTGGGCTGAGAAGCGGCAGATGGAGTTTAATCCGGAAAAGTGTGAAATGATTCATTTTGGAAAGTCAAACTTGAATGCAGAATACAGGGTTAAAGGCAGAATACTTGGTAGTGTTGTGGAACAGAGAGATCTTGGGTTCCACATCCATCTATCCCTCAAAGTTGCCATCCAAGGTGATAGGGTTGTTGAGAAGGAATATGTTGTGTTGCCTTTCAATTGCTGGGGGATTGGGTTTTCAAGCCGTGAGGTTATGCTGCAGCTCTATAGAGCCATGGTTAGACCCCACTTGGAATATTGTGTTCAGTTCTGATCCCCTCATTACAGGAAGGCAGTGGAGGCTTTATGGAGGGTAAATTGGAGGTTTACCAGAATGCTGCCTGTACTGGAGAGCATGTCTTACGAAGAAAGGTTCAGGGAGGTAAGCCTTTTGTCATTGAGGTGAAGAAGGGTGAGGGGCGACTTGGTAGAGGTGATCAAGATGATGTGAGACATAGATAGAGTGAATAGTGAGAGACTTCTTTATACCATGGCATAAATGGCTATTGTCAGTGAGCATAAATAATTTTAAGGTGATTGTTGGATGGGTAAAGAGAAATTTCAGAGAAAGGTTCTTTACACAAAGAGTGTTGCGTGGTTGGAATGCACTGCCAGCGGTGGTAGGCGAGTCAGATACATGAGGGACATTTAATAGACTCTTGAATAGGCATATGGATGGCAGTAAAATGAAGGTATGTAGGTTAGTTTGATTTTACAGATGGATAAAAGGTTAGCATGGCATCATGGCCGAAGGGTTTTGTACTGTACTGTTCTGTGTTCTACGTTCCGTGTCGTAAACTGGGTAAGAAGCCTAGACCATTGTAAAAGGATACAGCATTCAGGAGGAGCGAGGAAACTAGATACAAAATTGGGCTTGATGGTAGGAGACAGCGGTGGTGGGAGACATGTTGTTTTTCTGACTGGAGGGATGTGACCAGCGGTGTAGTGGGTCCACTGGTGTTTGCCATTTGGATAAATGGTTTGGATGGGAATATTGATTTCCCGGTAAGTAATTGTTTTGGGTGACACTGAAATTGGTGGGAAAGTGGTCAGTGAAGAAGGTTATCTATGATACAACAGGATGAACAGTACTGCTGGGATAGTGGGCTGAAGAATAGCAGATGGAGTTTAATTAGATAAATGTGAAGTGTTACATTTTGGTGAAACAAACAAGGGTGGGACCTGTACAGTTATTGTTTGGGCCCTGGGTAGGGTTATCCGTCAGAGAGCCAGGGATGCAGGTACACAGTTCCTTGAGATTGGCAATACTGGTAGACAGGCTGGTGAAGCAGGTGTTTGGGATGGTTACCTTCATAGGGCAAAGCATTGAGAGTAGGAGTTGGGATGTCATGTTGTGGCTGTACAGGACATTGGTGAGGCCTCCATAAAAGCATTGTTGATCAGTAGGAAGAACTCATCTGGTTCACCTAGCTCCTTTTAGGGAAGGACATCTGACATTCCAACCTGGTCTGGCTGACATGTGACTCCAGACCCACAGCAATATGGCTGACTCTGAGCTACCCTCTGGGTAATTAGCAGTGGGGCAAAGAATGCTGGTCCAATCACCCTCATCCCATGAATGAATAAATAAAAATACATACATCCCTCCCTACATTTGCAAACCCCTCCAGCTGCAGCTGGCTTTGTCACACTGTTCAGGCCCGGACCACTCTCTCACCACCTCCAGCATCTTCACCTCTCCCTGTTCCTATTGTGTCATTAAACCCTGACAATGATTCCCCTTTCCATTGCCCTCTTCTCTGCTAGCAGACCCTTTGCAATCCCTTTAAAACTTACTGCTTAAACTCTCTCTCATTTCAGGATTTTAAGTACTTTGTGGTAATCGTCTAAGACTCATTATCTGATATGATCCATTTTGTCCTGAGTCAGGGATGGGTTGGAATTTCTTGCTGAGGATTTTCCATTTCAATGGAACGTCCTTTTGTTGAGTGTTTTACACTTTCCCTTTAAATGTTTTCCACTGTTCATTGACAGACACATGTTTCAGTCTGTTTAGCCTGTTTACCTTGGTCAGTTCTCTCAAACTCACGTAATTGGCTGTTTTTGTTTCCAGATGTAGCTTGTCCTTTCTGTGATTCACTTTAAAACTTTGTATTTCTTTAAACTGCACTTTACACAATTTCCCAGAGGATCTCCCCAGGTGACATTACTCACTAGGTTTCATGGCACAACGGTCGCACTGAGATAGTGACGTCCCTAGCCAGTTGCATAATGTGTTATTCAAAGAAGCACTGAAAAAAAATTCCACAATCTCTTCTTCGAATATCACTCTTGCCAGTGTGAGTGCCAAGATTATATGAATATTCAAGTTTCACTAAATTATCACAATGCCTTTATTAAGAATTCCAATGAATTCCTCTTTAATGCAAATGATGAGCAATGAAATGTTGTTAAGTCGCCAAAAACTGTTCTGCCGCTTGTGTCCTTAGCAAGTAGTAGCCAGAATTTACATTCAGACTGACTCTACTTCATGATCTGATGCCAAATGCTTCCTCTGTAATATCTTTGTTCTCCATTATTGTTCGGGTTACCCATTTTGCCTGAGTTTCCGCAAGGTTGTGAACCATTGAATATTTATGCTCCAACTGTTTTTCGTCCTGTAACCATGTCTCCCTGGTGTCTAAATCTCTTTTATCTCTTTGTCACAAATCAGTCTACCTTGCTGCAGAGACTTCGTCCATTCAAAAAAAAGATAATTTACTCTTTCCCACAATTTCCTGTCACAAATCGATTCACTGATATACAGTTTTAGTTAAAATTTGTCCCTTCCTGTTCCTTTCTGCTTGTCTTCGGCCACATCCCCGTGCTGTTCTCATGTGTCATCTTTTGAATTTGGATTTGGAAAGCTCCTTTCACCTGAACCCTCCAGGTTTACCTGTCCACAAACCTACCGACATGATTGGCCAGGACACTGGTCCCAGCTCAGTTCCAGTGGGACCCCATCCTAATGGATTATTTTTAAAATCAGGTATGGGATGTGAGTTTACTGGCTGACCAGACTTTCTTGCCCAGCCCTAGCTGCCCTTGAGCTGAGTAGCTTGCTCGGCCATTTCAGAGGGTAATTGGGAGCCACTTTGCTGTGGCTATGTCGTGCAGACCACGTGAGGGTGGGCAGATGTCCTTATCTGAATGATAAGTGTTTGGATTTATTGTACATCAGTAATGGTATTTATAGATGGTCAATTACTATTTTTAAAATAATTTATTTCAAATTCCACCATTTCAGATGATGTGGTTCAAACCTGCCTCTCCTGAAAATTAGCTGAGGTTTGGGATACATGCTCTAGCAACAATATCAACAGGCCATTACTTTGTCTGCTCACAGGCTATTTATCCCTGAACACTGATACTAGTGTATCATGGAGCTAAACCTGTTTTCCTTCATGATTGTTTGTTCCTGATACCTTCCTGCACTCTGGTGATATCACTCAGTCTCTCTCCATGTGGTATCCCTCACTGTGTGGGTCTAATTGCTGCCTCTGTCAGTGTCTCTCACTCTTACAACTACTCCAGATTCTGAGCCAGCAGAATTCTGCACAGGCCAGGGATGGAGACTGGGATTTTCCAGATCTCCGTGGGACACAGTACTATTCTCCATGTGTCACCCTCAATTGCATCAGTCTAATTTCCCATTCTGTCTATTTCTCTGTCTCCTGTAGGTACTCAGGAAGTTGCTGACTCAATAGATTTCCCAACTGCTGGGTGTCCCATCCATCACCACGTTGAAGATGGTTGGTCAGGCAGAGAGACAAAGGGCAGGGAGATCTGGAGCCTTCACTGAGGTAAGATCACTCACCGTGCAGAGAGCAGCGAGAGGGCTCCAAACATCAGCTGACAGTGCTGGAGGTGAAGCAGTGCACAGACACACTCCAGGCTCAATCACCACGTCTACTGAAAGTTTTGTTGTTCTGAGACAGTATCAGAAGTGTCACAGTTATCGATCCATACCTGTGATGTCTTAGTGAGCATCAGGACAACAGAGGGGAAAGCAGGCTTCCCATGAGTGGGTGGGAAAGCTGCCTGGGATCTTTCTGTTCTGTGTTCCTCCTCCAACACTGTACATATTCCATGTCTCGTGGACCAGTGTCTTCAATAATTTGTAACTCCTGCAACAGTGCCTGTCCCTGTAACGTCCACCTTCCCTATTGTCTCTCCCCATATTTGAAATGTACTGCTTTTATTATCCTTCCATGCAACTAGTCCATGCTGACTACTGTTCATGAACAAGTCGCATTTGCATGTGTTTGGTCCATATCCCTTCAAACCTTCTCTTCTCCATATATCTGCCCAAATGTCATTTCCATGTTGTAACTTTACTTTTCTCTACCCCTTCCCCAGACGCTCATTCCATACATGCACCATTCTCTATGTGGAAATGTTCTCCTCTGGTCACTTTTAAGTATTTCTTCTCTCACCTCATATTTCTGACCTCTAGTAATGGATTCCCCTACCCTGGGATAGAAACCTTTACTATACACATTAAGTATACCCCTCATGGTTTTATAAACCTTTATAAGGTCACCCCTCAACCACCTCCGCCCAAGGGAAATACGAAGGATAATGATACAAATATCTCTGGCATGGTTCCCGCTGCGACTTTGCCACAATGTTGTGGCATACACTTGTTCAGGACCTCGGGCGTTCTCTACCTTTGTGTTCTAAGATCTCCAGCACCACCTCTTCTGTAATGGGGATTCTTTTCAAGACATCGTTGTTTCTCTCCCTTTGTTTCCTGGTCTTTGTCCACTGTATGTTCTGACATGAAATATTCATTTCAGGTCGCGCCCATCTCCTGTGGTTCCAGGCACAGATGGCCTTCTTGATCTTTGAAGGGCTCTATTGTCTCTCGAGTTGCTTTTTTGTACTTGTGTGCTTAAGAATCTCTTTGGATTCTCCTTAACTTTATCTTCCAAAGCTACCTCATCGCCCTGTTTTGCTCTCCAGCTTCTCCAGCCTGTCTGTTTCTCCACATGTGAAGCCACATCCAAGGAACAATGTAACTGCACCCCTTGGTCTCTCTCCATTAGACAACACTGAACAGAGCACTGCCATTAACTTTGTTAGTCCTCCCTGGTTTGTCTTAACAAAATCCAACACCTGAAATCAACTCCACCTTTCATTTCTTGACCCACGGCTCAGTTGGTTAAGATCACCTTTGATAACTATATTCATTGCCCACTATAACACCTATTTTACCATCCACAAACATGCTAACACTAATTCATATATTCTCGTTTATGTCAATAGTGCACATGTGTGGACCCTGCACCGCTCCTTATGGCATACTGTTGGTCAGAGGCCCCCAGTCTGCACAACAATCCTCTCCCACTACCCTCTGTCTCCTACTGTCAAGCCCATTTTTTGTTTGTTTGTCTTGCTCTCCATGATCCCATGTGATCTAACCTTACTAACCAGTGCATCAGGCTCAACCCTGTCTCAGGCCTTGCTGAAGTCAGGATAGACAACGTCTACTGCTCTGCCTGCATCCATCTCCTTGGTCACCTCTTCAACAAACTCTATCATGTTTGAGAGACACCCCTTCGTACGCACAAAACTATGCTGACTATCCCTAATCAATCATTGCCTTTCCAAATGCATGTGACTCCTGTCCCGCGGAATTGCTTCCAACAACATTGGCACCACTGACATCAAGCTAATTGGTGTTGATGTCCCTGGCTTTCCCTCGCAGCCTTTCCTAAATACTGGCACAACATTAGCCACCCTCCAGGCTCCCAGCTCACCACCCGTGGCTGTCAGGGATACAAATATCTTTGTAAGTTTATTCCCTTAACTTACCCCAAATTCCTGGGGTGTACTTGATTAGTTCCCAGGGAGTTGTATAATTTTAATGCGTTTTGAAACCTTCAGCACCTCCTGTTCTCCAATGTGGACTCTTTTGAAAATATCACTGTTTATTTCCCTGCTTCCCCAGTGTTTTTTCCACAGTAAGTTCTGACTTTAAATTTTTGTTTCGGATCTCACCCATTTCCTGTTGATTCACACACAGATGGCTTCATTGATCTTTCAGGGGTTACATTTTGTCTCGAGTTAATCTTCTGTTGTTAATATACTTGTAGAATCTCTCTGGATTTTCCTGAACCTTCTCTGCCAAAGCTCTGTCAGTTCCCCTTTACGCCCTCATGGTTTCCCTCTTTAGAGTATTACTACACCCACAATGTTCTTCAAGGGATTGACTTAATCCAGCTGGCTATATAAGACATGTGCCCCCTTTTGTCTGGACCAGAACCTCAATATCCCCAGTCATCCAGTGTTTCCCATTTGTGTCAGCATTGTCCTTCATACTAATAGGAATATGCTGCCCCTGAAATCTTAATTTATCTCGCTTTTGAAAGAATCCCACTTGCCCGACGTCTCTTTACTTTCAAGTAGCCTCCACGAATCAACTTTTGAACTGTCTTACCTAATACCTTCTGGACTCGGACAAGGCCAGTTTTGATCTTTAACTTGTGGACCAGGCCTGTCCTTTTCCATCGCTATTTCTAAACTATTAGAATTGTGGTGACTTTGCCAAAGTGCTCCCCCACAAACACTTCAGTCCCTTTCTCTCCCTTGTTTCCCGAAGGGAGGTCAGGTTTCATCCCTTTCTCCAGTCCGACCAGTTATATACTGACTGAGATAGTTTTCTTGAACACACTGAACAATTTTCTTCTATCCAAGCTGTGAACATTCTGGCAATACCAGTCTCGGTTTAGAAAGTTAAAATCCCTGACCATTACAGACCTATCATTATTACAGATATCTGAGATCTCCTACATATTTGCTGCTCAATTTCCCACTGACTGTAGTACCGTCATATCAAACTGGTCATCCAGTGTAATTTCTCAGTTCCACTAACACAGCTTCGCAGGACGATCCCCAGTAATATCCTCTCAGTGCTGCAGTGATGTTTTCACTGATCAAAACACACCAATCCCCCTCCTCTCTTGCCTCCCCTTCTATCCTTCCTATAGCATCTGTTCCTGGAACATTGAGTCGCCTGTCCTGCCCCTCCCTCAGCTGTTTTCCCGTAATTCCTGTGATATCCCTGTCCCATGCTCCCATCCATGCCGTGCGTTCCTCTGTATAACCTGTTAGATCTTTGACATTAAAGTAAATGCAGCTTAATTGATGAATTTTCCCTCATTGCCTGCTGTACTCTTGCCTGACTTGTCGATTGAAATGACTCTGTTGATATTCTGTCCCAGCCTCAACCTTCAGACTGCAGCCTGAGACCGTCCCCCTCACTGTGGACAACACCCTCACCTTTCATGTCATCTACAAACCTACAAATGATACCTTCTGCTTTCACATCCAAGTGACTAATGCCCATAATGAACAGCAATGATTCCTGCATAGATCCCTGTGGTGCACCCGCTGGGCAAAGGCTTTCAATCAGAAAACCAACCCTCCAACAATTTTTGATCCAATTTGCAAACTTGCCTTGGATCCCATGGGCTCTTCCCTTTTGGACCAGCCTTCCATGTGGGACCTTGTCAAAGGCCTTAATGAATTCCATGTAAACCACAACATCTGCACTGCCCTCATCAATATCTTCAATCGTAATTTCAAAGAAATCTCAGCTGATTTCATCAGACATTAACTTCCTCTTCCAAATCCGTGCTGACTATCGCTAATCGATCCCTGCCTTCCCAGTTATTGATTCATTCTGTCCCTCAGAATTGTTCCCAATTTCCATCCCCCCTTGCTGTCAGACATTCTGCTCTGTAATTACCTGGCTTATCCCTGCTGCCCTTCCTGAATAAAGGAACCACATTAGCAATCCTCCAGTCATTCGGCACTTCACCTGTGGCCAGCAAAGTATTAAATATATCCACCAGGGCCCCAGCAATCTCCTCCCTTACCTCCCATAGCAGCCTGGGGTGAATTTCATTGGGCACTGAGGAGTTTTCCATCTGTTATGCCTGTGAAAACATTTAATTTCACCTCCATATTGATCTTAATATGTTCTCGAACATTATCCCCCCCAAGTGAAATCTCTGGATACAATGTCTTTCTCCTGTGTGATTACAGATGGGAAGTATTCATTGAAGACCTCACCTACTTCCTCTGGCTCCATGCACAGATTATCCCTTTGGTTTTTAACAGGCCTCACTCTTTCCTCAGTTACCCTCTTATTCTAACTATACTGATAAAGTACCTTGTGACTTTTCTTTAATAGTATCTGACAAGGATATTTCATGGCCATTGTGTGTCCCTCATTTCTAAGGACTCCCTTGCACTCCCTATCCTTGTGAATGGCTTCACCTGAGTTTATTGCACTGTATTTTCTTTATCAAACTCACAATATCACTTGATCAGTATTTGCTGGACTTGCTGTCTTTACTATTCCCGCGTCAGGAATTCACTGGCCCTGAATTCTCACTGTATCACTTTAACATACTCCCACTTTCCAAATATAGACCCAACTGCAGATAGTCCTCCCAGTACATGTTTGCCAGATCCGCTCTAATGATCGTGATACTGATCAAAGACTCATTTTCGAGGAGGACAGACTGGAGATCCTTTGGCTGCAGAAGAGACCCCCAGGTGGTATGCTGCCTCCCAGGTACTAGGGTCAAGGATGTGTCTGAGCGGTTACTGAACATTCTGAAGGGGGAGGTTGAACAGCCAGAGGTCATTGTCCATTTCGGTCCACATGACAGATGTAGACAAAGCGATGGGGTCCTGTGAAATGGGTATCGGGCGTTAGATAAGAAGTTAAAAAGCATGACCTCCCAGTGCCACGTGCCAGTGAGAATGGACACAGAATAGGCCAGTGGATGTGTGCCTGAGCAGCTGGTGGAGGGTGCAGGGTTTTCAGTTCTTTGATCTTTGGGATCTCTCCTGGGTAGAGGTGACCTGTACAAGGGGCTGGGTTAGACCTGAACCAGAGGGGCTCCAGTATCACTGGGGGAACATTTGTTAGCGTTACCCTGGAAGGCTTAAACTAGTTTGGCAGGAGGTTGGAACTCTGAATAAGAGAGGGACCATCGAAACGTTAGAGGAAAATACTTCGGCCATCAAGAGCAAGTTTACTCTGCAGAATATCCAGGGGCAGAGTCAGGGGAGGGAAAAGACTTTTGGTTTAAAGTTCATTTATTTCAACACACGAGGCCTGACTGGGAAGGCAGACTAGCTCAGAGCATGGATTGGCTGTGGGGACTGGGATATTGTAACCATAACATAAACATGGCTGAGAGAAGGGCAGGACTGGCAGCTCAGTGTTCCAGGATACAGAAGCTACAGGCATGACAGAAGGACAAGTAAGTGAGGAGGAGGAGTTGTCCTTTTGATAAGGGAGGATGTAACAACAGCTTAGACAGGATACTCTTAAGCGGTCATCAAATGAGGCCACATGGTTAGAAGTTAGAAACAAGAAGGGGTGGTCACTCTGTTGTGACTGTATTATAGACCCCCAAATAGCCAGCGGGTACTGGAGGAGCAGATGTGTAGAGAGATTGGAGATAACAGTCAGAATAATAGAATAGTATTGGTTGGAGATTTTCAGGCACCCTCTGCCTCCTACTGTCAAGCCAATTTTGTCACCACTTCAACAAAAACAATCAAGTTAGTGAGACCTGACTTTGTAGACACAAAGCTGTGCTGACTATCTTTCATCAATCCTTGCCTTTCCAAATGCATGTGACTCCTGTCTGGCAGAATCACTTTCACAACTTACCCACCACTGACGTTGACCTAATTTGTCTTTAGTTCCCTAGCTTTCCACTGCAGCTTTTATTAAATAATGGAATAAAACCATATTCTTGTCATAGAGCCATACAGCATGGAAACTGACCCTTCAGTTGATAACAAACATGATCTAAAACTAAACTCATCCCAGCTGCCTGTTGCTGGTCCATATCCCTCCAAACCTTTCCTGTTCACGGACTTATCCAAATGTTGTTATTGTACCCACATCCACCCCTTCCTCAGGAAGTGCATTCCACACTCAAACCACCCTCTCTGTAACAATTTGCCATTTTTTAAAACTATGTCTTCTAACCTTAAAAATATGGTCCCTACTCTTGAGACTCCCCCATCCTGGGGAAAAGGCACCTACAATTAAATCGATGTATATATCTCACCGTTTTCACAAACTACTATAAGGTCAGCTCTCAATTTCCAGCTCCAGTGAAAAAGGACTCAGCATATCCAGACATTTTTCAGAACTCAAGTCTTCCATATCCAACAACATCCTTTAAATCTCTTCTGAACTACTGAAGCTTAATAATATCCTCCCCATAACTGGGCGACCGAACTGGAAAAAGTATTGTAGAAGTGGCCTCACCAGTGTTCTTAGATTCTCCACATGACATCCCAAAACCTACACTCAATGGACTGAGAAATAGTCAGGCATGCCAAGCAGTGCCTTATCCATCCTGCGATGCAAGCTTCAAGAATTATGTACCTGAACCCGGAGGTCCCTCTGCTCTAAAACACTAACCGAGGCCCGAACATTAATTGTATAAGCTCTACCCTTTTTTGCATTACCTCGAATTTATTCAGATTGAATTCCATCTACAGTTTTTCAGCCCATTCACCCATATCATCAAGATCCCTTTGTAATCTCAAAAAACCTCCTTGACTGCCCATAATTCCAACCTCCAGCCTTCCAGACCATCACACATGGCTGTCAATGGTATAAATACCTTTGCTTGGGGTTTCACAGTTTCTTCCCTCGCATTCCACAATGTCCTATGATACACTTAATCAGGTCCTAGGGCATTCCGTATCTTTGTGTTTTAAAACCTACAGCACTACCTCTTATATAACATCCAGTCTTTTCAAGTCATAGAGATGTACAGCATAGAAACAGATCCTTTGGTCTCCAATTCGTCCAGGCTGACCAGAATATCTAAGTAAATCTATTCCCGTTTCCAGCATTTGACCTATATACTACTACACCCTTACTAGTCATATACCCATCCGGATACCTTTTAAATGTTGTAATTGTTTCAGTCTGCATTACTTTCTGTCTCAGCTCATTCCATACACTCATCACCATGTGCATGAAAAAGCTGTCCCTTCGGGCCCTTTTTAAACCTGGCCCCTCTAATCTTAAACCTATGCCCTCTAGATTTGGACTCCCCAACCCCAGGGGAAAGACCTTGAATGTTTCCACTATCCATGCCCATCATGTTGAGATAAATCTCTTTAAGGTCACCACTCAGTCTCCGATGCTCCAGCGACAGTATCCCCAGCTTATTCAGCAACAACCCGGGCAATATCTTGTTAATCTTTTCTGAGCCCTTTCAAGTCTCACAACATCCTTCCCATAGCAGGGAGACTGGAATTGCAGAGTACTCCAATTGTGGTCTAACGTATTACTCTTGTTCCCTGAGTCCACAGTAAGTTCTGGAGAGAAAAATTTGTTTTGGGTCTTAGCCATATTCTGCAGTTCCACACATCGATGGCCTCATTGATCTTTAGTGGGCCCTATTTTGTCCCGACTTACTCGTTTACTCTTAATATATTTATACAATCACTTTTGGATTCCCCTTATCCTTCTCTGACGAATCTATTTCATGTATCCTTTCTGCATTCCTGATATCTACCCAAAGTATATTCCTACAGCCCCTATGCTCCTCAGGGATTCCCTTGATCCACGTAGCTATACCTGACATGTGCCCCCTTTTCATGACCGGATCCTGAACAGTTAACTCGTGTTTCTAAATGCTGACTGCATTGACCTGCACACTAACAGGAATATGCTGGCACTGAACACTCAATGTATCTCATTTCTAAAATATTCCCACTTGCCAGACTTCCCTTTCTCTGCAAAGGGACTCCCCAAACACCTTTTGAAGTTCCTGGCTAATACCATTAAGATTGATCTGGCCCCATTTTATAACTTGAACTTGTAGACCACACCTGTCCTTTTCCATCGCTATTTTCAAACTCATAGAATTGTAGTCGCTTTGGCAAAATGATTTCCCACTAACATCTCAGTTCCTTTCCCATAACTTGTTTCCCAAGGGGAGGTTAGATTTTGCATCTTTCTCGAGTTGGGCCACTTACATACTGTTTGGGCGTTTTCTGGAACACAATTACCAAATTACTCCCTCCCTAACGTTGAATAGTGGCAATGCCCATCTAGGTTTAGAAAGTTTAAACCCCCCTACATTACAGCCTTATTATTATTATTATTGAAATTTGAGATCTCTCGATATATTTGTTCCTCAGTCTGCCACTGGCTATCCAGGGTCAGTACACTCGCAACAAAGTGATGATTCATTCTTATTTCAGAGTTCCACCAAAACAGTGGGCGATCCCACATGTATATCCTCTCTAGGTATTGCTGTGATGTTTCTTGTAATCAAAATGCACACCCACGCGTCTTTCCTTCTCTTGCTTCCCCTTCGATACCCCCTCTGCTCTCTGTACCTTGAAACATTGAGCTGACAATCCTGTCCCTCCTTCAATGGTATTTCAGTAATAACTATAATCTCCCAGCCCCATATTCCCATCCATCCCCTGAGTTCATCTTTTTTAGTTTAACCATCAGTTTGTTTTTACCTATTCCCTACTGTGTTCTTGCCTGTCTTGTCTGTTGAAATTGCTCACTTGGACTTGTGTACCAACCTCAAACTTCTATCTGGCTTTATGACAGTTTAAGGTCCAACACCCTGCTAGATTAGTTTATATCCTCTCAAACCGCTCCAGCAATATGCCCCACCAGGATGTCTGTCATCATCCCACTCACAGGTCCATTCCCCACCCTTTGCTGACACCTTCAGGGATCTTTGGACTTATCCACCAAGTTCCCTGTGCTTCTCAGTACTCATTATGTCTGTCCTTCGTTTATCATTCCTCCCACAGAGTATTACCTCACTTTGATTACTCCTAATTCCTCCTCAGATTATCATCTGATCGACATCAGACTGTAGATTGAGACCATCTCCCTCACTGTGAACAACACCCTCACCTTTCATGCAATCTGCAAACCAACTAATAATACCTTCTGCTTTCAAATCAGAGTTGCTAACGCACAGAATAACCTGCAGTGGTTCCTGTGGTAAACCCACTGGTGAAAGAATTTCAAACACGAAGAAGTCTATCCACCAATTGTGTATCCAATTTGCCAACTTGCCTTGGAACCCAATGGCTCTTTACTTTTGGACCAGCCTACCATCTGGGATCTTGTCAAAGGCTTTATTCAACTCCATGTAAACCACATCATCTGCACTGCCCTCCTTAATAGACACCATTTCAAAAAAGTCCATTGAATTTCTCAGACAGTATATTCCTGTAACAAATCCCTGATGATTGAGCAGAGATGATCCTTACTTTGCAAGTGTCGATTTAAACTCAGAATTGTTCCAATAATTTCCCTCCCCCTGCTGTCAGACTACGTGCTCTGTAATTACCTGGCTTATCCCTGCTGCCCTTCTTGAACAAAGGAACCACATTAGCGATCCTCCAGTCATACGGCACTTCACCTGTGGTCAGCAAAGTATTAAATATATCCGCCAGGACCCCAGCAATCTCCTCCCTTACCTCCCTTGGCAGCCAGGGATACATTTCATTGGGCACTGGGGATTTCTCCACCTTTATGCCTGTGAAAATATTTAATACCTCCTCCTTATTCATCTTAACATGTTCGAGAATTGAAATCCCTGGCTACAATGCCTTTCTCCTGTGTGAATACAGATGGGAAGTATTCATTGAAGACCTCACCTACTGCCTCTGGCTCCATGCACAGATTATCCCTTTGGTTTTTAACAGACCTCACTCTTTCCTCAGTTACCCTCTTATTCTAACTATACTGATAAAGTACCTTGTGACTTTTCCTTAATAGTATTTGACAAGGATATTTCATGGCCATTGTTTGTCCCTCATTTCTAAGGACTCCCTTGCACTCCCTATACTTGTGAATGGCTTCACCTGTTTTTATTGCACTGTATTTTCTTTATCAAACTCAAGATATCACTTGATCAGTATTCGCTGGACTTGCTGCCTTTACTATTCCTTCAACACACTGGCCCTGAATTCTCACTGTATCACTTTAACATACTCGCACTTTCCAAATATAGACCCAACTGCAAATAGTCCTCTCAGTCTATGTTTGACAGATCCTCTCTAATGATAGTGATACTGATAGGAGACTCCGCTGTGAGGGGGACAGACTGGAGTTTCTTTGGCTGCAGAAGAGATCCCAGGATGGTGTGCTGCCTTCCAGGTGCTAGGGTCAAGGATGTCTCTGAGCGGTTACTGAACATTCTGAATGGGAGGGTGAGTAGCCAGAGATCACATCAGTCCACATGATAGTGGTAGACAATGGGATGGGGTCCTATGCTAAAGCTATTAAGGTGGATTTAAACTCATACAGCAGGGGGATGGGAACCAAAATTGTGGACAGGTACAGAAGAGGATGAGAGTAGGGAGTTCCCAAATCAAGTATCTGACTCTGGCAAGCGAAAACTTGGAATGAAGTGTATGTGCTTCAACGTGAGGAGCATCCGAAATAAAGTGGGTGAACTGGCAGCATGGGTTGGTACCAGGGACTTCGATGTTGTGGCCATTACAAAGAAATGGATAGAGCAGGGACAGGATGGCTGTTGCAGGTTCCGGGATTCAGATTGTTCAGTAAGAACAGAGAAGATGGTAAAAGATGGGGGAGATGTGGCATTGTTGATCAGGGACAATATTGCAGTTGTAGAACGGATGTTTGTGGACTCGTTAACTGAGGTAATATGGGCTGAGGGTAGACACAAGAAAGGAGAAGTCACCATGTGGGAGTTTTCTATAGGCCTCCGAATAGTCCCAGAGATGTAGAGGAAAGGATAGCAAAGATGATTCTCGATAGGAGTAAGAGAGGCAGGGTAGTTGTCATGGGGGACTTCATCTATCCAAATATTGACTGGAATCACTACTCTATGAGTACTATAGATGGGTCAGTTTTTGTCCAGTGTGTGCAGGAGGGCTTCCTGACAAAGTATGTAGATAGGCCTACAAGGAGCAAAGCCACTTTAGATTTAGTACTGGTTAACGAGCCTGGTCAGATGTTTGATTTGGAAGTAGATGAGCACAATGGAGATAGCGATCACAATTCTGTCAGGTTTACTTTTGTGATGGAAAGGATAGGTGTACACCACGAAGAATGAGTTACAGCTGGGGGAAGGGAAATTACGATGCAATTACGAAAGATTTCAGAAGCGTAGAATGGGGTAGGAAACTGCAGGGGATGAGCACATTAAAAATGTGGAGCTTATTCAAGGAAAAGCTCCTGTGTGTCCTAGATAAGTATGGACCTGTCAGGCAGGAAGGAAGATATAGAACGCGTGAGCCGTGGTTTACTAAGGAAGTGGAATACCTGGTCAAGACAAAAACGAAAACTTATATTAGGACAAAATGTGAAAACTCAGGGCTCTTGAGGGTTCCAAGGAAGTCAGGAAAGACCTAAAAAGAGAGCTCAGATGAGCCA
This sequence comes from Chiloscyllium punctatum, assembly GCF_047496795.1. Classification (NCBI taxonomy): domain Eukaryota; kingdom Metazoa; phylum Chordata; class Chondrichthyes; order Orectolobiformes; family Hemiscylliidae; genus Chiloscyllium; species Chiloscyllium punctatum. The sequence goes on from NC_092744.1 coordinate 117,360,645, forward strand.
GGAGGAGACATGAGAAGTTGTTGGTGGATTGGATTAGGGTTAACCCTAAGGCTTTCCACAGGTATGTCAGGAATAAAAGAATGACAAGAGTTAAATTAGGGCCAATCAAGGATAACAGTGGAAAGTTGTGTGTGGAGTCAGAGGAGCTAGGGGAAACACTAAATAAATATTTTTCGACATTGTTCACTATAGAAAATTAAAATGTTGGCGAGGAAGATACAGAGATACTTGTATCTAGACTTGAAGAGATTGAGGTTCACAAGGACGAGGTATTAGAAATACTGCAGAGTGTGAAAATAGACAAGTTCCGTGGGCCGGATGGGATCTATCCTAGGATCATCTGGGAAGCAAGGGAATAGATTGCCGGGCCTTTGGCATTGATCTTCAAATCATCATTATCTACAGGAATAGTGCTTGAGGACTGGAGGATAGCAAATGTGGTTCCCTTGTTCAAAAAGGGTAGTAGAGACAACCCTGCTCATTCCGGACCAGTGAGTCTCAATTCAGTTTTGGTAAAGTGTTGGCAAAGGTTATTAGAGATAGGATTTATAACCATCTAGAGAAGAATAATCTGATCCGGGACAGTGAAGGGTAGGTCGTGCCTAATGAACCTTATTGACTTTTTTGACAAAGTGACAAACCAGGTAGATGAGAGTGAACTGGTTGATGTGGTGGAAATGGATTTCAGCAAGGCATTCAATAAGGTTCCCCACAGTAGGCTATTATACAAAATATGGAGGCATGGGATCTTGGGACAAATAGCAGTTATTAGTTAGCTGAAAGAAAACAGAGGGTTGTAGTTGATAGGGCATATTCATCTTGGTGTCCAGTTACTAGCGGCGTAGCGCAAGGGTCGGTGTTGGGTCACTGCTGTTCATCATTTTTATAAATGACCTGGATGAGGGCTTAGACGGGAGGGTTAGTAAATTTGCGGACGACAATAAGGTCGGTGGAGTTGTGGATAGTGATGAAGGATGTAGTAGGTTGCAGAGAGACATAGATAGGATGCAGAGCTGGGCTGAGAGGTGGCAAATGGAGTTTAATGTGGACAAGTGTGAGGTGATACACTTTAGACGGAGTAGTTGGAATGCAAAGTACTGAGCTAATGGTAAGAGTCTTGGTAGTGCAGCTGAGCAGAAAGATCTCGGTGTCCATGTACATAGATCCCTGAAAGTTGCCAACCAGATTGACAGAGTTGTTAAGAAGGCATACAGTGTTTTGACCTTTATTAATAGAGGGATTGAGTTCTGGAAACAAGAGGTTATGCTGCAGCTGTACAAAGCTCTGGTATGGCCACACTTGGAGTATTTTGTACAGTTCTGGTCACCACACTATAAGAAGGATGTGGAAGCTTTGGAAAGTGTGCAGAGGAGATTTAATAGGATGTTGCCTGGAATGGAAGGAATGTCTTACGAGGAAAATCTGAGGGCCTTAACACTGTTCTCATTAGACAGAAGAAGGTTGAGAGGTGACTCAGTAGAGACATACAAGATAATCAGAGGGTTAGATAAGGTGGACAGGGAAAGCCTTGTTCCAAGTATGGGAACGGCAAACACAAGGGGACACAACTTTAAAGTGAGGGGAGATAGGTATAAGACAGATGTCAGAGGTAGTTTGTTTACTCAGAGTAGTAAGGGTATGGAATGCATTGCCTGCAAAGATTGTAGTTTCGCCAAGTTTACGTGCATTTAAGTCGTCATCGGACAGGCATATGGACGTACATGGAATAGTACAGGTGGAATGGGCTTCAGTTTAGTATGACAGGGCCGAAGGGCCTGTACTGCGCTATAATGTTCTATGTCGAGAAATAGATGGTGTCAACTTGCAAAATGTCCATATTACAGAGGATGAAGTGCTGGATGTCTTGAAACGCAGAAGGGTGAATAAATCCGCATGACCTTATCAATCTTAGAATCATAGAGTTGTACAGCATGGAAAAAGATCATTTCGTCCAACCCGTCTATGCCGACCAGATAACCCAACCGAATCTAGTTCCACCTGCCAACACCTGGCCCATATTCATCCAAACCCTTCCTATCCATATATGCATCCAAGTGCCTCTTAAATATTGCACATGTACCAACCTCCACTACTTCCTCTGGCGTACCACGCTCTGTGTGAAAAAGTTGCCCCTTAGGTCTCTTTTATATCTTTCCCCTCTCACCCTAAACCTATGCTCTCTAGTTCTTGATTCCCCCACCTGAGGGAAAAGACTTTGCCTAACCTGTCCATGCCCCTCACAATTTTGTAAACCTATATAAGGCCACCCCTTAGCCTCCGACACTCCAGGGAAAACAGCCCCAGCCTTTTCAGTCTCTTCCTATAGCTCAATTCCTCCAACCCTGGCAACATCCTTGTGAATCTTTTCTGAACTCTTTCAAGTTTTGCAACATCTTTCTGATAGGAAGGAGACCAGAATTAAATGCAATATTCCAACAGTTCCCTAACCAATGTCCAGTACAGCCGCAACATGACCTCCCATCTCCTGCACTCAGTACTCTGACCAATAAAGGAAAGCATACCAAACGCATTCTTCACTATCCTATCTCCCTGTGGCTCCACTTTCAAGGAGCTATGAACCTGCAATCCAAGGTCTCTTGGTTCAGCAACACTCCCTAGGGCATTACTAGGACCTGATCAGGTGTACCCTAGGCCTCTGTCAGAAGCTAGAGAAGTGATTGATGTGCCCCGTGCTGAAATATTTGTATCATTGACAGTCACAGATGTGGTGCCAGAAACTGGAGGTTGGCTAACGTGGTGCCACTGTTTAAGCAAGATGGTAAGGAAAAGCCAAGGAACTACAGACCGGTTCGCCTGATGTCAGTGGTGGGCACGTTGAAGGAGGGAATCATGAGGGACAGAATTTGCATGTATTTGAAAAGGGAGTTTCTAATTTGGGATAGTCAGCATTGCTTTGTGCGTGGGAAATCATGTCCCAAGAAATTGATTGCGGTGTTTAAAGAAGTAACAAAAAGGATTGATGAGGGCAGAGCTGTCGATGTGAGCGATATAAGTTCATTAAGGTGTTTGAAAAGTTTCCACATGGGAGATTGGTGAGCAAGGTTAAATTTCATGGAATACAGGGAAAACCATCCGTTTGGATACAGAACTGGTTCAAATGTAAAAGACAGAGGGTGGTGGTGGAGGATTGTTTTTCAGACTAGAGGCCTGTGACTAGTGGAGTGCCACAAGGATCGGTGCTGGATCCACTATTTTTGTTATTTATATAAATGATCTGGATGTGAATATAGGAGGTGGAAAGTGTAAGTTTGCAGATGACATCAAATTTGGAGGTGTTGTGGATAGCGAAGAATGTTACCTCAGATTACAACGGGATCCGGATCAAATGGGCCAATGGGCTGAGGTGTGGCAGATGGAGTTTAATTTAGATAAATGTGACGTGCGGCATTTTGGGAAAGCATATCTCAGCAGGATTTACGTGCTTAATGGTATGTTCCTGGTGAGTGTTGCTCAACAAAGAAACTTTGGAATGCAGGTTCATAGCTCCTTGTAAGTGGATTCGCAGGTAGATAGGATAATGAAGAAGGTGTTTGGTATGGTTGCGTTTACTGATCAGAGCATTAAGTAGAGGAGTTGGGAGGTCATGTTCTGGCTGTACTGGACATTGGATGAGCCACTTGTGGAATATTGCATGCAGTTCCTGTCTCCTCCTGATCGGAAGGATGTTGTGTAAATTGAAAGGTTTCAGAAAAGATTTACTGGGATGTTGCCAGGATTGGAGGATTTGAGCTACAGGGAGAGGTTAAAATGTTTGGAGATATTTGAGCCTAAGGGGGGACCATATGGAGGTTTATAAGAGAGGTATGGATAGGTTTAACAGCCACTGTCTTTTCCCTGAGATAGTGGAGTCCAGAACCGGGCAACCTGTTCATGGTGAGAAGGGAAAGATATGAAAAGAAACTAAGGGACAACTTTTACAGGCAGAGGGTGATGCGTGTATGGAATGAACTGCGAGAGGAAGTGCTGGAGGTTCGTGCAATTACTGCATTTAGAAGGCATCTGGATGGGTGTGCGAAGAGGAAGAATTGAGAGAGATTTGGGCCAAGTGCTGGCAAATAAGACGAGATTATGTTCGGATATGTGGGTGGTGTGGATGAGTTGGACCAAAGGCTCTGTTTCTGTGCTGTCCATCTCTCTGACTGTAAATGTTTTCCACTGTCCATTTCTAGCCACACATTTCACTGTTTCCCCTTTTTACCTTGGTCAGTTCCCCTCTCAAACACACATAAATGGTTTTGGTTGTGGTTGTAGGGTGTGCTTTATGGTCACTTTAAAAATCCATCATCTCGCTGACTTCCACTGCACTACAATTTCCCAGAGGATATCTCATTGTAATAATACTCCTTCACTCAGCGTCATCACCCAAAGGTCGATCTGAGATAGTCACCTCCCTGGCCGTTTGCACAATATGTTATTCAAAGAAACACTGACAAAAACATTGCAAAGATTGATGTTTCCCAAAATTATCACCGTGCCTTTGCATTACACAGGAATTCATTCAAACTTGTAACAGTGTTGAGCAATGAAATGCTGCGAGGCATCCTAAAAAAACATTCTCCTGCTTGTGTTTTTGACACGTGATGCCCAGAATTTGCATTCAGGCCGATTTAGCTGCATAATCTGAGACTAAATGCTTTCTCTATAATCCCTTTGTTACCCATTACTGTCAGGGTTACCCATCCTGCGCTCCCATTCTGCCTGAGACCCCTCAAGGATGTGTGGAATTGAATATTTAGGTTCCACCTCTTGTTTCTCCAAATATTTTGGTGACCAAATCTTATTTATCTGTGTGTCACAAGTCCATCCACCTTATTGAAGATACTTTGTCCATTCCAAAGAAAGAACATTGTTATTGACTTTTTCCCAGAATTTCCTGTCACAGCCGAAATCACTGATGTACAGTTTTAGTTAAATTCTGCCCTATCCTGTTCGTTTCTGGTTTGGCTTCAGCTACATTCCATGCTGTTGCGATGCTTCACCCCTTTTCTATTTGGATTTGGAAAGTTCCTTCCACCTGAACCCTGTCCCTGCATCCTTCATGTCAGTTTAAAGCCCTGTCCATAAACCTACCGACATGACAGGCCAGGACACTGCTCCCAGGAGCGTTGTTTTTTTAAATTCACATGGGGGATGTTGCTCTCTCTGGCTGGCCAGCGTGTATTTCCCACCTTGAGCTGGGTGGCTTGCTGGATCATTTCAGGGGGCAGTTCAGAGTCAACCTCCTTTATCAGCGTCTGGAGTCACATGTAGGTCAGACCTGCTGTTGATAACAGCTGACGTCCTTCCTTAAAGGACATTAAGCAGTTAGATGGTTATAGCTGACACCGGCATTAAATTCTGGATGAACAGTCTAGTGAGAATAACACGAGGCCATCACCTCTCCCACTCGTAGCTCAACCATCACTGAGTACTGATCCTACTGCACTATGAACCAAAAACCTTTCATCTTGCCCATTGCTTGATCCTGAAATAATTCCTGCACTCTGGTGATATCACTCAGTCTCTCTCCATGTGGTATCCCTCACTGTGTGGGTCTAATTGATGCCTCTGTCAATGTCTCTCACTCTTGCAGCTACTCCAGATCCTGAGCCAACAGAATTCTCCACTCCAGAGAGACGCAGCAGCACAGGCCAGGGATGGATACTGGGATTTTCCAGATCTCTGTGGCACTTGGTACCATTCTCCCTGTGTAACCCTCACTGCATCAGTCTAATTTCCCATTCTCTCTATTTCTCTGTCTTCTCTAGGTACTCTCTAGGTACTATTGAATTCCTGACTCAATCGACTTCCCAACTGCTGGGTGTCTCATCAATCACCACATTGAAGATGGTTGGTCGGCCAGAGAGACAAAGGTAAGGGTGATGTGGAGTCCTCAATAAATCCTGCAGTGAGATAAGATCATTCACAGGGAACAGAGCAGAGAGCATTTAAATAGCTCGGAACATCAGCCCTCAAGACAAGATTTAGATACAGTGCTGAAGGGTGAACACAGAGCATCAAGCTCCCAGGCTCAGTCCCCATCCTTTGTCAGAGGATTACTTTCAGCCTTGCTGTACTGAGCCTGTCTGAGACAGCATCGGGAGTGTCACAGTTATCAATCCAGCCCTATGCTGTCATAGTGATCATCAGGACAATGGAGGGGAAAGCAGGCCAACCACGAGAAGGTGCTATTGAAGCCTGGGAACTTTTTGTTCTCCTTTACACTCCAACATTCTCTATTGTCACATCATAGAGTCATATGACAAGGAAACAGACCCTTCAGTAAAACTCATCTGAGCTAGTGCCTTGAATGCTTCTAACTCTGAGAACAGTTCCTATCTCTGTAACCTCACCCCCTCCCTACAATCCCTCTGCAAATTTAAAACCTACTTCAATGCTGACTATCTCCCGGTGACTGTAAAATGCTCCAGACTGGATGACATGCCAAATCTCAGAAATCTCCTGCTCCCATCATTACAATAATCTGTCTTTCTGTCATCTTGTACAATACCTCGAGCCCACCTGTCTCTGTAACATCCTCCAGCCTCGACCATTTGTGTACCCTCCTCCAGCTCCTAGAGCACATGATATCACTGTAACCTTCAATCACTATAACATTCCTGCCTCCCATCCTACACCACCACACAGCCTCTAATTCATCCACCATCCTTACAGACCTCTCTGTCTGTATAAACTCCTCAAGTCCCTCCAGCCTTTCCTGCCTGTGTAACCTGCTCCTATCCCGGCAGCCCTCCCTGTGTACAGTGTCCTGAAGCCACAATAACCCTCCCAATGTCTGCAATCTCCTCTATCGCTGTGACCTTCTCTCGTCACGACACTGCTCCAACACTATACCCCCTGCCGTCACTACCAGCCTTCCTATCTCTGTAACCACATGTGGTCACTAAAGCTATATCCATGTACATGAAACATCCTCTTTGTGGATGTTTCCAAGCCCAGTCCCTACAGCTCTCACTTTCTGTAATCTCCTTCAGTCTGAAGAACCATCCAGTGTCTACACCCCTCTATCCAATCGCACAAACCATCACCACAAACCTCACTATCGCAGTACATTCTTCCAGTTCCTCCCTATCTCTGTGCACCATCCTTTCCCTACTACTCATTCCTGATGAAGAGCTCCAGCCCAAAATGTTCCTGATCCTCAGATGCTGGAAAAGCACAGTGTGTCAGGCAGCAACACACTCTTGATTCTGATTTCCTAATTCCTGTGTAGCACTCTCTGGCTCTGTATCACTGTCAGTCCCCACTATCCCCACTAACTGTGTAAACTGCACTATTCATTAAGAGGGGCTCATGCCCGAAACGTCGATTCTCCTGTTCCTTGGATGCTGCCTGACCGGCTGCGCGTTTCCAGCAGCACATTTTCAGCTCTGATCTCCAGCATCTGCAATCCTCACTTTCTCCTAAACTACACTATCATCAATCACTGGAATTTTCTCAGACTGTGGAATACTCCCCAACTGTCCAATCTCTTTGAGCCTCTCCAACCCTCCAAATCTGATTTCCCCTGCAGCCCGATAACCACGCCTATCTTTGTAACTTCCGTTAGCTGCTGGAACACTCCCTATCTCTGGAACATCATATCCTATAGCATCCCTCCGTTTGTGTATTCCTCCCATCAATATGGCGTCGCCTGCCTCTGTGACATTGGCCCGCACACTGAATCCACTTCAAACACTGAAACCTTCACTGTCTCTGTTACCTTCTCATGCACCTATAGACCTCCCTGTCCGTATGAACTTCTGACATTCATCAGTCCTCCATGTCTCTGCAATCTACACCAGCCTCCAGAGCCCTCCTGACATCTGTCACCTGCTCTAGCAGCTATATCACTCCCCATCTGTCAGGCCAACTCTGTAACTGCTCCAGCAGTTATATCATTCCCCATTTCTCAGGGCTACTCTGTAGCTGCTCCTACAGCTTTATCACTCCCCATCTGTCAACCCTACTCTGTATCTTCTCCAGCAGCTATGTCACTCGCCATCTGTCAGGTTTACTATGTAACTGCTCTGGCCGCTATATCACTAGCCATATGTCAGGCCCACTCTGCAACTGCTCCAGCTGCTCTGTCACTCCCTATCTGCCAAGGCTACTCTGTAACTGCTTCAATAGCGATATCACTCCCCGTCTCCCCAACTTTGTAACTGCACCAGTGATATTACTCCCCATCTAGCAAGCCTACTCTGTAAGTACTCCAGCAGCTATATCACTCCCTATATGTCAGACCTGCTCTGTAACTGCTCCGGCAGCTATAACACTCCCCAACTGTCAGGCCTACCGTGTAACTGCTCCAGTATTTATAACACTCCCCAACTGTCAGGCGTAGTCCATTCCTCACAGACTGTGGAGGCCATTATCTCAATAACCTGCTCCAGGCCCTGAAAGTCTCTCTGTACTCAGAGTACTTCTCCAGCTACAGCAACAATCCACATCTCTGTTTGCTCCTCCTCTCCCTCCAGCACCTCAAACACTCTCTCTTTGTCTGACTTGGCAACTCTCCCTTTGCATTCCGTTTTTCTGTCCCAAAAATCTCCCTGTATCTGTAACTCTTTGTGATATATATAACCCACCCTGTCCTCCAGTATCTCCATCCATCTACTCATCTCCATCACCTTCTCCAGTTCTTACCCCCCCCGTCTGTGTAAACATGACCCTCCCCTACAACCCTCCCTACCGCAGGAACCTCCTCCAGTTTGTGCAATGCTCTCTATCTGTGTAAGTGTCTCCAGGCCTTATTGCTGTTCCTGTGTCTGTAAGCTCTGCCACACTCTCCAGCCTTCCCATTGATATAACCTCCAGAACCTCATCATCTGATATCATTCACTGCAGCCTTCCGTATCTCTGTTAGTGCCTCAATTCTATACAAATCTCTCAGTCTCTGTAAATAGCAACATTCCATAAAATACTCCCTGTCTGCGAAAACTACCCCCACCCTCCACAGAGAAGTGTCACCGTCCTTTTGATCACCTGTAGTCCCTTCAGATCTCCCTGTGTCTTCCCTATTCCATGACCTACAGCTCATCTCATGGTGTAACTCTTCTCGCTCATATGTTACTTCCCATCTCTGTGATATTCTACGATCCCTGCAATTCTCGTTCTTTTTCTCCAGACCTTCCAATCCCCCTGATTGATAGAAGGTTAGTGATCCCTTGCAGCATGTTTTATACCTGAAGCCACTTCCAATTCCTCAATGCATCCTGCCCCTGTAACCTCCTCAAATACTACAGCTTTGCAACTGTCTTTGTACTATCTTCCAACATCTACAATCCTCTAGATTTCTGTAACCTCCTCCATAACAGCATTCCACATCTGTGTGTCATGGATGGGAATGCTGCAAACCTGTTTTCACAGCCCTCACTAACTCTCTGAACTCCTGCAGCCTTAGTATCTGTGGCTCCTCCAATCCTTACTATTTTTCTGGCTCTGAACTGATCCAGCCCCTTCGAACCTTCCTAACTCAGTAAACGCCTGCACAGCCAACGAACATCCTTATCAGTGTATTGCCGAGGCCCTACAATCCTCCCTACAACGCCAAATACCACCCTCCCTATCTTTGTAACTTCTTCAGGACTGATAATCCTGTACCTCTCTGTGACATATTTCATCCCGACAACCTGTCTGATCTCTAACCACCAACAGTGACCTCAAACCACCCCAACTCTGTAACATCTTCCAGTCTCTACAACCCTGCTTTTCTCTGTAAGCTTCCCGAGTGCCTACATTCGCCTTTATCTCCGGTTACTGCTCCTTGCTCAGGGAAACAATGTCTCAGTACAGATCCTGTAAGAAGACCAAATAATCTTCGATGTATCAGTAAATGTGCCTCATTTTCTAAATTCTCATGAGTTCAATTTCAGCCTTCTCCACCTTTTCTCATCAACATTCCTCCATTTTGAGGGACAGTCTGTCAATCCTTCGCTGGACTGCCTCCAATGCAAGAACATTTCCCTCTAGATAGGGAACCAAACCTGTTCACAGTATTTTCATTGTGAGCTGACTGGAACCCTCGATAGTTATTACAAGCCTTCCCTATTGTTATTCTCCATTCCCTTTGGAGTCAATCCCAGTACTCTATTTGCCCTTTCTATGACCTGCTGATCCTGTATACCACCGTCCTGAGATTTATACACAAGAATTCCCAAGTTACTTTGTGATGTAGCTTTCTGCAGTCTATCTGAAACCAAGAGGTGATGGTAATAATCAGGAAAGTGTTGGAATGTATGGAAAATGATATGGCAGAAATGATAACTGCACAATTCAAAAGCAGATGAATAAGCCCGGCCCGTAAGTCCATCCCGATGGGACGGAGGCAGCGCGGTGGCTCAGTGGTTAGCACTGCTGCCTCACAGCAACAGGAATCAGGCTTCGGTTCAAGCCTCGGGCGATTGGCAGTGTGGAGATCTCCCTGTGTCTGTGTGGGTTTCCTCCAGGTATCCCTGTTTCCTCCCACAGTCCAAAGATGTGCAGGTTAGGAGAGGTGGCCATGGAATATTGTCCGCACTGTCGGGTTTCTGTGATCAGATATAGAAGGAGGTCACTTGGACCATCGAGTCTATTCCACTATTCGATTATGGTAGAATTGTTTCATTACTTAGTCCCTGTAACCCTTCATCCCCTTACTCATTAAGAACCTATCTATCAGGCGAAAGTGAGGGCTGCAGATGCTGGAGGTTAGAGTTCAGAGTGTGGTGCTGGAAAAGGACAGCAGGTTAGGCAGCATCCGAGGAGAAGGAGAATCAATGTTTCGGGCAAAAACCCTTCATCAGTCCTTTCCTGACGAAGGGCTTTTGCCAGAAATGTCTATTCTCCTGTTCCTCGGCTGCTGCCTGCGATGCTGTTCTTTTCCAGCACAACACCCCTGACAAGAACCTATCTATCTCTGAGTTAATACACTGAATTCCTTCTGATCCATAGCCCCCCCCCCCCCCCCCCCCCGTAGGCAGTGAGTTCCCCAGATTATCTGGCTGAATACATTGCTCCACATCTCCATTCTAAAGGGGCGTCCCTTCACTCTGAAGCTCTCTCTTGGGGCCCGAGTCTCTCCGAATCATGGAACCATCTTCCCCACGCCCACTCCATCCAGGTCCCTCAGTATTCTGTACGTTTGAATCAGAATTCTGCCACCGCTGCCTAAACTTCATCGAGTGTAAACCCAGAATCTCCAAATGCTCCTCATGTGACAAGCATTTCATCTCTGGGATCTTTCTGGGAAATCTGTTTCCCGTACCCCCTCACATCCTTTGTCCAGACTGTTAATGTGTAGCGTGTACAGTGTGGTCCCAACGCTGCCCCCTGTGGAACTCCACTTGTCACTGGCTGACTCCTTTATCTTCACTCTCTGTCTTCTGACAGTGCCAGCATGTTGTTCTGAAAGCGAGATGTCATTTCATAATCACTGCTGGCTTTGTTTTCCTGTCTGGCTGTAGACAGCAGAGTAGATAAAAGGGAGGAATTATTTATTGGGATTTTCAGAAATCTTTTAATAAGGTCCCACTGAAGAGGTGGATAAGCAAAATTGGCACATGTGGGATTGGAGGGAATGTACTGGCATGGATTGGGAATTCTTTAAAAGACGGAAAATTCAATGGAAGAAAATGGATTAGTGCTTGACAACAATTAATTTCAAATGGATTTGATGTATTTGATGGTCGGACAAATCTAATGTTTCACATTTGTTGGTGACAAAAACTTAGCTGTGAATGTGGGTTGTATGGATGAAGCAAAGAGAACATGAACAGTCTGTGAGTTTCCCTTTTTTAAAATTCAATGATGGACCATGGTCATCACTTGCCCGGCCATCATTTCCTTCCCATCTGTAATTCCCTGGTGAAGGTGGTGGTCAGCTGTCTTCCTGACCCATTGCAGTCCTTTGGGTGTAGGGACAGACACATTGCTGGGAGGATGGAACGTGACTTGGACGGCACCTTGAAAATTCTGGTGTTCCTGTGCTCCTGAAGCTCCTCTTCTTCCAGGGAATAGTGGTTCCGGGTTTGTGAAGGGCTGCTGAAAGCGCCTTCCTGAGTGACCTCAGTCCTGATTGTTGATTTTTTTCTACAAATTCCTTCCTTCCTTCATTCATGGACATGAGCATTGTTGGCTGAGTCAGCATTTTTAAAATTGATGTGGAGTTGTCCCTGAGAAGGTGGTAGTGAGCTGCCTTCTTGAGTGACTGCACCAGCCGTTGGAACTGTTGTTATCTGTGTACCCTCCAACAGGCGCTCCAACACTCCTCATATCTGTAACATATCCCACATGTGCCACTGTAACTGCGTACAGACAATTCAGCTCTCCCTTTATAGGTGTCATACTCCTCTACGTACAACTCTTATAGTTCCTCACAATATCTCACCTCCTCCATTCCCGTCTGCGCTGTTGATCTTGCAAATTGTTTTTATATTCCTGTTTAAACTTCTGATCAGCATTCAACTCTTCCAGTTTAAATTTGTAACCACTCAGTATCTGTATCCCTCCATATCACTGTTACAAATTACAACACAGGTTCCCCTCCTTAAATCTCTATGAATTACCATGGCTCGATGTGTTTAATTCACACTTTTCACGCTCCTTATCCATCTCACCTCGTCCAGCCCCTACAATCCCATCATTTCGGGAATGTTCCCGTTCTCTGCCCCGCCTCATGACCTGAGGGTCCTTGAATGCCACCAGTGCTCGAATGATCTATATCAACCCAGTTATTATAAGTCTTCTAACTCTGTAACATCCAGCAGTGTCCAGTACCTTACAATGCTTCCTGGCTGTCAATTTGCATTCGTTGAAGTCTTTCTATCTCTGTAAGCAGTTCACAAAAAGCCCTTAAGACTCGACAAAGCTCCATCAAAAACAAACCACCAATTCTCTATTTCCTTTGCCTTATTCAGTTCCTGCAACTCTCCCTGTATCTTCCAGTAACCTGCTTTAGGCATTGCACGTTTGCCTACCTCTCCAGATAGCCTGTTCCATCCCCTACAGCTCGCTCAATCACTGTAACATTCTCTGCCCCTTCTAATCCTCCTCTTTTTCACTGTCTTCCAGGCACAGCGGCAATCCTGTGAGGGAGCAGTGCAGATTGGGATATGATAAATCTCAGCTCAGGCTTGAGGAATACAATTACCTGGGAGTCACAAAGAGAACCTGACAGAGAGAGCAGCACAGAGCGGGAGATTATAAATCAGCAGCGAGGATCGGGGCCGACTGGGACTTGGAGTTGGAGAAACAGCAGAGCAGGAGGCTGAAAATCAGCACCGAGTCACAGAGGGAGTGACCGTGTGATGGAACAAGTTTGAGTAGTAGCTTGAGGCTCACTCACACCTGGGAGTTAGAGGCACCAAAGTGTGAGGAAGTAAATCAGCACTGAGGATCGAGGCCTAGTCATACTGGGAGTCACAGAGACGGTGACATTCTGAGGGTGCAGAGTGGAGTGGGAGCTGGTGGATTACATGTCCCTGGGAGGCACAGAGACAGTGATGCTATGAGGGAGCAGAGTGGATTGGGAGCTGGTGGATTACACGTCCCTGTGAGTCACAGATATGGTGACCCTGTGAGGTCTTCACAGAAGAAAATGAAAGTTCATTTGCTGATAATAAACTGTTACTTCCTGTACCTTGCTGCAAAATGGCATTTTTTCTTCATGGAATTAGGGCTGAAGGCTGAATAATCAGTAATAAGTGAAAGTCTGAATCAGTATAATAAAGAATTTCAGTCAGGTACAGACTGATAAGCGAATGCATGTGAAACGTATACCTCTGATGTTAACTTTATCCAACGTAATTCATTGACTAAACACGTTTCAGCTTATGTTCTGGAAGTGCAGGTTGGTCAAATGGGAAACGTTTTCTGTTACTTTGGGAAGTCATAGCCCCTGCTGGTGTCCGAAATGAACACCGGGTCATGCAGCTCAGTTAATGACTGGATATTCTGTAACGCATCTATGACGCTGAGAGTTAGGTGGATAACACTTAAAGGGAGGGGATCACACTGCTGTCATAACGGCCTGTAAGAAGGAAGGGAATGGGTGATCAGTCAAGTGATATGGTCAGGCAATGCAGGATTACCCTGGAGGGGAGGGGAGGTGAGGCTCCCTCCCCATTCAGTTTCCCAGTTTGGAAGCTGATGAAGATGTGGGCCGCTCAGAGGAATGCAGTCAGAGCCATGTCGGTGGCACCACAAGCAGCCTGACTGTACAGGACGGGAGGGAGAAGGAAGGAGGGGCAATAGTCACAGAGCAGTCAGGAAATTGAAGAAGGTGTCAGTGTTTCTGTGACTGTAAATGTAATTCCAGGATCGTGGTGTCAAGAATGTCACTGTGACCATCAAGTCTGCTCCACCATTCACATTTGACTGATCGGTTTTTCAAGCCCGTTTTCCTTCTTTCCCCCTTTGATCTCATGGCAATCAAGAACTTTTCTATCTGTGTTTTAAATCTACTTAATGACCTAATATCCATGGCCTTATGTAGCAATGAGTTCCATAGGTTCCCACTCTCTGGGTGAAGAGGTTTCCCCTTAGCTCCGATCTCAAAGCTTTTCCCTTTAATCGAAGGCTGTGCCCTTGGTTACTCGTCTCTCCTGTCAATGGAAACATCTTCCCAACATCCATTCTGTCCAAGCCACTCAGTTTCTGAAAGTTTCAATCAGGTGTCCCCTTGTCCTTCTAAACTCCATCATGTATAGTCCCAGAGTCGTCAAACATTCCTCATCTGTTACGCCTTTCATTCCTAGGATTTTTCTTGTGAGCTTCCTCTGGACCTGCTCGAGGTCCAATGCATCCTTCCTGATGTATGGAGCCCAAAGTATAACATATTCAAAAATGATATAAAGGAAAGCAAAGGATGAAGTGTAGAAGTATTGGTTCAGGATAGTGTTAGTTAATGAGTCTGAGATTAAATTGATGCCTTCAAGTCCAGAATGAATTTGTCTGGAGCTTTAGTTAAAAAAACCTATAAGGTTACACTGTAAGGGACCGTCTGTGGGCTGCCAACTAGTGAAAAGGATACAGAGATAGCAACGTGATAGTGTTGAGAAACTTGCATGATCCAGATACAGGCTGGGATACTGACCGTGTCTGGGCAGTGACAGATTGCATGGAAGAGAGCTTACTGCAGGAGTATGTGCCCACCCCAAGGAACCATGTACTGTTGAACCTTGGAAAAGTGGTGGGGACAGTGGATTCAATATCAGTTGGGAATATTTTCAGGTACGATGATCATTTTATTGTAATGCTCAGGATGATGGCAGAGAATGCTGTGGATTGACTAAGTTTGAGAAAAATTAATCGACTGGGAGCTGCCTTCACTGTGGTCAGAATGAATCTGGGAAAGTATGGCCGGAACACCAAGTTGGTCAGAAAAATAAAAATTGAATAATGGGCTCCATCAATGGCTTGGGTCAGTTCGAGGAATAGTTCCTCACACTGGAAAGGCAGGGTAAGCAAACCCAATGGTCCATCGATGACAATGGAGCAAAAGGTGAAGGTGAAGAAGAACAATTGAATAGCTGTCAGATAGAGAACAATATTGTGAACCAGGAGAAATGCTGAAGGTTTAGGGTAGAGATGGTAGAGCAGAGGGATTTATAAGGGAACGGAGAGCCAACATAAAGTTGTCACACCTCTAAGGGAGCGTGCAAAAAGGTGGAGTAAGGCTGATTCCACACTTGAGAGAGGATTTATGCTGAGAAGAAGGGGAATGGCTGAGTGTGAGCTGAATACTTCATCTCTGTCTTTACAAAGTGGCCGAATCCACCCAGGCCATGGTGACAGAGGAGGAAACTCTGTCACTAGAAAGGTACAAAATTGATGAGGAATACCATTGTGGCACAGTCAACAAACGTGTTTCACAGTTTTCTCCCTCGATATGTGTGACATTAAATCATTCATTCATCCATTCATTCATGGAATAAAAGGGACTGGATCAATTTGGAAACAAAATTGACTGATGGGCAGGAAATCGAGAGGAATGGTCACTAGATTTTTAATTCACGCTGGAGAAAGATTTTCAGTGAAGTTCTGCAGGATTCAATTTTGGGGACCTCATTCATTTTGATGTGTATGAACTCTGTACATCTGGTGTGCAGGGACCCATTCAAAGTTTACAGTTGACGCAGCGCTTAAAAAATTGTAAGGAAAACATTATAGAGCTCTAAACTAACATCGCCAACTGCTTAGAAAGATTAGAGAGGTGATTGATGAAGTTTGGCATATTGAAATATGAGACAATGCAAATTTCCAAAAAAAATTAAAAGATAATATAAAATAGGCAGGAATACAGGAACACAGGATGTGCAAAGATCAATGAAGTTTGTAGGACATTAAACATAGGCAAAGCATGCAGTGTTCCTGTCTGAATAAATATTGGTAGTGCAAGAGTAAGGAGGTGATGTTGAATTTGCATCAAACACATTCGACCTCAACTGAAGTATCGTATACATTCCTGGGTGTCGCATGATAGGATTAATATGAACACATTGGAAAGAATGAAGAACTGATCTAAAAGAGTATTTCCAGGAATGAGTAAGATCAGTTATGAAGTAGACTGAAAATGTTGCAACTGTTCTCACTGAAGTGAATGTGGCTAAGAGGAGATCAGATGCAGTTTTTCAAACTCATAGGCAGACTGAATAGATTAGATTGGATAAAACTGTGCCCATTCACAAAAGGAGGGAAAAACGAGAGGGCACAGATTTCACGTTATGTACAACAGGAGAAATCTGATTGAAGTAGTCAGGATACATTTGGATGTGTTGTAAATGGATGTTTAATGGACATGTTCAAGAGGGGATTGGATGATTATTGCGACTAAAAGAAATGCGTAACGGAATGAGGGAAAGTAGGCGATCAATACTCTGTAACGAACTCAGATGAAGAGCTGGTGCAAACATCATGGGTCAAATGACACCCTTCTGTGCCTTAAGACTTCTGTGTGGTTTGGTGCAGTCTCAAGAGTTCTCCAACTCTAATAATACTGTGTCTCAATAACCTCATTGATCCAGTGCGATCCATTCTTACCTCTGAAACATCCATCAGTCAAAGCACCCCTCCTTATATCTATAACTCACACAGGCCATATTATAAACTTTCTTTCTCTGCAATCTCCTCTAAATACTCCCTCTCTCTGTAATAATTCTCAAGGTCTGACAGCTCTCCTTTGTCTGTAATTATTCCGAGACATAGAAAGCTCCCAATCTTTACTATCTCCTCCAGCTCACGCAATCATCAGTCTATCAATGTCACTAACTCCCTCCCGCCCTGACAAATCTCATGATCTCCATAACCTCATCCAGCCATTACACTGTTCATTATTCAGTGCACCTTTCTCCGTCCCTTACAAATCTGCCCATCTCTTAAACTTCCTCAACTCCCTACAATTTTCCCTGTTGTCTAACGTGCACCAATGTGTGATCTTCTGTGTAAAGTCCTCGTGTCCCTAAAGCTCTGCCGATTCTGTAACCACCTTCTGTCCCTACACAACTCCCAATCTCTGCAGCTTCCACATTCTAAATCCCACCCTATCAGTGTAAACACCTCCAGCTCTCCTTATTTCTGTAATCGCCACCAGATCAAAAGAAACTTCTATGTATCTTGAATCTTCATTAGCCCCTTCAAATATCACTGTCTCTGAATTTCCTCCCTTTACCGCAATACTCGCTATGAAATCTTCCAAGAAAAGTCACATTCTTTTCAGAGAACCTCATCTTATTAATCTCCAGCAGTGCCAATACATGGTTTTCTTTTGTCTTCTGCAAGCTCACTATCTCAAACCCTTCACCTATAACGTCCTTATTATCTCTAATCTCATTCACAAACTTGATCGGCCTGGATGTCTGTGACCTTCTCCAGGAGGAGGAATGGCTTTTCGGGAGTAGGGGTAGATTTTGTGTTTGGAGGTTGTCCTAAATGTATGACTGTTTGTACAAAGTAGAGGATTTACAGAGATGGGAAGGGTGACAGAACATGAGGGATGTTGCAGAGACTGATATTTGTAGGCACAGAGAAAATAATCTGAGGTTTGCCTGTTTAGCTATAGTTTGAAGAGGAAAGCATGCTATTAAACTGAAAATGAATGGGCCTATTATTGAGTTTGGGGTCTGCCTGCTCTAACTGTGGGACTCCATACTA
The DNA here is from genome assembly GCF_047496795.1 of Chiloscyllium punctatum. Lineage (NCBI taxonomy): Eukaryota > Metazoa > Chordata > Chondrichthyes > Orectolobiformes > Hemiscylliidae > Chiloscyllium > Chiloscyllium punctatum. The sequence goes on from NC_092744.1 coordinate 117,378,777, forward strand.
GAATAGGTGCGAGCAGCTGATCCTGTACTGTCTCCATTCTAATTCCATCCTTCCATGTGATATCGTGACCACAACTACATGCAACACACAAGCTGTGACTGGACTAATTATTTATACAGTTCTAGTATAAGTTTCCTGCTCTTACTTTCTGCACTTGAACTGAGAGAGGAAATGGTGCCATTTGCTGCCTTATCGAGATTATTGACCAGCCCGGTTACCTTCAGGGTAAAAGCAAAGTACTGCGGATGCTAGAATCTGAAACCAAAAGAGAAAATGCTGGGCAGAGTCTGTAATCTTCCAACTCATATGTGGGAGATCAGTTCCAGGCGAGGTGAGAGCAGCTGACAATATTCAGGCAAGTCAAGAAGCATGGGAATTCCCTGATCTGAATGTGGGACTCATTTCCAGAATGGATGCGAGTATCTATAAATATCTAATGCGCTGGGCTTGTTCAGTTCTGAATATACTTACCTATTCTGTGTCTATATCTGCATGTGACTCCGAATTTACATTGTTCCAACAGAAGAGACTGCTGAAAGACAGCAATTCCCAGGTAGGAATATTTGACCAGGGTCAACTCAACAGAGCCTCAGATAAGATTAAATTCTCACTTCCTGAAATGTTACAATTGAAAATTATTTTATGAGAACAAATCTTGTTTCATCTGGTGTGAATTCAGTCTGCATCATTGACCCGAATCTCTATGGTAGGACAGATCAGTTCACCTGTCACAGTGTGGGCTCTATCTGTAGGCCTTGTGTGCCTTAACCACTTCTCCCAACACCACCCAGCCCTCCCACCATCTCCCACATCCGTTGTATTCTTTTTCTGATACAGAGAGACACGGAAATCTTTTTCATCAGGTTTTGTGGAGAGTTTCTCTTTGCAAGTTTACAGTAGACAAAATATTGATCTGGCTGATCCAGCTCACTTTTCACTTCAACCAAAACCTAAAACTATCTTTGTCCTTGAAATGCCCTTCAGTCCCTAGAACAATCCAGATCTCTGTAATATCCCACTGTTTTCGCACGCCTTCCTATCTCTGTAAACGTTTCCCAAATTTGCATTCATCATGGTTTCTGGTACTTACTGTCATCCCCAAATTCCTTCCTGTTTTTTTCAACAAGGCCAATGGAACAGTCGAACAAATTGAATGAAACAAGACAGATATGGCAGCAATGTGACCAAGACTGAGAACTGGATAATCAAAGGATTTCAGCATTTATACAAGAAGGAGAAAAAGGCCACTACAGTGAAGCAGCGTTGTATATAAAGGCAGCGATCAGTATTTTTGTGATGCTAATCAATGTACACACTACACCTCTCTGTCCTCTCCCCGATCCCTTTGTATTGATTCTCTAGATATTGTCTAAATATCAGATATTTCTACAGCACAGAGAAGATTACTCTCTAAATTGTCTGCACTGACTAAAATGAAGGTACCACTCAGCATCATCCTTTCAAAAACAATTATTGTTATGATTCCACAGATACTGTATGACTTCAGGTTTTGATCTAGGCACATTTTTAAAATTTTCCAGAGTTTCTGCCTCAACTCCGCTTCCATGCATGACTCCCAGATCCCTTCCTTACTCTGGGTGAAATAACAACTTTCCTCACCACTTCTCTAATATTTCATCCAATTACCGTAAGTATTTACTGCTTGTAATTGAGCTCTCCAATAAGAACAAGACAGTCTCTCCCTCTCTATCCAGGCCCTTGACAAGATGTGCAGGTTAATCAAATCTCCTCTCAGCATCCTCCCCTTCAAACTTTCCTCATAACTGCATTATCACATTCCCAGGATAACAAATCTCTTCTGTACCATTTCCAAGAGTGATACATGCTTGAAATGACAATTCTCCCGAAACTCTGCTATCTGACCTGCTGTGCTTTTCCCACACCACACTCTTTCACTCTAATTTCCAGCATCTGCAATCCTCACATTGTTCCTGTACACTCTCCATTCTAATTCCATCCTTCCTTGTGATATAGTGACCAGAACTACAGGCAGCACACAAGCTGTGACTGAACTAATTATTTATACAGTTCTAGTATAAGCTTCCTGCTCTTACGTTCTGCACTTGAACTGAGAGAGGAAATGCTGCCATTTGCTGCCTTATCTAGATTATTGACCAGCCTGGCTACCTTCAGGGTAAAAGCAAATTACTGCGGATTCTAGAATCTGAAACCAAAAGAGAAAATGATGGAAAATCTCTGCTGGTCTGGCAGCATCTGTAAGGAGAGAAAAGGCTGGCATTTCCAGTCTAACTGACCCTTTGTCAAAGGAAAAAAATAGTGAGAAATAGGGAGTTATTTATACTAAGATCTGTCCACACTGACAGTATGCTCATTTATTGTGTATTCTTCCTATTGATTGCTGTCCCTAAATTACTTGACTTGCACTTCTCCAGGTTGCTGGTACATTAAACTGGACCTCCGAGCTTCCATCTGCCACGTGTTCGCTCATCAAACCGAGTAAGTCACGTCAACTATAAAAGTCTTTGCATGAAAACCAAACAGCTAGATTAATTACACACAGCTTTCCCTGCAGAAATTCAGGCTGACAGTCCTGGATTCCTCTGGGATTTTCTAAGGGACCATTCTTCCTGCCTCGCAGAATTACGATCTGTAAGTATTCAGTCAGCCCCTTGCTTCATACTAAACTAAGCTACAATATCAGCAGGTCTCTGACACTTTGCCTCTATTCAGTGAGGAACCGAAAATGATGGACAATGAGCAAACATGGCAGAGGATTTTTCTCCCCATCTTCTTTTAAGGATGCGAATCTCCTTTATCGGTCCTCTCTCTCTTTAAGTATATAACTTACCAAAATCTGCACAAGTCAATGGCCTGAATCTTTTGACTTGGCCAATCTCATTTCTGCCAGTTTCATGGAGGGTTTGTCTCCACAAGTGGATAGAGCTCATGAGCAGAGGGATTGAATTCAAGAGTCGTGAGGTGATGTTGCAACTGTGCAGGACCTTGGCAAGGCTGCATTTGGAGTACTGTGTGCAGTTCTGGTCGCCTCACTTTAGGAAAGATGTGGAAGCTTTGCAGATGGTGCAGAGGAGATTTACCAGGATGTTGCCTGGAATGGAGAATAGGACATACGAGGATAGGTTGAGAGTGCTAGGTCTTTTTCTCATTGGAATGACGAAGGATGAGGGGTGACTTGACAGAGGTTTGTAAGATGATCAGGGGAATAGATAGAGTAGACAGTCAGAGACTTTTTCCCCGGGTACAACAGAGTGTTACAAGGGGACATAAATTTAAGGTGAAGGGTGGAAGGTATAGGGGGGATGCCAGGGGTAGGTTCTTTACCCAGAGAGTGGTGGGGGCATGGAATGCGCTGCCTGTTGGAGTGGCAGAGACAGAATCATTGGTGACCTTTAAGCGGCAATTGGATAGGTACATCTATAAGTGCTTAAGCTAGGACAAATGTTTGTCACAACATCGTGGGCCGAAGGGCCTATTCTGTGCTGTATTGTTCTATGTTCTATGTTCTATGTAAGTCGAAGTGTGGGGGGGGGGGTGGATTGGGGAAGGTAGTAAACTGGGGGTCCCACTATGTGGCTGAACCCCTGAGGTTCTGGTGGATGGCATGGTGCTGGACAGGGACATTATCTTCCTCCAGGATAAATAGACAAAGCCTTTTCCCTGGGGTCGGGGAGTCCAGAACGAAAGGGCATAGGTTTAGGGTGAGAGGAGAAAGATATAAAAGAGACCTAAGGGGCAACTTTTTCACGCAGAGGGTGGTGCATATATGGAATGAGTTGCCACAAGATGTGGTGAAGGCTGGTACAATTGCAACATTTAAGAGGCATTGGGATGGGTATATGAATAGGAAGGGTTTGGAGGGATATTTGCCGGGTGCTAGCAGGTAGGACTGGATTGGGTTGGGATATCTGGTCGGCTTGGACGGGTTGGACCGAAGGGTCTGTTTCCATGCTGTACATTTCTATGACTCTATGACTGGCGGGGGAAGCCATGGCACCAGACCTGCTAGCTTGTCTGAGATTGACCCGTGGGCCAGTGAGGTGCCAGCCTTCTGGGTGAATGCCCAACAGTGTAGGAAGAATGTCAGTGACCAGGGTAAGTGCCACCATCTGCGGTTTGTGACCTTGCACCCCGTGTGTGTGTGTGTGTGTGTGTGTGTGTGTGTCTGTTACTGCACCCACCTCCCACCAAGAATCATGTTCTCCTACTCTCACTGAATGCAGCAGCTTCTCTCGGTTTCTCTCTAACCTCTGTTCTGTCCCACACGCCAGCTCTGCCTGGTGTCTGTGCTGCCCACTCACTCACTCAGGACACCTCCCCACCTTTCCCTCGGCTCTCCCAGCACTAACAGCTGTACCAACCACTTCCATCTCCCTAATGCCACTTGATAATTCTCTCATTCCAGAAGAAACTATCCCACAATAAGACAGAAAGAGCCAAGAGGGATAGAGGCTCCCCAACATTCAGCTCCTCACTCCCTCACAGGGGAAGGATCCTGACCCTAACAACCACGAGAGGCTGACTGACCGTGTTCAAGCCTCCGGGCTGGGATCTGAGACTCCCCCTGACTCACTGTGCTGCGCACCGTGACTGACTGTTGACAATGATAATCAGCTTTCTGAGTTTGTGTCTGTGCTAAACACCAAGACAATAAAGCAGGCGGGAGAGCCTGGTAGATTTGGCTGAGGGGAAACACTGTTGAGGGCAGGGGAAGGCAAGGCAATAATTCTGTGAGCATTCAAGTCAGCTCAAAGTGAGTGTGTACAAACATGGAATGAGCAGCCTAGAGGGACAGCCCATGAGCTGGATGGGTGTCCCTGAGCAGTGTCCTTGCAGCAGCATTGAGTGTGTACAAACACGGAGTGAGCAGCCCAGAGGGACAGCCCATGAGCTGGGTTTGTGTCCCTGAGCACAGTGTCCTTGCAGCAGCATTGCAATGAGAGTTGTCAGTGCACCCTGAGCTGCAACATTGAAGTACAAAAGCGGGTTGTTAGTGCTGGGATGGCATGGTGAGGCTGGCATGTGACAGATGCCAGCATTAGTGGGTGCGGAGTACATGCAGCTTCTTTTCATGCGGCTTCCCCGATACGTTGGTGTCCAGGCTAGAAGCCTGCAGAAGAGAGCCGAGAGATGGAGTGACCAGGTACCAGCGCTGACATTCATGTCAGATTCTCCATATTGAGTTTCCCCACAGTGGGGGAGGATATGAAGCTGCAAGTTGATGTGTGCGCGTGTGGGGGGGGGGGGGGGGGGCGGTGTGTGTAGGGATCCACAATAATATGGCTATTTATCATTAGTAATCATTCAGTGAGCATCTCGCCGCTCTGGCGCTCAAATCATGACTTAAAGAAGAGTCTAGCATAGGAACAGACTCCAGCCCAGCAAGCCAGCACTGACACATGATGCCCTTCAATGTTAAAACAAAAGTTTTTGCTCCAATACCCTCCATGTCATTCTATTCCGTACTTGCTCATACTTGTGCCAAGATTTCTTGGCCTTTGGCCCTTGGCCTAACCAGTCCACATCGACCCTCCAAAGACTAAGTCACCCACACCCATTTCCTTCTGACTAAAACACTTAACAATTTAGTATGGCCAATTGCCCTGGCCTTCACATCTTTGGACTGTGGGAGGAAACCCATGCAGACACGGGATGAATGTGCAAACTCCACACAGTTAGTCACCCAAGGCCAGAATCAAACCCAGGATCTTGGCACTGTAAGGTAGCAGTGCTAAAACGGAGCTACTATGCCCCACGCGATAGGTGAGGTATGTTGGGCTGTGATGGTTACTGTACAGTGGGAGGTATGTCGGGCCGTGATGGTTACTGTAAAGTGAGAGGTATGTCTGGCTGTGAAGTTGCAGACTGCATGAGCTGTACAGAGTATGATTCTGCTGCTGCTAATGGCCCTCTGCACCTCTTGGCTGCATCATCATTGGTTATTCAATCTGTATAAAGTCTGTCCTATTCAATACTCAAGGGGCTACATATCATGGTGAGGAGGGTGTGCTAAATGTGAAGGAACCCCATGCTCCCCATTGTGCAGTGACCATTCTTACTGATATATGAAATGGAGATGCGTATCTGCAGCAGGCAGATCAGTGATGATGTGTTTCTCTTTTATTAATTCCACCATAACCTGCCACAGAGCAGTCTAGCAGCCACAGGATCCAGCATCAATGCGGAGCACTATCATCAGATTGGATTCCCTACAGAAAGGGAACAGGCCCTTCGGCCTAACCAGGCCACACAGACCCTCTGAAGAGCAACACACACTCCTCTGACTAATGCATGAACACTATGGGCAGTTCACCATGGCCAATTCACCATAGCTTCACATCTTTGGACAGTGGGAGGAAACCCACACAAGCACAGGGAGAATGTGCAAACGCAAAAACAGCAGGTGCCCGCGGCTGGAATCGAACCTGGGACCCTGGTACTATAAGGGAGCAGTGCTAACCACTGAGCCACCATGCCACCCTATGTTGACTATATACGAAGGAGCTGTCCCCCTCTGCCTGGCCGTGTCCTGTCAGTGGGACAGAACCTACCAGAGAGGGTGGTGATGTTGTCTGGGACATAGTCCTGTTCACAGAATCCTGCTTTACAGACAATATCTGACTGTTGCTTGATTAGTCCAAGGGAAATAGATACCAGGTAATGTTCACATTTTCTATAATGAAGAGTTCATATCACTTTATTTCTTACATATTTTAAAATATACCAAAGTTCATTGTTTTTCAGTTGAAAACAATTGAAGTGAACGATAATTGAATTACCAGAGCACACAGCTAACTATTACACAATTCAGTGACTGCAGTAAACAGCCGATTCATGTTCAGATCAGTGAACACACCATCTCGTAGGCAGCAAAGCTGTTGAAAATGACTTTGAGGAAAAGCCTGAATTCATACACAGTGTTATTGGGCCTCACCACGACCTCCAATATACTGGCCATCTCCAAAATCTGTCCAGAGAGCTCCCAAACTGGAGCTGGGCAGTTACTCACACAATCCCTCACAATAGACTGGTTAGAGACATACCTGAACAATGGGGAGATGTGTGTGGGGCAGACTGGTCAATGGACGAGCACATGGCGCTGGTCCAGACGCAGTTCAATATTTATAACAACGACCTGTAAACAACCATGTTTTCAACATTCCAGGGTCTTACTGTTTTCGATGAGATAGAGGGGAAGGTAAAAGAAGGGAGAAGTTGCATTACTAATCGGGGAGAATATTACATTTGAACTTAGACAGGGAGTTCTGGGGGCTCATCCACTAAGGCAACATGAATAGAGCTCAAAAATAAGATGGATGCAAGCACTGTTTTAGGATTATACTGTAGTCCCTCCAACAGCGACGAGAGTTGAGGAACAAAGATAGAGACAGATTATGGAAACGTGTAATAAAAACACAGTTGCCATAGTGAGTGACATTAACATCCCTAGTATTGACTGGGAGTCGTTAGAGAAAGAGGCTTAGACCGGAAGAATTTGTTAAGCGCATCCAAGAAAGTTACTTGCAGCGGAATGTGGATAGTTCTATCGACAGGAGGGGCCATACTGGACATTGAATTATATATTGAGCATGTCCAAGTGACTGATCATTCAGTGGGACAGCATTTTCCCCACAGTGATCACAACTCCTTCAGTATTAAGATAGCTCCCATCATGGAATAAGTAAGGATCTTGTGGAAGTTACTAAATTGGTGGAAGTCAAATTACATTAGCATCCGGCTGAAGTGAGGGATTGTTAACTGGGGGGAGCTGATGTCAGGCAAACCCACATTTTGCATGGGGGAACTGTTTATTAAATAACTGCTCTAGTCAAATAATCTGCGTGTGTGGCTACTGAGGAGAGCTGGTCGTGTTGTTTCGTGGTTAGTTGGTGTTCATGGATACGGATCGTTAGTTGTCTTCCGGTTTGTCCTATGTAGTGTTTTGTGCAGTCCTTGCATTGGATTTTGTACACGATGTTGGTTTTGCTCATGCTGGGTATCGCGCCGTTTGTCCTGGTGAGTTGTTGCCTGAGAGTGGCTGTTTTGTGTGCTGTTATGAGTCCTAGTGGTCGTAGTGGTCAGGCTGTCAGTTCAGAAATGTTCTTGATGTTTGGTAACGTGGCTAGTCCTTTGGGTTGTGGCATGTCTTCATTCCGCTGCCATTCCCTTAGGCATCTGTTGATGAAATTGCAGGGGATATCCATTTTTGGCGAATACGTTGTAGAGGTGTTCTTCTTCCTCTTTTTGCAGTTCTGGTGTGCTGCAGTGTGATGTGGACCTTTTGAATAGTGTCTTGATGCAACTTATTTTTTGAGTGTTGGGGTGGTTGCTTTCGGCGTTCAGGACTTGGTCACTGTGTGTGATTTTCCTGCATACCTTTGTGGTGAATTCGCCGTTCGGTTTTCTCTGTACCATCACGTCTAGGAATGAGAAGTTGTCCTTTTCTTCCTCTTTAGTGAATCGGAATCCTGTGAGTGTGGCGTTGATGATCCGGTGTGTGTTCTCTATTTCTGTGTTTTTAATGATTACAAAGGAGTCATCCACATATCTGACCCAGAGTTTGGGTTGAATTTGTGGTAAGATGGTTTGTTCTAACCTTTGCACTACAGCAAAAGGACCACAATACACTGCAGTTCACCAGAACTGCAAAAAGAGGAAGAATAACACCTATACAATGTATTCGCCAAAAACGGACACCCCCGCAATTTCATAAAGAGATGCCTGAGGGAAAGACAACGGAACGAGGACATGCTGCAACCCAAAGGACTAGCCACACTACCATACATCAAGAACATTTCGGAACTGTTAGCCAGACGACTGCGACCACTAGGACTCATAACAGCACACAAACCAACAGCCACTCTCTTTCAACAACTCACCAGGACGAAGGACCCGATACCCAGCATGAACAAAACCAATGTAGTGTGCAAAATCCTATGCAAGTACTGTACAAAACACTACATAGGACAAACAGGAAGACAGCCAACAATCCGCATCAATGAACACTAACTAGCCACGAAATGACACGACCAGCTATCTTTAGTAGCCACAAACGCAGATGACAAGCAACATGAGTTCGACAGGGAAAACACTACTATTATAGGACAAGCCAAACAGAGAACAGCCAGGGAATTCCTAGAGGCATGGCACTCATCCACAGATTCAATCAACTTTCACTTTGACCTGGGGCCACTGCAGTGGAGAGCTGGAACTGACAACCAGAAGAGGCAGAGACAAAGCACTATAAATGCCGGAGAAAACATCACAAACGCGCTTCACAGGAGGCTCCCAAGCACTGATGATGTCACCTAGACAGGGGACGAAACGTCTGCAACACAAAATCCCAGATCGGTGAACAGAACCACAACAACGAGCACCCGAGCTACAAATCTTCTCACAAAATATGACTGTATGAATCTAGAATGTGAGGGAAAAGGAAGAAAAGGTATGATGTAAGCAAATTGGCAAGAAATGTAAAACAAGCATACCGAGCTTTTCCATGCATATAAAAAAGAAATTTCAAGATGTGTGTGTGACCTTAGACAGAAATGAAGTCAGAAAGCATATTGAGGACATTTGGAGATATTGAGTGCAGAATTGGCTGGAGGGAACAGGCAGATATTTTACACCAGTATATGATGTTGTTCCTCACAGGGAAGTTACTGTAAATATTTCAATGACATAATCAAAATAGTCCTTGGAGGGAAGTTCATGACCTGTCTCTATCAAAAGAAACCAGATTTTTAACAAACATATAAGACTACGGGTAGACTGGTCAGCAGTAATTCATGGTGTTATAAGATATGTCTACAGAGAGAAAGGCGCACTGTGTGAAATACTCCATAACTCTTTGGATTACAGGAGTGTTCCAGCGAAACTGGAGACACTCCAATGTGGCGACTGTCTTCAAGAAAGGAGCGAGACTGAAAGCAGGAACCATTTAGCCTACCAATTATTGCTGGGTATCTGCTAGAGTCTATTATTAAGGAAGGAATTACAGGGCATCTAGTAAAGCTTCACACAAGGGGATCTATGTTTTGCCTGTAAAATCATGCAAAGTTCTTCTGGCGATCCCTGAGAATGTAATCGGCGGATTGATAAAGGGAGATTGGTAGACACGAGGCTTTCCAGAGATTTTATAAAAGGCATCACAATATAAAGGTTCTTATACAAGACAGATGACGTTTGCATGGAATGGCGATTGGTTAACACATAGAGATGGAAGAATCAGGATTCATTGATCTTTATGATAAAGGTGCATCGACTCGTGTACAAGTATCAATCTGACAGCTTCACTTATTTACAATCTTTTGTAATAGCCTGACGATGGGAGCTGAGCGCAATATACATCTGAATTTGTGGATGACACGGAGAACGAAAACGCAGGTTTTTACTTAATGAAGAGGACTCCCAAACTAAAGTGCAGTACAAAGTGGCGTGTTCCTGTGTATGAAACATAACGTCAGCATGCTGATGCAGCAAGCAGCTGAAAACGTGTTGTTGGAAAAGCGCAGCAGGTCAGGCAGTATCCAAGGAACAGGAGAATCGACGTTTCGGGCATAAGCCTTTCTTCAGGATACAGCAAGCAACCATATTGATTCATTGAACGGGTTCCTGGGATGAAAGGGTTGAACGGAAGACTCCCGCGCTTGTGGTAATCTTTTAAAGGCTCACATCAGTGACTCAGCGCTCTGGGCATGCCCCTGGTGCAAGCTCCCGCCCTTCGAGTTGCTGCTGCCGTTGAAAAACAAAAAATATCAGAAGCGAGACATATCTGAACAGCTTCCAATGTCATTATATCGTTACTCAGATAAGGATAGAAAATAATCTCAGATGATTTTAATATTTGTTTTCTTAGAGTAATGAGTCTTTGTAAATCTCTTCTCCAACGAGTATTGGAGGCAGAGTTATTGAATATTTTTTTCAGGCACAGACTGACCGCTCATAAATAACAATGAGGGAAGGATTATTAGGCAGGAATGTGCAGTGTGGGGGTAATGCTGACAGGGGTACCAAATGACATTGATTCAAAACATCCAGAAATATAATGCAAAACAAAAATTGTAACATAAGTAAAAATTTAAAATGCAACAGTCACAGAATACAGTTCCAAAGGACCATGGGGCTGCTCTGTCACTAGAGAGAGAGACCACTCATGGCGGTTTACTCTGAGGGTCATCACATCTCGGGTGATGGGGTGAGGTTGAGAGAGTGTTCCATCACGGTAGCCGCTGTTAGTGTGGGGGAATTGAACCTTCGCTGTGGGCTTCTCTCTGCATCACAAACCAGCCGTCCAGCCAACTGATCAAGAGATAGTGTAACGGTTACAGCCAGAAATAGTCACAGGCAAAAGGCAAAAGAAACTTTCATAACAAGGAAAATGGTACAATTCAGATAACGATAAAGATAACAGTTGAGGATAAAAACGTTCTCTGCCAGAAATTGAATTCTATAACGAGACAATTGTTAAAAAGATGTCTTTGTCTGAATACAATAAAGTGAGACAAGTGAATTAGCCAGGATTATTAATTGTAATTTAGTATCATTAACCATAAATAAGTGTGTATTTCTGATTGGTCTATGGAAAATATGCTTATCGTTACGTATAAATTAGAATCTGATGGAATATATTGTTTGGAGAGTGCATTCCCATGGGAAATGCCCTTGAACAGGCGCTTGAGGATTACCGGGGTAAAAGTGCCTGAGTGTTGGCTGGTCAGTGACAGGAACCCAGGAGGTTGAATGACTGAAAATTCCTCTAACATGGAGATGAGAAAACCATCAGGTCAGCGGCGATCTTGTTGAATGCTACAAAACAGTTTTTAGAGCTGAATGGCCTCATGATGGATTTGAAATGTAGGTGATTTTTAAAAAGTACAACTCGACTCCTTCCCCTTATGCGTTGCATAATGGGGCAATGACATTATTTTCCTGAAAAATGGAATTATTTCGAACATTATCCCGAACATTCCATAATCACAATTCTCCAGAGTATTCTGTGGCCATGAGGGTATTTTAAAAAGGCGAGAGAGCTAGGGAAAGGGTGAGATGGAATCTGCTGCATGTGATAGTGAGCGTTTTGGAGCATGAGCCTTGTTTGGGGAGTAGGTGCTATAACAGATATGCAGTGAGTATGTAGGAGCAGAGAGAATACAATGAGTCATATCTCGACAGAGCGGAGAAGGTTATTGATGTTTGTCCTGTATTGCTGGATATTTCTTCAGACCGCAGATATTGCACTGAGCTGGGTGGTGAGCTCAGACCATGCTCGGTGGATCTGGTTTTGTGGCCCCCTCTGGGAAGAGAATATCCTCTTCTTTACTACCTCATCCACCTGCCCCTGTGGTGTAATTGCCCCTTATCTGGCATTCTCAGGGTAAACTGTGCAGGGCAGCACCAAACGAGAAAGCTCAACCGTGTGCCCCTTGACCGTTTAAAGATGGCACAGTGCCAGTGTTTCCAGAATATCGAGGGGCGTTCTTGTGATGTTGATTACCTCCAACCAAATTGGGTGGGAGAATAGGACTGGCATTGAATGAGAGGGACGCTATGGGGTGGGGTGGGAAATTAATGAGGTGGGTTCGATAAGATAGTACCAGGAATCTAGTTCAGCTTCGTGCAGACAATTCTTCTGTCACACTCAGTGAAAAATGCGCTGAGGCAAATTATTGTTAGATTCAACCCAATGAGTCGAAGACTCTGCTGAGCCCACTACCAGTTGCAAAGCTGCAGAACAAATGTTCATCCAAAACTCCATCATCTGAATTCGCAGTGATATCCGATT